>NC_142355.1:45402318-45722318 GCF_059441175.1 Urocampus carinirostris
TCCAGTATATGTATGTATATATATATGTGTATGTGTATATATATATATATGTATGTACATATATATGTGTATGTGTATATATATATATATATATATGAAAAAAAAAGGTCAAAATGAGCTTCAACAATCTTACATAATTGTGGGAGGGAAACAAGTTTAAAGTGGTATATTTCAAATAACAATGCGCTGAAAAAGTAGACGGTTTTGGCGGTTTTCCTGAATTTTTTCTTAACACGTATGGTATGGCTCTCCTATTTTCATTGTGAAAATAATTATTCCGCCCTTAGTATGTGTACTGTCCGTTTTGAGGAAGTGAGTGGCCCTTTTTCCTCCATGTATCTGTGTCATACTTAATCAGGATTAGATCACAGATCAGCCAGTGCAGCTCATTTTCTTACACTTCTTGTTTTTCTTCTATTGTCGGATCCATAGTTGCGTGTTCCAATTCCTCTAATAAGAATGGCGTTGTCATCCTGTTCCTAAAGCTTTATCCCCTGCTGAGCACTTAATGGGATCTGCAATCTCAGACTCCTCTTTCTCTTTCAAAGCATTCGTGACTTGGACTTGAACAAGGTTTTTCAGCCCGACACCACCTTAGGTTGCAAAATGTTACTGTTAACTGTGGATCTAAAATTGTGAGGGTCTTGACAATTCACTTCAAATCCCACACATATAGTCATATATCTTGTTTTATATTCCTTTTTTGATATATTTGTCTAGTTTGCTATGTTTTCTTTATTTCCTCCCCTTTTTAAGTTATTTTGTGCATAATAATACATACAAATAGGCCATATATTGATTAAATCAACACAAATTCACTTCTAATCTCACATATATCATTTCAACATTTTTTCTAAACTGGTCTGACTTGAGGACCCACCATTCTACCCTATTGAAAAGATAACACCCCAAAAAAAACCAAATCGCACTTCTCAAAAGTATCCAATGAAAGGATTGTGCAGTTCAAAGCAGAGATAGAAAATATGTTTACCTTTTATTATATATATATATATATATATATATATATATGTTAGAATTAATAAAGATATTAATCCACTACTGACTAAATTAATCAGGCAAAAAGCAAATCTAGAGTTTTATAGACCGTTGTACAGCGGGGGGAAGAAATGGTCCGTTCCTTTAAAAGCGGAACGTTTCTTCTCACCCACTTCCGGGTAGGCGGTCTATTTTTATTCGGAAAATCACGCATGCGCCTCAGAAACATACAATGACATTACACATGAACTTTCCGTTGTGTACAATAAAAAGAAAAAACCCGAAACGTGTGTGTATTTTATTTAAACTATGTGTGTGTATTTTATGGTTACTCATATGTTTAAAATAGAAAAATAGAAAATGGAAATAGGAAAAAACAGGTTAAAACAGGTTAATTTCATCAGGATTATTTGTAATATATATATATATATATATATATATATATATATATATATATATCTACCGTGGTCATATGCCTCGAGAGGGGTGACCATCAGCAAGACAAACACATACAAAACCAAAGAAAATAAAGAAAATGGAAAATAAGGAAAATAAAAAGGCAAAAGTAGCAAAAAAATCACACACTAATTTTTTGGGACCATGGTCAATCCAAATGCCCAAACACCCAGACAAGTTAAGCACCTCGGCACCCAAGTCGGTCATGCTTTCATCTCTCCAGATGAAACGGGACACAGGAAAGCGGCCATGTCACTCGGGTCAGGGTGACACAACACACTCTTCTGTTCAACAGCATGTGAAGCATGTGAACGCCTGCATGGATCAGCTGGCAGAGATGGGAAACTGCGTCGTGGCCGTCATAGACTTTCTGGATTAGTTTACAGGCTGGGGGCGTCGCTGCTGTCATGCACTTTCCGGACAAATTTTCAACATGTTACCTAGTGTTTACTATGCTTGTGTATAGTAATGCTAATTGTGATTCACCCTGGTCATCCTGAAAGGGGGATTACAACTTGTGAGGTCCCTTCTCAAGGTTTCTCTTTTTCCTTACGCTGAGGTTTTGAGTTGTTCCTTGCCCACATGTTGGTTTAAGATCAGGTGATTGTGTAATTGTAATCCTGTGCAGTATTTTGAGACATTTTTGTGATTAAGGGCTATATAAATAAATGTGACTTGACTAACAGCAGGGCCCGACAGCTTTCACTGGTTTACCCCTGACGCATCATACGGTGTCCTGCCAATCCCTTAGAACACGTCCAAACATCCTACTATCCTTTCACGACACCTCTCCACTCATTCCTATCACCAACAAAAGCTCGCGCTTCCATTATATTTAAACCTCTTTCCTGCAGGGCACTCATAACACTATCCATCCACGTCAATCGCGGCCTTCCTCTTGGTCTCCTTCCATTTACTTCTGCTCTGTAGATCCTCTTCAACATTCGCTTCTCACTCATCCCCTCCATGTGTCCAAACCAACCGAGTACTCTCTTATCCACACGCTTGCTCAGTTCCACTACTACTCCAGTTTTGTCTCTCACAATTTCATTTTTTAATCTATCCAATCTTGTCACTCCTAACATACTCCTTAAACACTTCATCTCCAAAACATTTAATTTCCTTCTCAAATCTGCATTCAGGCTCCAAGTCGCTGCACCATACAACAAAGTCGGTACAATCACACTCTCATACAGTCCCCTCTTAACATCCATACTCATACTCTTGTTTCTCATCACCCTAACCCATATATATGTGTGTGCATGTATGAATAATGTATATGAGAGAGAGAGAAAGAGAGAGAGTGAAAGTAAAGTCAAGGTGACATTTAAATCAAACCCCCAAGCTACAATTTCCATAATACAAACAAGAATAAGACATACAATAAAGATTTGAGGCGCCAAAGAGTGTCTTTGTTCATCAAAATATTAATTATTTGCCTCTGTATGTCGGCATGATTCAGTTCAGAGAATGACTGCTGCGTGTGTCCAAATAAAATTCGGCTATTAATCAATCAGTCAATTGGAGAACTTTATTTTAAAATTTTTATTTTGAAACAACAAGAAACATCAACTGGGTTACAGGATACGCCCCCGGTGACCAGTGACAACATCTGCATTTTAAATGCATCCAAGTGACCCCTGTAAACGGTTAAAATAGCCCAGAATAATTTCAAAATATCAATCAATTATAAATTATGTGTTTAATAAAGGTTAATATACTGTTAAAAAGCTAAAAATGTAATTTTTAAACCATTCACTGTTCGAGCAGTGTATTTAATGGCAGACACTCATACACGATTTTCACATTTCTCAATCGTTTCCTTCTTTGATGCAAGCGTTGTCACAGTTTTCCATTTTCCTTCCCCTTATCGCTAACTTTTTTGGGACCCATTATAATGGGCAGAAACAGGATAAAAAAATCCCAATAAAATGAGATGTGGTCCCTTTTTAACCGCGCCGATTGACCGAACAGGTACAAGAGATTGAGCAGGGCATTATCTCCATCTACTGTTAAGGAGTGTAATAGACCCTACATTCTTTCTTCTTCCTAACAATATTCCTCCAATGGAAATGCTTGCGACCTGCTAAAAACAGGTCTGCGACCCACTTTTGGGCTTCGACCTACTCGTTGAGAAACACTGATTTCATTTTTCGGCACAACAAAGACAAGCATAGTAGTGTGCGTATTTGAAAATACAGCAGGAGCAAAACTGAGTTGAGTTGTGGATTATTTAAGTCTTGATTCAAAGGAAAACACATGGATGAAAACTTCAGGGTTTGTTTTCAGCTTCTTCCAACTTTCGAAGCTTTAATTAATCCGTCCATCCATTCATTATCTGCACCGCTTATCCTCAGTAGGGTTGCGGGGGTGCTGGAGCCAATCGCAGCCATCTTCGGGCAGTGGGCAGAGGACACCCTGAACTGGTTGCCAGCCAGTCGCAGGGCACACAGAAACAGACAACTCACTTGCTCATTTACACCTAGGGACAATTTGAACCAGCCAATTAACCTGACATGCATGTTTCTAGAATGTGGGAGGAAACCGCATACACACGCAAGCACGGGGAGAACATGCAAACTCCACACAGGAAGGTTTGATCTCATGACCTCAGAACTGTGCCACCAACGTGCTAAACACTCAACTGCCGCCCTGCCCAACCTTTGATAGATAGATAGATAGATAGATAGATAGATAGATAGATAGATAGATAGATACTTTATTTATCCCCGCAGGGAAATTCACACGGTTTGATTCATTAATCTTCAATTATTTTGCCGCAGCTGCTCGGTTTCCATCTTCTGTGTAGCGTAGGAATCAACACACCATTGCAGACAAAAACACAGTACACAATAACTGGTTAGATCTACTCAAAAGTAATTAAGTTACTAACTCAGTTACTTTTTGGAAGAAGTAGTGAGTAACTATAACTAATTACTTTTGTTTTAAAGAAATGTCCACAACACTGATTGAGATAGACTTGAGGAAATGAGAGTAATAGTAGAGTCTGCACTTTGTCTAATGAGCTTTACCTTCCTTTCACGTCTATTTTTATCATGCAGGTAAACCCTCTGGCTAAGCACTTTGTAAAAGTCCGACGTCACTGGTGCAAAACATTGTCCTTAAGATGGGTAATGTCGCTAAAACCCCAGAAAGTGATTCAATACATTTCCTTACAGTTCACTTGAAATACCACAAATGATAAGTCACATGACTCAACAGAAACTAAATTGCTAAGAATGTTCATGGGTGATTCTCTGTTTAGAGCAATATTTGATCTTTCTCTTACAATGATTGTTCTCTAAGCAGGCGTCTCAAACTCACGTCCCTCAGGATGATGGTTTGAGGCCCCCGCCTTACAATGAAAGTTAAAGGAACAGTGTGTATATTTTCCCACTCGATGTTGCTGTATTCTATCGTACCACTCAAAATGAATTCTAAAAGCACAACGGAAGAACACAAAATACGGAGACTCAAAGTGACCAAAACGTACCTTATTACTTTTGATAAGAAGATTAATAAGAAAAGGAAAAGGAAAAAAATAATAAAATAAAAAAAGACAAAAAGAAAAGAAAAAAAATGGGCAAAAAAGTCATGTCATGTTTATTTGTATAGCCCTTAATCACAAAGAGTCTCAAAGGTTGCACAGACCACAGATTATTGCAAACTACAGAGTATCATTACACCATATCCTGATCTAAAACCTACATGAGGTCAAAACTCAATAACCTCAACATTAGTAAAATGAAAAAAACCTTAAGAAGGTGTTGTAGAAAATAAACTTGCATTTGTAGAATAGATTAGCATACATTTAGAAAGAAATGTAGAAAGACTTGCTTACAGTTGGGAGAAATGTTGTTTACATCTCAGGAAGGTCTCAGCGGACAAATTAGTATAAACAATCCTCCTTAACGGAGGACAACAGATAACGGCAAAGGGCAAGATGACATAAACTGGCATAAACTTAAAAACACTTCCAAATAAGGACGGAACCCTGGGCATCTACGCCTTCAGGCGTGAAAAGGGACGGACGGGGCCAAACCGGGTACACGTGCTATGTTGAAAACTATAAAGACACACGCATATCTTTGATTCGCTGAGTCTCTTGTTGAAATTGTGTATCAATAAAAAGAACTCCCTCTTATGTCATTTTGATTCCTGCATTTCTTTGAACATGTACGTGACGATTCAACAAATTGGTCTTGTCTTCGACAAAGGGACCGCACATGAGGTAATCCCCCTTCCAGGATGACCAGGTTGCAATAAATGTTGCAATAACAAACAATACAGAGATATTGTCAACCTGAAATAAAGGTCATTCATAAGCTATATAATATAAGCGTGTTTTAAGCCTGGATTTGGACAGTTCCACTGAGGTATGTGTTTACTATTAAGTATGTATTAACCATGGCTGTGACCAGCCCGTTTTTGGGGGTGCTCAAGGTGCTGTTGAGATGGACCCAAAACTGTAGGTGTATTCAGAAGTGCACTGTTCTACAACTGTGACCACAGGCTACTGATTGCAACGCTGAGACTGTGATTCAGGACCTCTAGGCGGGAGCTGGTCGGTCGTCCACGTGCGATCCTCATGTTGCTCATGCATATGCCAGCAAGCTTGCTGAAACATTGGCGGGAGCTGCTCACACTGATGACCCAGAACAGGAGTGGAACTCCCTCAAAACCTGTATTCTGGATGCTAATGATGAGTGCATTCCGAGCCTCACTAAAAAATCTCAGGATTGCATTTCCGAGGAAACTATTTAAATCTTTGGGAATTGTCGCAGAGCTAGGAGAGGAGGGTTAGTGACATCTGTGGGCGTGTCGAGAGCGGCCTTCAAACTGGCAACTCGCGACTAGCCTACGGAGCTAAAGGGGCCTCTGCTCTCCGGGGCCGCCTGCGGTGCCCTGTGGTCCTTTCAGCGGGAGGCAAAGTCCTGTCTGATCAGGCTCGGGTTGGGGCCCGCTGGGCCGAGTACTTTCAGGGGCTGTACGCGGTGGATCCACCTAGCCGAGACACCTTTGCGCAGGGCGACAAGATCCCGGCCGCTGGTCCCCCTCTAGACTGCAATCCACCTTCCCTGGAAGAAACCAGAAAAGCGGTTGAACAACTCAAGGACGGAAAGGCGGCGGAGGTCTGTGGAATCCACGTGGAGATGCTCAAAGCTGGCGGTGACGCCGTCCTCGAGTGGTGGCATGCACTCATTTGTTCCATATGGAACTCAGTGGTCATCCCTATCGACTGGAGAAAGGGCATCATTGTCCCCATCTAGAGGGGAAAGGGTGGTACCCGTGAGTGCAACAACTATCAAGGTATTAAACTCCTCTCGGTGCTAAAATTCATAGAATGGTGCTCTCAGATTGAGGGTTATATTTGAAGTCTAGATTATGCAGAATTACTCCATAGTCAGAGGACACTATTATTCATGACTTGCATATAATATGTGGTAGGATAATGCAGTAACGCTCCATGTAGTAACGACAAAGTCGCAAAATCAAATTAAAAAGCAGTGTTGGGAAATACGCCGTTACATAACAGCGTTATTTTTTTCAAGTGTTTTTTCTACAGTTACAATGCAGTTAATGTTACTGACAATCACAAGCTGTGCGTTACTTTGAATAAAGCAATTTTATGCTCTCCTGTGAGTTGTTTTCTCACGTCTTTTCGGATCATGACACATGTCAAAATAGCGACTACCATATAGCTGGATAGTAATTGCGACTACAGTATTTACTAATGTGCAGAAAGAAAAGGCAAATGAGGGCTGGGTTACAAAAAATATAATATAATTTGAAAGCATTCAATTCGTCTCTATGAGCCGGCTTTTGGAAATGAACGAAGGTAACCGGCTTCCAAACCAATCAACAGCTGGTTCCCACCGAGACACTTTTTTTTTTTAATTTGCTCAGAAAATTTTAAATTCTTTGGCATATGATACAATAGGTTCTTTTTAAAATAACCCAAATGTTACTTTTAATATATATATATATATATATATATATATATATATATATATATATATATATATATATATATATATATTAGTTACTAACTCAGTTAAAATTTGGAGCAAGTAGTAATTATTACTAGTCACTTTTTTAAAGTAACGTTCCCAACACTGTTAATCACACATTGCTTTACTTGTTACCAAGAAAAGCACAGTAACTGCATTTCAGGAACGTGTACATTTTTAACGCGTTTGTGTATCTGGCCCAGGAAAAAGATTCAATTGGGTGCCTTATTTGCTGCTCAAGCTTCCCTCTAAGCTGCGTCAGAACTTCTCAGTGCACGAAAATGAAATACCCGGCATATAAAAATCAGGGCTCTCTTTTCCATCTTATCTTAGAGAAGCGCCTCTTTTGACTTTCATTATTGTTTGCACGGTTATTTTGCGTACCTATGTGACCTTTCCTACCTACGTGACTACATCATTGTTGCCGTGCAGATCTGTGTCCTTTTTAGAGAAGTGGCTTTTTCGGCTCACTAAAGAGACGGCTCTTTAAGGTCCCCCACACGTCTTTTCAGATAGTTTTTGTTGCTTTCATTCATCCATCCATTATCTGCACCGCTTATCCTCAGTAGGGTCGCGGGCTGCTGGAGCCCATTCCAGCTATCTTCGGGCAGTGAGCAGGGAACACCCTGAACTTGTTGCCAGCCAGTCGCAGGGCAAACAGAGACAGACAAGTCACTCGCTTATTCACACCTATGGACAATTTGGACCAGCCAATTAACCTGAAACGCGTGTTTATGTATGTGAGAGGAAACTGGAATGCCCGGAGGAAACCCATGCAAGCACGGGGAGAACATGCAAACTCCACACAGGAAGGTTCAATCTCATGACCTCAGAACTGTGCCGCACACGTGCTAACCACTGCGCTGCCGTGCTGCCCCGCTTTCATCCATACAATTACAATTATAATGTAACATTTTGCACAAAATGTCTTTTAAAGGGGGGAAAATAAAGCCAAAAAGAAAATTAGACAAAAATTAATGGAAAAAAAAGAAACAAAAGGGAAAAAAAGAAAAAGAGAGAAAGTAGAGAAAAAGAAAGAAAAAGAGGAAAAGGGAAGAAAAAAGAGCTAGTGGGGAAGGAAACAAAGTAACAAATAGAAGAAAAAGGTAAACTGAGAACAAAAGATGATGAAAGGCAAGAAAAAAGAAGCGAAAAGTTCAGAAAAAGAGACTAAAGAATAATGACAGAAAAGTGGGTAAAAAAATAAAGCAAGAAAAAAAGCAGGTAAAGCGACACATTTCTTTTATTGTTTTTGCATTACATTTTGTTGTGAAAGGACAGCGGGATTGTGGACGCGTTCTTAAGGATGGGCTGGGCACCCGTATGATGCGGCAGTGAATGCTGTCGGGCCCTGCTGTTGAACAAAAGAGTGTGTTGTGTCACCCTGACCCGAGTGACAAACTTGGGTGCCGAGGGGCCTAACTTGTTTGGGTGTTTGGGCAATTGGGTTGGCCATGGTCCAAAAATGTTTTTGTGTTTTTTTTTGTTATTTATTTCCTTTTTATTTTCTTTGTTATTGTATGTGTGTGTCTTGCTGTCGGTCACCCCTCTTGAGGGATATGACCAAGGTAGATAGATAGATAGATAGATAGATAGATAGCATTACATTTAAATAATTTGCAAATGATTTGAATGATAGTCTTTTTGCCAATGTTGTACTTCCACTAAAAAAGTGTAATTAAATACAGTTCTGTATTGTGCAACCAACTAAACAAGTCCACAAAATGTTAGTACTATAACAAAATATACTTTTTTGAAAAAATAAATCTCATTTAACAGTTGTAAAAACAACACCTTTGAATACATTAGCCTATTCATTAACATTTGTAAAACTAACCATTGTTGCAGGAAAGCCAGCAGAATGTAACTTGATTCAAGTTTTGGCCCTCTGCTAACCATTTGGTTGCCATACTTGGGGTTAATGTTACTCTGCGTTGTTTCAAGCTGCGCTGACAGACTTTGAGTGATTGCTCAGACCCCAGGAAGATTAGAGAGAACATGGCTCCCAAGGTAGCAACAGTTTGCATTGTCCAAACCAGATGACTTTCTCAATTCAACCCCGCCCCGCCTCATGCTTTAACCATCCTCTATCTGGCTGTGAGTCCGGGATTGGCCCATAACCTTCAGGTGCTTCTCCTTAATCCAGTTAGGGTCCGGCAGCCGTTGAAGAAAATCCCCGCAGAGCTGTGTTGCACCGTGGATCTCGTCAAGGCCAGGGGAATGCTGGGACATCTGTAGACCCTCAGGTAGGACATATTCTAGTCATGATCATAATGCCTGCTTCCCTGCTTTAGATTATATCAACATGCTGATCAATTACAATCCTAAATGTAACATTATTGCAAATGGTCAGCCCTTGACCTAATTTCTCCTATGTAAAGCAGTGGTCCTCAACTGATATGACTTGAGGATCCACCATGCCACCCTAATGACAATCCATGACCCACATAAAAAAAAACATTTTAACTTCTCAAATTTATTGAATGAAAGGATTGTGCAGTTTGAACCACGGGTAGTAATATATATTCTCATAAAAAAGACCAGCAAAACCAAAAAGACTTCAAGTACTTTATTTTCAAACTATAAGGCGCACAAGATAGGTATCAAGCCCGCAAGCCACTTCAAGCCCACCGGCCAATTGAATCCGACCTGCGAGAAGAGGCTGAAAGAAGCTCAAGAGAAATAAAAGTCAAAATACGGGTTGCGGTTCAAAATAAAGCCGGCGCTGCCTCCTGCAAAGCAACTGGATCTGTATTTGTTTCCCTCTTCTTTCTTTCTTTCTTTCTTTCTTTCTTTCTTTCTTTCTTTCTTTCTTTCTTTCTTTCTTTCTTTCTTTCTTTCTTTCTTTCTTTCTTTCTTTCTCTATTTTTGTCAACATCTTCCTCTCCTTTTTGTCTGTATTTATATCTCTTTCTACATCTTTTTTTTCTCTCTTCTAAGTCTTTCTCTTTTTCCCTCTCTTTTTTTCTTTCTTGCTGCCTCAACTCTGCCTCTGTCTCTTTTTCTCTTCCTCCCTCTTTCACTTTTCTCTCTTATCTCTCTTTCTCCTCCTCTCTGGTCTTCTTTCTTTTTCCTTCTCCTGTTTTCTCTTCTCTCTTTTTACCTTTCTTCCATTATCCGTCTTTCTTTTTCTGTCTCTCTCTTTTTTTTTAGGTTTGTTTGCTTGTTTCTTTTATTTATTTCTCTCTTTCTTTCTAATCGACTCGTCTGCCCCCTGTGAGTGTTTTTTCTAATATGGCCCCGAGCTAAAACGGGTTGGCCCCACTGACCTACATGTCACGTCCCAGAACAGGAAGCAGACCCAATCGCGTAACGTTACTTAGTTTATTGGGGAGAAGAGAAATGAGTGCACACTCGATCCGGGGATCGTTGGTGGCGGAAGTAGATTGCTCGGTACGAGGAAGTGGTCATAATCAAACAGATCGGGGCGAGAACAAAACACAGGCAAAAACGGAGATTCACAGGGCTTGGCAAAACAAGAGCAAAAAACATAGGCAAAACTGGGATTTACAGGGCTTGGCATATCACAACATAGTATAGCAGGAGTTTCGCAGATGCTCAGACCCCAGGCGACTCACAGACAGCTTTTGAGTAGCCAGGGAGCAATCTGTCAACGCGTTTCAGCTGGTGTCCATAGGCGGGGCCAATTGGGCGCCGTGGCAACCGTGACAGAACCTGGCGCCACCGGGTGGGGACCAATTGGGCGCCATGGCAACCGTGACACTACAATAACAGTCCTTTTGCAAAAGATTATACAGTGCACCTGAAATAAAGTATTCCGTAAAATAATTGTGGCATATAACCGCACTTGACTATAAATTGCATGAAAACTGTAAAAACTAGGATTGCATTAGAAAAAAAGTAATCAAATTAATACAACTGATTTATCCAATCAAAAAATAAACTAACATTATGAAACTTGTTTCCACCACTGAAATATTGATTTATTCATAAATGTTTACCGTAAATGAAAGCATTTGATTGTAATCATGCATTTTAATTTTCTTTCACTTTTTTTACACTATGTAAGTCACACAGGCACACGTGCAGTTGTTTGGTTTTTAAGTGTAGCCTTACAAATCGGGGAATATGGTAAAAATATTCCCTTTATGCTCAATTAGCTGCATTTTTTAATAAATTCCAAAATGCTTTACTTCTGTGGCTTTGTTTTTAATATAATAATTCAATTTGTCATATGTTCTTCGCTGTATCTTTGTTTGGCCACGCTCAACATTTGTAAACAAAGATTTTACGTCTTTTCTTTTTGTGCGAAATGGCGGAAGTCAACCTGTATTTGCAGGGAATTACCACTATCTACTGTTAAGGAGTGTAATTGGCCCTAAGTTATTTTTTACCTTAGGATTATTTGCCAAGGCAAAGGCCTGCAAATCTAGTTAATGAAAGTCATTGCAAGCAGAAAGAGTGGATTAAGATCTCTTTAGCTCCATTGAGACACTCTCTGTTAAGAAAATGACTAATTATCATTCCCATTAGTGAATCTGGACAAAGAGTGTGTGTTTGTGTGCCTTTTGTCAGTGTGTAGTTGCATGTTCTTCGCCAGGATGTTCAACTGGGTGGTGAAAGTGGTGCCCCATCCCCCTGGATCTCCTCAAAAAGATGCAGAAATCCGAACACCCGCCGTGGTAAACACACACACACACACACACACACACTTTCAAAAATTAAATGAATTCAGTCAGTTTATGTTTGGTCAATTGAAAAGTTGAATGCAGATCAAATCTGCTTAATGATAATGGCCTATACCACTTTACAGAACTTATTGATTTAAACCACTATGGGTTTTAACAATACATATTGGAAACAAAAGCTGGTACTCTTTAAGAAACTAGGCAATCAAAGCATTATAGTATGATTAACTACATAATGGGGAAAAAGTTAGCCTCATACCACTATATTTGCTTGAACAAACTGTATATACACCAGGAGAGGCTATAGCTCCTGCCTCTCTACCCTCTGGTTTTTCCTCCTTTCTGTCTTTGTTTGTATCTTACTCTACGACAATCTTTAAAATTACTAATAAACAGTGTTTTGATGTAAATGATGGTGGACAGTGTCCTAAATAGAAATTGCTCTACTATTTCTATTGCAGAACATTTTGGGTGAACCTTCAATGACAAAAACTCCAATTTACGTTCCTGTCAAGGTTCAGTACAGGCTATAGATTCTGACTCTCGTAGCGAAATACTGGTTTTTTGTTTTGTTTTTCGAGAAACTACATGTATACGATATAGAAGATAGTAAAAAATAGCAATGATAATTAGTCCATTTGGATATGGCAGTAGAGGTAACATCTTTAGCCCGAACCAGACTCGGAAGCCAGGTTCTATTGGGCCTAAAATGTCAATCATTATGTTCTGTTTTCTCTCTCACTGCCTTTTTTTCCCCTTACCCATCCACCCATCACTATTCTTTGTTTATTTTTATTTGTGTATTGTGGTGGGGGATGTATTCAATCCCCTTTTACGCAGTATGCTTTGTGAGGCGCTTGGCGGTGCCGAAACCTTTGCACGGATCAACAATTAAGGGTAGATAACTGAAAACCAAAAAAGACAGCAAGAGAAAAGCCAGGCCCTGCCCTCCCACAAAAAAAATATAAATGTGGGGTTTCTTCCGGCTTCTCAAATCAAGTTAATTTTCAGGCTTGGGCTAATCGGGCTCTATTGCCCTAGAGCTGTGTCGAGCTGGGTCGAGCTGGGTTTTTTTTAGGCCTGGTCTTACTTCTAATGTGCAGGTAAGATGCTTTATTAAAAAAATGTGTTTTCATGGGTTAAGTATTCACACAAAAATAGGCTTCTAGTTGAAAACGCGACACAGAAGTTTCGGATGTGTGATTTCTTTCATCAACAAAAAGCACAACTGATTTATGAGTTTGTTGAATGCCACAAATAGGGTCCAAGGTTGCGTCTCATTGAATAATTATCACTCTTTCAACACTTACAGTATTAAAAGTTATGCACACCCAGCACCTAATTACCTTCATGATCCGTCTGTCAGTGCACCAAATTGTCAATTTTTCATTTTTGATGGTCAGCTCATTTTTACCGAGGGGTTTCACTCCCAAATTCAAACAGAATGAAAATTAAAGTAAATCGCAAAGCTTTGCTGGTAAACCAGGTGTGTCAAACTCATTTGAGCTTGGTAGCCACATGATAGAAAAAAAACTCTCATGAAGACTAGTAAATTTAATCAAGAAAAACCGAGGAGGGAAAGAAAGAAAGAGACGGAAAAACAAAAGAAAGGGAGGGATAACGAGGGAAGGTACTGAGATACTGCCTCACCACTGTTGAACCAAACAATAAGTCTGGCTGTGTTATACTTTAAATTGAACATAGGTTTTCATATGGAAAACTTAAAAAAATATCCCTTTGAGACTTTTAATTTAAGGTCTATGAACATGACTTTACTATTGGGAAAACGTGGCTGTTCCAAAAAGACAAAAATAATTTGGGATTACTCTTAAAAGTTAGATTTTGCCAGAACCAGCGGGCTAAAGGACAGCCTCTTCTATCAGGCTCTCAGGACTCTAAACTCTCTCCCTGCCTGACCCATTCCCACCACTATGACTTCTACCAAATGAATGCAAACTGCTCTATTTATATTCCGGCTGTACGTTGCACATTTTTCATTCATAATCTATATATTTTTATATCTTAATATTTCATATGCATACTGTTTTTTTTCTTTTCTTTTCTTTTTAAGAAAAAGACAAAGAAAAACTCGTTGCTCTTTGTTCTTGTTGCTACTTTTTATATGCATTGTGCCTTATCTATTGCATGTTTGCACGCGAGGAAGAGGAAGCAATTTAATCTGTGCTGTATGCACAGCATACTGCATATTTGGCAATACATTTGAAGTTACTACTATCGTTCAGCGGGCCTCATGGTCCGAATGTGGCTCATGGGCCGTAGTTTGGCTGTTTCTGCTCTTAAAAAAATCTCTTTCTGTCACCGCTTAAACAGGAAAGCTTCAAAAGCAGAGATGGTGAGGCTTTTTAATGGTGTGCATTTTTTTGCTTAATGTGAGTAATGATTCTTCTAAACTCATAATTCCAACATAGCCAAAAATCCTCAACTGAAAGGTACAGGCGGTGGATCCGAGGACAGGTAAGCTCTTTTTTTTCTGTCAACGCTTAGTGTGTTTGCACATTGTATGTTTAATGTTTTGCATTTTGCAGTCAAACGCAGTCAGGGGTCTTGGGCTGGCTGTCTAATGGCTTTGCAAGCACCCTGCCCCAACCTGCTGGCTCCCATCATCTCGAGGACAAGGTCGTGCAGTAACATAAAATAAACGCACCCCACCTGCATTTGCTTTTGCGTTTGAATTAGGTGTGGTGATCCTTGGAATTTTGGTATCTGTCCAATCCATATAAATAAATGGTAGTATTGATCAATACCTTTTCGAAACCGATACATTTTGCTTTGGAATGTCATGTTTGAATGTCAAAAACAATTGACCCCTTGAGTTAACTTATAATTACAATAAACACAGCACAAAGATCTTAGGCACTAAAAATATTTTCTTTTTTTCAAAATTTGACCGTATAAAACTAAATATAAATATTTCTATTACAAACACATTCAGAAGTAAAGTTAAGAGAATTGAAACAAAAAAAAGCAGCACTGTAACTACAGTCCAAACATAGCAATGTCAACTTCACACATTGAAAGTTTATAGTTTAGGAGACACTCAAAATAAGAAAAAAAGACATCGATGTCTTGTGAACTTGCAAAACTCAAATAACAAATTACAACCTGTTTTGAAAGCCCTTTCCTGAACCATTTATTTTTATTAAATCTCTTAGGTTGCAAAAAGCAGATCCTCCCTATACAGTGTGGCTATTAAAGAACACCAAGACGATTGGGCGATAGTGATAATAATGTCAACAGTCCATAATAGTCAAAATAACAGAGGAATAATATTCAAAATAATGAACTGTCATCCTATGCAGGTGTTAAAAATTAAAAACAGGTTACAATATTGCACAATAATTAAAGTCAGAAAGTCCAAATAATGTAAACAGCACAATGTAAAGAACCTTTAACACTTTAAAAACAGAATACTTCTACTAAAAAATGTATTCAAAACAAAAGTCAGGAGAGTCAAATCCCCCAAAAAGCATTAATGTAACAAAAATACAAATAATAAATAACAATGACAACAAGTCATTTAAAATACCTTTCATTACACAACATTTTAAATATAAAGTCAGTAGTGCAAATAAAGTGTAAATGCAATGGGATCCAATTTGAAAGTTATAATGTATTTACAGTATAATCTTTAACCCACTAACAATATTATTATTGTGATAGTTAAAATGGGAAGAGCGTATTGATCCCAGGGAAATGGTATCAATCCAATCCAAGTACTTGCCCAATGTTAATAACATGTACCCACACTTGGTTTGAAAAGTAAAACTTTTCTACCCGTTTATAACAAGTTTTCCTTTTTTTGTTGCAGCAGTCTGGGGATAAAGAAAGGTAAATAAAGTGTTTCTTGATTATTGTCTGTCACGTCAACATACACAAACGCGCCTGGTCCTCCCTTGACAGAGTCCTGCCCTACTATCTTAGAACCACCTGCTTAGTAGGAAGCGAGTCTCTCATTGCTTCATGTTTCTTAGGTCGGGAATGGCGGGATGGGTCAGTCAGAGTCTCATCAAGATGCTGCCGCAACCTGATGAAAAGTACCGAGAAGTCAGTGATGGCAAGCAGGAGGAGCACACAGAGGTAGATTGATGTCATTATGCACTTGGTTTTTATTTCATGAGTTGTTTAAGAGCTAATAGGTCAAATACTTCTCTCGCCAGTTTGAAACGTTTGAGGGTGAATATCAAACTTTAATGCCATATACTGTAATTCCGGAATACGGAACACACCTGATCAAAAGCCACGTGTGCATATTTAAGGAAGAAACGCAACTTTGTTTTTGTACAAGCCGCACCAATTTTAAGATGGAGGCGTAAACAGAAAAAAAAAATAAAAATAAAAAATAAACACATTAATGTCCATTTTTGTTACAACATATAGAATGGAATAGAATAGAATATAAAAGAATAGAATAGAATATACTTTATTATCATTGTTACAAAATGAGTTGAACATTGGACGTGGCACTCCAGTTACACATATAGACTGTATAAGATAAAAGATAAAGAAAGATAAAAATAATTACTAATTATTATGTAACTTTAGTCATAAAACTAATTTAAAAAGGGAAAAATACAGCAAAAAAGGAAAAAAGACAAGAAAATTTAAGAATGAAGAAAAACAAAATAAATCAAGAAAAAAACAAAAAGAAGTTAGGGGAAAGGAAAAAAAACCAAAAGAAATAAGAAAAAGGAAATAGCTAAAAAAAAGGAAACTAAGCAAAGGAGTAAATAGAGAACAAAATAAGAAAAAAAAAGCGACAGGAAAAAAATATTAAAAAGCTAGGAAAAATGATTTAAAAAAGGAAAACGGAGAGCAAAAGAACTCTGGAAACATAAATTAAAATATATATATTTAAAAAAAAAAAAAGATATATTACCAAAACATTTAACCTTCTAAATACTCAACAGCTTTAACAAACAGAAGACACTGGAGAACACCCTTGATCAGGATGACGTTATCTGAGGTGCAAAAGAGAAATGCAAAAAAAGCATTTGAGTATCACATTCTACCATATGCATTGCATCACTACGTCCTTTTGCTATTTTTACATACTCAAGCAGGGGTGGCGAACACGTTTGACACAAAGAGCCTAAATTTCTAATTGTGAGAGTCAAAGAGCCACACCACGCACTGACGTGCCATGACACACAGACACACACAAACACACACAATTAAAAACATATTACATCCCATAACACACTCGTCTCCTTACAATACAAGTATTATTCTTGTGTTGATTTCAAGGAAAGCGTCCACCCTCAATAGACACACAAAAAAAAAAACCTATTCATAAAACAAGGCAAAGAGCCACAGTATATAGAAAATCTGATGAGGCAAAGAGCCGCGTTCTTATTGGCCAAGAGCTGCATGCAGCTCTAGAGCCACATGTTCGCCACCCTTGCACTAAAGGCTCTTTGTTTCATATATTTTTGTATTTCATACTTTTTGTATATTTAAACCATTTATGTATTTAAATTATTAAATAACTAGATGGATAAATGAATAAAATGATTCCATCAAAAAACAGGAATATGATTTTAAAAATACATATCTAGAAAAATAAATAAAAAAGAAAACCTACTTAACAAGAAACTATCCGACAATTCAGTATAAAAAAGTTCCTAACCTAGCTCACAATTGTCATCTGGTGGTTGTTTGGGTGACTAGTCGAATCTAGATAAAAGAAACAAAATGAATAAAAGATGTGCCTTAGAGGAGAGAGACAAATGCATACTTACGTGGAGGGAATTTAAGTAACAAGTTAATGTAGCCTAACAAGAATAGACTTTCTTCTTCACAAATCTACTCAAGTCAAAATTATGTAAAATAAAAAAAATACAACTAGAAGTTCAAAATTCCCAAAACGTACTCAAGTAAATGTAACTTGTTACTACCCACCTCTGGAATGCACTTTTATTACGATAAAAAACATACAGTTGGAATCTTTTGTGTGTCTTACAGGTGTATGACGTCGCAACGATGCCAGGTACATTTTGTGTTTTGTGTGTGGGAGGTCTTCATCTTTACAATGTTCTAGTTAGTTATCAATGTTATCTATTGCTCAACTTAAATGTTAAAGGAACAGTGTGCATTAATTAATGCCCCCTATGGTAAAAACTGAAAAACAAAACATAAAATAAATATTTTGAAAAATAAGCAAAAATACAAGAATATCATATAAACGTGCATTTATTTAAAATACTCATTGGTCGAGAAATTTGAGACCATAATCGGATTTTTGTGAGTGCTTACATATTCCGAATTTTGGCTATATTTTTATGACAATCTGATTATTAGCTGCATGCAAACATCCTCACTGTATTTTGTCTAAGGTACATTGGGTATTATGTAGCGGCCCCGAGCGGTAAAAAAAATCTCTCTCATTATAAAAACAATTTGGATTTGAATCATAATCAAACATACATGAACTATCATACAAACGTGCATTTTTTTAAATACTCGTAGGTCAAGAAATTTGTATTTATTTTACATAACATGAGCCCCTCCTAGAATAGAATAGAATTGAATAGAATATACCTTTATTGTCATCGTTACAAAATGGGTTAACATATTGTGACAACAAAATTGGGCATGACACTCCAGGATCACACATTCACAGTCAGGTGAAAAACCCAAGAAGATAAAGGAACAGAGAAGATAAGGTTATGAAACAAGGAGGATTAGGTCATAGTTATAATTTACACAAAATGTACACAAGAAATGTCGGCATGTAGGATGTTACATACAGTTTGGTATCGTAAGGGTTTGTGCAATATGCATTTGTTGCAAAATTAGTGCGAGAAATGCAAAAATAGTCATCTAGTGCCAAAAAGATAGTCAACATTGTGCAAGGTGAGCAGTAAACATAGTGCAGTCAACAGTGTGCAAGAAACATAGACATGAGTACCATTTACGTTCGTATGAGGTAGTGTTGCAAGAGTTTTTCAGTTTCAGTGTGTGTTTAGGGTGGAATGGCTCTGGGGAAGAAATGGCTCTGGGGAAGAAACTGTCTCTGAGTCTGTTTTTGTTTTGTGTGACCTGTAGCGCTTGCCGGAAGGCAGCAGGTCGAAGAGGTGGTGGCCGGGGTGAAAAAAGTCCTTGATGATGTTTTCTGCTCTGCTGAGGTAGCGAGAGCAGGCAATGTCCTTCAGACTGGGCAGAGAGCAACCGACGATTTTCTGGGCTGTTTTGATGACCCTCTGGAGCGTTTTCCTATTTGCTGCTGTGCATCCAGCATACCACACCGTAATGCGTATGTTAGAAAGCTCTCCACTGTGGCTTCGTAAAAGGACACCTGCAGCTGCTGTTTTAGATGATTTTTCCTGAGCACTCTCAGAAAATGTAGTCGCTGCTGGGCCTTCCCTACCATCGCTCTGGTGTTTGCAGACCAGGAGAGGTCGTCGGAGATGTGCACACCCAGAAATTTAAAAGAGTGGACTCTCTCTACACAGTCTCTTTTTATGATGAGTGGTGCTGGATTCCTGCCATTCCTTCTGAAGTCCAGTATCAGTTCTTTTGTTTTTGTGGTGTTTAGTATGAGGTGGTTTTCCGAACACCATGTTGACAGTGACTCCACCTCATCCCTGCACGCCGCCTCGTCCCCTTCAGAGATGAGGCAGATCAAGGTGGTATCGTCGGTGAACTTAATGATTGTGTTTGTGGGGTGGGTCGGTGAGCA
The DNA here is from genome assembly GCF_059441175.1 of Urocampus carinirostris. Classification (NCBI taxonomy): domain Eukaryota; kingdom Metazoa; phylum Chordata; class Actinopteri; order Syngnathiformes; family Syngnathidae; genus Urocampus; species Urocampus carinirostris. Next base: position 45,422,130 of record NC_142355.1, read on the forward strand.
GTCGGAAGTGTAGAGGGTAAAAAGCAGGGGGCTCAGTGCACAACCTTGGGGGGAGCCAGTGTTCAGTGTTAGGGTGGGAGAGACGTGGTTACCGAGTTTCACGGACTGTGGGCGGTTTGAGAGAGAGTCCATTATCCAGTGGCAGATGGAGGGAGAGAGTCCTAGGTGTGTGAGTTTCTCCACCAGGATTTCCGGGATAATGGTGTTGAAAGCTAAGCTGAAGTCCAGAAAGAGCATTCTGACGTAGCTTCCCCGGTGGTCCAGGTGTTTCAGCACGGTGTGAAGTGCTGTGTTTATGCCGTCGTCAGTGGAGCGGTTTGCCCTGTAGGCAAACTGGTGGGGGTCCAGTGTGAGTAGCAGGGAGTTTTTGATGTACTGGGACACTAACCTCTCGAAGCACTTCATGACCACAGGCGTAAGAGCGACAGGCCTGTAGTCGTTGAGGCTGTCTACTGCTGACTTTTTGGGGATGGGAATGATGATGGGACGGTTGCCTGTGACAAGGACCGGTTGAAGACGGTGGTGAAGACCCCGGACAGCGGATCGGAACAGTCCCTGCGTACCGTCCCTGGTACTCCATCCGGGCCAGCTGCCTGGGGTTTATAGTTTTCAGCGCACGCCTAACTTCATGCTCCTGAAATGTGAGTGTGTTGTTGGTGGGTGTGATGTGGCTGTTTGTGGCCTTTCAGCTTCAAAGCGAGCAAAGAACTGATTAAGGTCCGCAGCTAGTGAAGCATCAGCCTCAGCAGTTGCCAGGTTGTGGCCTCTGAAGTTAGTGATGTGTTGAAGACCCTGCCACATCCTCCTCGGGTCATTTCCTGCGAAGAGGTACTCGATCCTCCTCGCGTAGGCTGCCATTGCTTTCCAAATGCCTCTCTTCAGGTCAGCCCTGGCCACACTGTAAAGAGCCTTGTCTCCAGACCTGAAGGCGGTGTTTGAGGAGGGTGCGCACCTCGCTGGACATCCAGGGTTTTTGGTTTGGGTAGACCTTGATTTTTTTATTTACTGTGACTTCATCCGTGCAGTATCGAATGTAGGATAAAACAGTGTCAGTGAATTTCTGGAGGTCATGGTGTTCAAATACCTCCCAGCAAGTTTGATCAAAACAGCCCTGCAGCTGAGAGAGGGCTCCCCCAGGCCACGTTTGTGTTGTCCACGTTACAGGCTTTGTTTTTCTCCGGATGGGGGTGGATAAGTGGGTGAGGGACAGACATAGGTGATCGGAATTGGCTAGGTGGGGAGGGAGCAAGCTTTATATGCGTTTTTGATGTTGCTGTATACGCGGTCCAAAGTTTTTTCCCCCCTTGTTGCACAGTTCACATGTTGAAAGAATTTTGTCAGTACAGTCCTTAAACATGCCTTATTAAAGTCGCCAGCGATAATGAAAGCTCCGTCGGGGTGTGCAAGCTGTTGTTTGTTGATGGCAGCGAGCAGGAGGTTTAGCGCTGTACTAGCGTTAGCATCCGGAGGGATGTAAACCGCTATCACAATGAGCACAGTTAGCTCTCTCGGTAGTTAGAATGGTCTACACGATACTGCTAGAAACTATATCGGGGGAGCAGTGTGTATCGATGATTCTGCTGTTATTGCACCACGCGTTATGCACGTAAACGCATAGTCCCCCACCTCTTTTTTACCGGAGTCTTTGTTGCAGTCGTGTCGGTGTAGCGTGCGTCCTGCTAGCTGGACTGCAGCGTAGGGGATCCGCGGGTCAAGCCAAGATTCCGTGATCACAAAAATACTGCAATTCCGTACGAAGCTGTTGGTAGCTATCCGCAGCTGAAGTTCACTGATTTTGTGAACGATAGATCTGGCATTGGTCAGGAAAATACTCGGAAGCGCTTGTTGGTGTGGTCGCCTTCTTAGCTTCTCCGCTAGGCCACCCCTACGTTCCCACCGCCGTCTCCATCGCTTATTGGGCTGGCAGATCACCCAGGGAGATCCCGGTGGTCTTCGTATGTCTTTTAGGATGTTGTTGTTGGTGTTGTAGTCGTGAAATGAGCCGACGTCTAATCTTAGACCCAGGTTGATAAGTTCCTGGCGACTTAAGGTGATTGTTGCAGAGCAAGTATTTATCAAAGAAAATATGAGAGATAAAAGAACACTAAAAGTAAAAATATTTCCTGGAGAGACACCGCGCCACCATCCTAAAGGTAGCTGACATAATTGTCTGCCAACTTGAGCTTCGGATACCCAAAATCCTTGTTTTTTTTCATTTATGTATCTGTTTTCATTTGAATTATTTTACATTTAAAACTCTGGTATGTAAATTAATGTTTTAATTTCATGCGCTTTATAATCCAGTGCAACCTGGACAGTGTCTTGCAAGTATTGCCCCACCAAGAACTTTTCGACATATTGCCATATTTCAGGCTTCAGACTTGTCGATGTGAGATACAATTGTGAAAATAAACCAAACTTAATTAACACATTATATTGTGCTAACATGTTAACGGATGAAAAGTAGGCATTGCAAGAATGTTGGCCCCTTTAAGTTAATACTTACAACACAGCTCAAGTTCGTTAAGGTTTGATGATCGTTTGTGCACACAGCATTTTTTAGATCTTTGCAGAAATGCCCTAAAGCAGGCTTGCGAGCCATGTACAAGCCTTAGTCTATAGCTCTTTTCGTGAGCTCATATAGCTCGGTGATAAAATGCTATTTGTACAAGTTCCGCCGTGGCCTTTCAATTCCGGCATGCACAGTGTTGGATTTGATGCATGCCTAACCAAAGCTACTCTAATAAAGCATACTGTTCAGTCCAATATATAAAGGGCACAGTTTTACCTACAGTTTACAGACAAAGTTTACAAAGTGTCACACCAACAGAACCTGTTTTGGCTGTATGTCACCAACTAAATATATTGAAGCTCTTATAAGATAATATGTATTTACTGTTGATACAGTTTATAATAAAAATCCACTCAACAAACTACCCATAAATGCTAACCAAGCACACAGAACAATTTAAATGGGTGAGTGGTAGGGGTGGTCAGAGCTTTGCAACACAGCAGGCTCCCCTCTCTCTCTCACATGCGCCCACTGCGATGAATGGGAAAAACTCCATGAACTTTTCGTTCACAGTTTTTTGGACATATTTACAAAAGAACTCTGCTTTCACCTTGTTTTGAAACCATCATTTGCGACAAAAAATTATGGTCAAAATTAGCCTCAATGATCTTCAGTAACTGTGGGAGGGAGACCCATTTAAAGTGGTATATTTTTCTGATATGGGACTCTACCATGTTTAACTTTGACTTTAACTTGAATTTGATAAAATCTTTTAACGTAACACAAAGAAATTAAAGGCGCAGACAAATTTGTTACTGTCAGGAGAGCAGGTTTAGCGGTTTTTCAGAATTTTGTCTTAAAATATATGGTATGGTCTCTTTAAAAAAACAACAACCAAAAAATCAAAATATTTGGCTTTTTATGGCACTATGGGTCAAAAAAGGTCAAATCTCTGCTCTAGGGATTAAGGTCTGGACTAACCTTTATTTTGTTAAATTTGACCTATTCCCATGTAGATTTTTTCTTTATATTTTCGGGTGGTTGTCCTGTTGAAAGATGAACTTGGACCCCATTCTCAGGTCTCTTGCAGACTCCCAACGTTTTCTGCCAGAATTGCCCTGTATTTGGCTCCATCCATCTTCCCATCAACTCTAACTATCTTTCCAGTCCCTGCTGAAGAAAAGCAACGCCAGAGCATTATGCTGCCAGCACATGTTTTTCATTGGGGATGGTATTTTCAGGGTGATGTAAAGTGAAATGAAATGAAATGATCTGCATTTATATAGCGCTTTTCAAGTCAATGACTTCACAAAACGCTTTACAATGTGCTCCACATTTCCCAATAGCGGCCTTGTATTGCAGCCATGTAAGACGCTAACCTGCTTATTGGGGGTATTAGGGGTTCAGTGTCTTACCCAAGGACACTTCGACATGTAAGACGGACGAGCTGGGAATCGAACTGGATCCCTTGATCCCAAGACGAGCGCTCTACCTCCTGAGCTACTGCCGCCCCCAAAAATACAGTAAAGTAACTCTTACGCCAAATGTAACACTTGGCATTCCGCCCACAAAGTTCATTTCCGGTCTCATCTGACCAGAGCAACCTGGTTCCACATGTTATATGTGTCTCCTATATTGCAAAATCCCCTTTTCTGCTTCAAACCCGCCTGTTGTGTTCTTTGGTCTTCATAATGCTGTCTATTCTCCAGTGTCTGCTTTCAAAGAGCTAAGAGCCCATCACAGAGCACATGCATTTAAAACGAGTCTAAATTAAATTCTTAGTCATTTAAGTCGTCATTGGATCATGCAAATGTCATCAGGGAACTTCTGGAGTCAGTTTGCCGAACTTAAAGAACAGGAGGCGAATATTTTTGCAACTACTTTTACGTTTTCTCGTTGTAAATATAATATGAGAATGACTTGTTTCCATTTCACAACTGTGTCTCACATGTTGTTGATAATCAGTAAGCGTCCTATAGTCCAGAAAATACGGTAATTGTACAGTATTGGCGTGTGCAGATTACGATCCGCTCCCACACATCCCAGTGGTGGAAATGGAATCTGAAGACGAGGCAGAAGAGGAGGACGGTCAGTTGACGTTTCCTCCAAAGTGAGCATAAATTATCTCCAAGTATCCATCTTGACAATTGGTTGCATCACAAACATGGTGATAATTTTGTTTGTGGGCTTCAGTGTAGTGACGTGGATCAGGCAGAAGATCCCTCAACCGGTTCTCATCCCTGCTAGTTCCATACCCAGGGAGCCGCAAGCCAGGAAGAGTCCCTGCTCCTCAGTGGAGAAAAGTATATATTTTTGCTTCCTTGGTGGGAAGATTCACCACTTGAAAATATTTGTCCATAAATTATATCAAAACTTGTTTTTTTTGCAGTTCTTTCTCCACCTCCCGAATCCCTCAGTGGAATCTCGCTGGACACAGACAGTAAAGCATCAGCGTAGGTTGACCTGCTGTATATTTCATTTACCGTATTTTCCGCACTATAAGGCGCACCGGGTTATAAGGCGCACCCCCAAAAAATAGTTTTTGGTCCTATATCTTCCATACATAAGGCGCACCGGATTATAAGGCGCTACAATGGGAACCTCGACAAAACAGTCAGATAGTTCAGTCAAACTTATTACCCCCTTAACATTCCGAAAGCTTGCAAAGAAGCAAATACGTGTCGTAGACACGTGCGGATGCGGTGTCCGTACGATGTCACTTAAATGCCTAGTTCCAAATATCATTCGGAAGGTTAAAGTCTTGGGATTCAAGAAATGCTAACCATTTAGTTTCTATTTTCTTTTTCGCTCGCAACTTTACTGTGCATATGACTATAAACACTTGGAATTGAGTTTAATTTAAAAATAGACCCATCACAGAAACATCGATATCACTCTGAAACAAGATACTGGGAAAATATATACCCGGAGTAGCTCACCGAAGTCGTTGCGTTCAATAATAATGTGCAACCATGGTCCTCTTATATCCGTGAGTGTAGTAAATCCAGGAGAGTAAAATATTTACAAATACAGATTGGTAAAACATGTTTCCTCAATGCCGTAGACCACCAACCTTGCTATTTACATTCACTTTTTCGGCCAATTGTAGGCTTTGTTTTGCCCCTTTAGCCTATGCGAGCCTGTAAATGATAAAAAGGATCCGCTCCCTTTACCTCCGAATAACTTTAGCCAATAGTGATCGATTCATCTGATTATTGACACATGTTTTTCGGCCAATTGTAGGCTTTGTTTTGCCCGTTTAGCCTATGCGAGCCTGCAAATGATAAAAAGGATCCGCCCCCTTTACCTCCAAATAAGTTTAGCCAATAGTGATCAATTCAAATGATGATTGACACATTGGTTAGCCAATGAAACGCCGGTACATAAATCCCAGCATACACCGCGGACTACTTCGCGTTCGGGGGAAAATCTAGTCGGCGGCTGCTTGCATTAGTTGCAAGACTTTGCGACTTAATATTGATCCATATATAAGGCGCACTGTATTATAAGGCGCTTAGTCAGCTTTTGAAAAAAATTAAGACTTTTAGGTGCACCTTATAGTGCGGAAAATACGGTAATCTCTTCAGGCTTTTTTTTTTTTTACTCAGGATCCTCGTATGATTTTCCCCTTTTAAATATGTTGTTTACTAGGCTTAGGGAGTAACGAAATTAATGTAACGGTGTTACATAATCAGGATGTCAAAAAAGTACCGTATTTTCCGCACTATAAGGCGCACTGTGTTATAAGGCGCACCTTCAATGAATGATATATTTTAAAACTTTTTCCATACATAAGGCGCACCGCATTATAAGGCGCTATGAGTGCATGCTGGTTTAAGATCAGGTAATTGTGCAATTTTGTAATTGTAATACTGTGCAGTCCTTCGAGACATTTTTGTGATTAAGGGCTATATAAATAAATGTGACTTGACTTGACTTGGCTACAGTAGAGGATGTAGTTACGTTATGCAACCGTTAGATGGTGCCGCGCTAAAGGGAATGTCAACAAAACAGTCAGATAGGTGTCAAATTTTATTAATAGATAACAAACAATCTTTCCACAACTCCATTCACTCCCAAAATGAATAAACAGTTGTTTTATTATTTTCTCTGAGGTAAAGCATTTTCGTGACACATCTTTAACATCTTTGAACAACAGCAAGGCAACATTTTACTTTTCCTCCATTTAGTCAACACGCAAAAAAACGTCTGATACTGTTATGGTAAATTAAACATTCTCTCTCTATCTATCTATCTATCTATCTATCTATCTATCTATCTATCTATCTATCTATCTATCTATCTATCTATCTATCTATCTATCTATCTATCTATCTATCTATCTATCTATCTATCTATCTATCTATCTATATGGTCTTATTTACACACAGCACACGGGTAAATCCAAAAGTAATCGAGTTACATCACTTTAATATTATAGTATTTGGATTACCTTTCTGATTACATTTTCAACAGGTAATCCGTTTTATTTTTACCTGCAAAAACATGTTTATTTTGTTTTATCTATTTCAAGTAACTTTTCTTTATTACACACATCGTTTCCGTTGTTACCTAAGGTATTTTTCTTCCAAATGGTCATCAAGTTGCACTTTTCTAATTTATGCTAGACATTTTCTCATTTCTACACTGCAAAAAAAGTAATTGCCTCATAGGCAGAACATTTTGCTCAAGCTTTATTTTCCTTTTTTTAAATGTTTTAACTTTTTTTTTTAGTAAACGCATACTGATTATTTAAATGAGGATGCTTGTCTCATACGTGATATTTATTTTTAATGTAAGAATGAAATCTTTTTTTTAAACTGAAACTACATCAAAGGAACACTGTGTATGATTTAGCGTGTTCTAGGAGCAAAAATACATAATTTATTTGAAAAACACGGCAATGATTTGAATATAAGTGAAATGACATATAAATGTGCATTTTTTGAATATTCATGGGTTTACAAGTTTGCATTTATTTGAAATAACATAAGCCTCACCTAGAGGGAGTTGACATCTTGTCGCTATGTGTACCACCAAATAACAAAAACTTTGTGAAAGGCTTAGTAAACAATGAGAAGAAAGTATGTGAGGTGTTGTCACTTTGAGTCTCCCTAAGTTTGCATTCCTCCTTTTGCTTTCTCGCACTACACAATAAATGTAATTACCAAATATTACAAGTGTCCCTTTTAAGTACTATTGTCCAAATGGTGCACCAGGTACCAAGAGCATTTGAGTATCTTGCAGACTGGTTCTGAAAATAGCTCAACAGTGACGGATCATGGTGATTTTTGAGGAAATTTGATTTCTAACTGACACACAAATATTATTTCACCATTTTTTTGTACAGCACTGTTTTCAGTGTTTTTATGGGTGTGTTTCATGATTAGCTTATTTTATGAATGTATAGTTTATTCTTGTACTAAGTAGTTTTTTTCTTTGTTGCGCTGAAAAGTCAATATTTTTAGTAAACATATTGTTGTGTCATGCAAGGGGTTTAAATTAATGATGCTTTGAAATAAGATTGATTTGAGTGTTTCTGCTCAGGATGGTTGGTTGGTTTGTGTCAGGGCTAGGCCTGAAACTCCCTCAGCCTGTTCTTCCCCCTGCAAATGACCCAGAGGTAAGTTACTAATTAGAATTGTCTTTCTTGTCATTGATACAAACGTTGTAAATCATTGTATGCAACGAGAACAGATGTTGCACTCCAGGGTAAAACATTAAAATGTAGACAGTTAAAGAAAAAAATAGATAAAAGACTATGAGGATAAATAGGCCAAAAAAATAATAACCACAACAGGCCTAAGTTCTAATAATAATAATAATGCAATGAAGAATATTCTATTGTTAACACTAGTGTGATGGAAATAAATGTAATAACATCTAGCAGCAACAATTAAAAAAAAACAAGATTATTTAAATACATACATATATATATATATATATATATATATATATATATATATATATATATATATATATATATATATATATAATCTCTCATCAGCTACACCGCTTATCCTCAGTAGGGTCGTGGGGGTGCTGGAGCCCATCCCAGCAATCATCGGGCAGTGGGCAGGGGACACCCTGAACTGCCAGCCAATCGCAGGGCACACGGGGACAGACAACTCACTCGCTCATTCACACCTAGGGACAATTTGGACCGGCCAATTCACCTGAAATGCATGTTTTTTGGAATGTGGGAGGAGACCGGAGTGCCCGGAGGAAACCCACGCAAGCATGGGGAGAACATACAAACTCCGTACAGAAAGTCTGGAGCTGGATTTGAACCCACGCAGGAGGTTCCCAAGACATGAACTGTGCCGCACATGCGCTAACCACGCCGTGCTGCCCTGTATATATATATATATATATATATATATATATATATATATATAAAACATTACCAATCTCCTCAGGAGAGAGTATAACTGCTCCAATTGCATAGGGCTGGCAGTCCACCCTCTCCATCCTCAGCCAGCAAGGCGACATTAAAGTGTCATCCAGCCATGCCGGGACTTTGGGCAAAGCAAGTCCGCTATCCATCTTAGATTTACATAGATGATCTTTTTCAATCCTACGTGATTTGTAATTCCAAATGAATAATAGGATAGTAGAATCTAACTTTTTGAGGAATCCTTTACTGATGAAAATTGGTATGTTCTGCAGGAGATATAAGAATTGAGGAAGGCATATCATTTTAATTCAATTAATTCTACCTACTAACGAGATTGGCAACGTTTCCCAAAATTCTATATGTGTGCGTCAGACAAAACATGATGTTTTTGGGTGATCACAATCCCTAAATATGTAATTTATTCCACAGTTATCTTAAAGGGGAATCGTCTCAACAAACTTTCATCAGGAAGACTTATTGGCATTATCTCACTCTTAGTCCAACTAATTCTATAACCTGAAAATGTTCCAAAAAATCAATTCTTTCCAAAATTCGTGGGATTGCAGTTTTGGGTCTGGTTACATGCAGAAAAATGTGATCTGAGTACAAGGAAATCTTATTGGAAGTACCGTATTTTCCGCACTATAAGGCGCCCCTAAAAGCCTTCATTTTTTTCACTATTTGCTAAAGTGTTTCGGAGGTCAAGGGGAGGATCCTTTTTATCATTTACAGGCTGGCATTGGCTTGAACGGCAAAACAAAGCCTGCAATTGGCCAAAAAAGATGTGTCAATCATCAGTGGAATAGATCACTATTGGCTAAAGTTATTCGGAGGTCAAGGGGCGGATCCTTTTTATCATTTACAGGCTGGCATTGGCTTAAACGGCAAAACAAAGCCTGCGATTGGCCGAAAAAGATGAATGCGTATAGCACATGGCTGACGGCATACAGAAAGCATTTTTTTACTATTTTGTATTTGTAAATATTTTATTCTCCTGGATTTACTAAACTCACGGGTATAAAAGGACCACGGCTGCACATTATTATGAACATAACGACTTCGGTGAGCTACTCTGGCTATATGTATTATCCCTGTATCTTGTTTCAGACTGAACTCGATGTTTCTGTGATAAGCGGTGCAGATAATGGATGGAATGGAGTGTCTATTTTTAAATTAAACTTAATTCCAAGTGTTTATCGTCATATATACAGTAAAGTTGCGAGCGAAAAAGAAAATAGAAACTAAGGAATGGTTGGCATTTCTTGAATCCCAAGACTTTAACCTTCCGAATGATGGAACGATTCATTTGAGTGACATCGTACGGACACCGCATCCGCACGTGTTTTCGACACGTCTTTGCAAGCTTTCGGAATGTTAAGGGGGTAATGAGTTTGACTGAACTATCTGACTGTTTTGTCGACGTTCCCATTGTAGCACCTTATAATCCGGTGCGTCTTATGTATGTCAAAAATTGGACCAAAAACTATTTTTTCAGGGTGCGCCCTATAACCCGGTGCACCTTATAGTGCGGAAAATACGGTATTTTCTGTGTTATAACCGTGAATTGCAGGGTCTTCTCTAATTGTTTGTGCGAGAGGCTCCAGAGTTAGGGCAAATAGCAAAGGGCTCAATACACATCCCTGTTTACAACCCCTACCAAGCATGAACTGCGAGGAAACTTTCTGATTTTTCAGTGTTCTGGCAGAAGGATTCCTGTACAATAGCCTAATCCAAGCGACGAACCTGTCTCGAATCCCAAATTTTCCCTACACTGAAAACAAGTAAGAAAATTCTACCAGGTCGAAAGCCTTTTCCGCATCAAGGCTTATCACAACAAGGCCTCCGGGAAAGTGCATGACATTAAAAAGGCGTCTAAGATTGTGAGATGAGTTTCGTTCTGGGATGAAACCTGACTGGTCTGGGTGCACCATTTTACCCATACTAACACTAAGTGCCCTGCCAAGGTTTTAGCTAGAATCTTCTGATCCGTATTTAAAAGGTAAATTGGCCTATATGACCCCACCATTTCCAAGTCTCTATCCTTCTTTGGAATCAGGGTGATAATGGCTTCAGTCAAGGTGGGTGGGAAGGTGCTTTCTTCCATAGCTTTGTTATACATTTTAAGCAGGTAGGGAGCCAAAGTTTGACTAAATCACTTCTATAACTCATTACTCAGACCATCAGGGCTTTACAGAATCCATGATGTCTGCACGAGTGATTGCTGCATTCAGTTTCTCCCTTTCTGACTGTTCAAGTTCCGGTAAACTACATGAATCTAAAGATGTTTGCATTACTCCTGGCTCTGCAGTACTCTGAAAGTACAGCCTTTTGTAGAAACTTTTGAATTCTCTATTAATATCTTCATGTTGAGTGTGGACAACACCGGAGTCAGATCTTATTTTGTGGATATTTTGGTCACTTTCCAATTTACGTAATTGTCTTGCGAGCAATTTTCCTGGTTAACCACCATTATTCAAAATATTTTCATTTCACATGCAGAAAGGCTCTGCTTATTTGGTCACATAATAAATGGTTAAGTTTAAATTTTAAGGCTGAATCCTGTTATATTTTTCATTGGATGGGTTTTGAGCGTTTTCCACATCCAATTGTCTTATTTCTTCTTTCTGTTCTAATTGTTTTTTTTTTTTTTTGTGTGCATTTTTTTGCACTGGATTGATATGAGACGATGCACCCTCTCAAAAATGCCTTAAAAGTCTTCCGTAATAACATGGACAAGAAGTGATCCTTATGATTAGTACCGCCCTTACAAGTATTCACAAAACATTTTGTTGTCAAGTAGCTGAGGGTTAAACCTCCAATTCTTTTGTGGTCTAGTAATTATATCCAATTTTAAAGTAAAGAAGACAGGTCCATGGTCAGATATAATGATATTATAATATTTAGGATTAGAGGCATATGGCAGCAACTTTCCATCCACCAGGACATGGTCAATTTGCCTATACATATAGTTCAGATTCAGATTCAGATTCAGATCTACTTTATTGTCATTCTAGTACACGTGTATACAGAACGAAATGTCGATACATCTGACCCGCACAGTTTCCTTGAATGTACAGATATAAATAAAATGTTGTATTGAGTTGGAGTATTGAGTACTAATAATATACTAAATAATTATGGCTATGTATAGTATTTTACAGTAGCGCAAATAGTGCAAGAGGAGCAGCTAACCAGATGTGCAAAATGGGCAGTCAGGTAAACAAGTCAGGTAAACAGTAACAATAACACTGTAACAATAACGCTGTAAGTACAATAGTGCAGAGAAACAGATGTGCAAGGAGTGGCTAGCTCTAAAGAACTGCCAGTAGTGCAAAAAGTCAAACAAAACCAACAGATGTACAGATTAGCAGCAGTTAGATTTACTATGTGTTTGATTGACCGTTTAACAGTCTAATGGCCAGGGGGACAAGACTATTGTGGAACCTGGTGGTCCTGCACCGCACACTGCAGTACCTCTTCCGAGAGGCTAGCAGAGTGAACAGTCCATGGTGGGGGTTAGAGGGGTCCCTGATAATGTTCTTAGCTTGGGATAGGCAGCGCTTCTGGCCAATGTCTTGAATGGAGGGGAGAGAAGTTCCGATTATTTTCTCTGCTGTCCTCGTCACCCTCCTCACACTACCCCAGTCGGAAGCGCTGCAGCCTCCACACCACACAGAGATACAGCTGGTCAGGATACTCTCTATGGTGCCCCTGTAGAATGTGATGAGGGAGGGTGGGGGCAGGTGGGCTCTCCTCATCCTCCGCAGGAAGTACAGGCGCTGCTGTGCCCTCTTAACCAGTGATGCAGTGTTCACGGACCAGGTGAGTTTGTTTGTGATGTGCACCCCTAGGAACTTGATGCTGCTGACAACCTCCACAGCCTTGTTGTTGATGAAAAGTGGGGCATGGTTGGGCTGGTTTTTCCTGAAGTCGACAATGATCTCCTTAGTTTTGTCAACATTCAGGACCAGGCTGTTGTCCCTGCACCAGCCCACCAACTGCTCCACCTCCTCTCTGTAGGCCAGGTCGTTGTCGTCCCTGATGAGGCCCACCACTGTTGTGTCGTCCGCAAACTTCACGATGTGGTTTGTGGCGGACCTAGGGACGCAGTCGTGTGTCATCAGGGTGAACAGCAAGGGGCTCAGAACACAGCCTTGGGGGAGATGTTCTGACCAATCCGCACTGACTGGGGTCTGTCAGTGAGGAAGTCCAGCAGCCAGTTCCGCATGGGGGTGTTGAAACCCAGGAGTCTCATTTTGTCTACCAGGTGTTGTGGGATGATGGTGTTGAATGCTGAACTGAAGTCCAGGAACAGCATCCGCACATGGGGGTGGACCCTGGAGTGAAATGAATCCTCTCGACTTGTTGGATTAAGTATTTTCCAGAGGTCTACTACGTTCATGTTATCAATGTATGTTTGTATGTATGTATATATGTCACCAGGTTACAAGATTTCAAGGAGGTTACTTTTTGGACGTTAGTTTTATCCAAAAGGGGGTCATAAACAAAATTGAGGTCAGATCCAATTTTGGGGTTGGTACTTGAAATATCTGGTATTAAACTTAAAACATTCCTAAAAAATTCCACATCATCATAATTTGGCCCGTAAATATTCAATCGTGTTAAATAGACAGAAGGCAATTCTCCCTGGACCATCATGTAGCGTCCATTCCTGTCTGATATTGTAGATAAATGTTTAAAAGCCACTCCTATTCGAATCAAGATTGCCGTTCCTCTCGCTCTGGAAGTGAATTTTGAGTGGTATATTTGACTTATCCACCTTCCGTGCGCCTCGTTTATCAAGTGTCTCCTGCAGGAATATTATATCCGCCTGTAGGCTTTTCAAATGGGAAAGCACCTAACCTCTTTTTGTCTGATTGTTAATGTCATTGACATTCCATGAACAATAACTTATTCTGCATCCAAGAAGTGAAGAAAGGTAATTGATATCAGGGTCCTATCACCCACCCTGTATGTACTGAACATTAAGTAGCGCTCTATTCCACCCCGTACCCCTTTAAGTCCTAAACTAAGAAATAAAAAAACAAAATAAATGCAAAGAACCTGAAAAAAAACGTAATTTGCTGAATCTTAATCACTGCTTCCTATGGAACCTGTCTCTAACCATAACGCCTAGGGGGAAACTCCCAGTACAAATGAAAAGATTAAGTCATCAAAAATACAAGACGCTTCCCTACTTACGAATGACAATCGTTCGTAAGTTAAATTTGTTCGTAAGTTGCTTAAGTGCTATATATCTTACAAAATAATATGCTCTATAAAGATAACTAAAGTTGAGTTTAACTTACTTTTGGAAGATGCGCTTCAAGAAGTCCTCCTCTGTGGTAGAAATTGGCCGAAACAAAGCGTTCAGACAATTTTCTCAACCGCATCAAGCTTTCTTTCTCAACCCCTCAATGCCCACAAAGTCACATGCAGTGTTTCAAGATGGGCATAATAACACACACACACACACACACACACACACAAAAAAAAAATATCTATACATATATATATATATATATATATATATATATATATATATATATATATATATATAAGTGAAAAAAGTGTGTATTTGACAACCCTTCTATTTCACAATTTCTCCCACTTAGAAATCATGGAGGGGTCTGAATTTTTTTATTTTAGGTGCATGTCCACTGTGAGAGATAACCTTAAAGAAAAATCCAGCAATCAAGATGCATAATTTTTATGACGATCGATTTGTGTGATACAGCTGCAAATAAGTATTCCCGTAGTCTTTCACCAGGTTTGCACACACTGCAGGAGGGATCTTGGCCCACTCCTCCACACAGATCCACACAGAGAAAAATCCAGAAATCACAATGCATGATTTTTTAACAATTTATCTGTTTGATACTGCTAGAAATAAGTATTTGGACACTTGTGTATCATCTTGAACTCTGACTCTGAAAGACCTGTTTGTCAACATTTAGAAGTCCACCTGCACTCCATGTATCATCCGGAACCAGATGCACCTATTCGAGGTCGTAAGCTGCATAAAGACACCTGACCACACCATACAATCAGTAAGACTTTAACTTGTAAAATGGCGAAAACCAAAGAGCTGTCCAAAGACACCACAATCAAAATTCTACACCTCCACAAGGCTGGAAAGGGCTGCGGAGCAATTGCCAAGCAACTTGGTGAAAAAAAATCCACTGTTGGAGCAACCGTTAGAAAATGGAAGAAGCTAAACATGGCGGTCAATCTCAATCGGAGTGGAACCCCATGCAAGATATCACCTGGTGGGGTCTCAATGATTTTAAGAAAGGTGAGGAATCAGCCCGGAACTACACGACAGGAGTTGGTCAATGACCTGAAAAGAGCTGGGACCACCGTTTCCAAGGTTACTGTAGGAAATACATTAAGAGGTCATGATTTGAAATCACGCATGGCGCGAAAGGTTCCCCTGCTTAAACCATCACATTTCAAGGCCCGTCTTAAGTTATCATATGGCCATTTGCATGATACTGCGGAGTCATGTGAGAAGGTTTTGTGGTCAGATGAGACCAAAATAGAACTTTTCGGTCATAATTCCACAAAGTGTGTTTAGAGGAAGAAGAATGAAGATCACCATCCCTGGGGGTGGTAGTATCATGTTCATCTGCATATGGGACAGGACACGTGCACTGCATTAAAGAGAGGAGGACTTGAGCCGTGTATTGAGTATTTGGGGAACAACCACCTTCCCTCAGTTAGAGCATTGAATATAGGGTCATAGCTGGGTCTTCCAACACGACAACGACCCGAACACACAGCCAGGAATACCAAGGAGTAGCTCAGTAAGAAGCATATCAAGGTTCTAGCATGGCTCAGCCAGTCTCCAGACCGGAACCCAATCGAAAATCTTTGGAGAGAGCTTAAACTCTGTGTTTTTCAGTGACAGCCCAGAAACATGACTGATGTAGAGAAGATCTGTGTGGAGAAGTGGGCCAAGATCCCTCCTGTAGTGTGCGCAAACCTGTTGAAAAACTAGCGGAAACGTTTGACCTCTGTAATAGCAAACAAAGACGACTGTACCAAATATTAACATTCATTTTCTCAGGTGTTCAGATACTTATTTGCAGTTATATCACACAAATAAATCGTTAATGCATTGTCGCTTCTGGATTTTTCTTTTTAGTTTATCTCTCTCACAGTGGACATGCACGCACAATGAAAATGTCAGACCCCTCCATGATTTCTAAATGGGAGAAATGGCAAAATAGCAGGGTGTTTAAATACTGTACTCATTTTCTTCACTGTGTATGTATATACATATATATATATATATATATATATATATATATATATATATATATAAAATAAATAAAATAAATAAATATACTCCTCCATGATCTGCTACCTTATCGTGGTGGAGGAGTTTGTGTGTCCCAATGGTCTTTGGAGCTATGTTGTCGGGGGCTTTAAGCTCCTGGTAGGGTCACCCATGGCAAACAGGTTCTAGGTGAGTGGCCAGACAAAACACAGATCATAAGACCCTTTATGAAGAATAAAAACATTGGGCCACAATTTCCCTCGTCCGGATGCGGGTTACCGGGGCCCCCTTCTGGAGCCAGGCCTGGAGGTGGGGTCCGCTGGCGAGCGCCTGGCGGCCTTTGCTCACAGAGTCCGGCCAGGCACAGCCCGAAGGGACGACGTGGGACCCTCTTCCAATGGGCTCTCCACCCGTAGGAGGGATCAAAGAGGTCGGGTGCGTAGAGAGCTGGGTAGCGGCCAAGGGAGGGGTCCTTGGCGCGACAATCCCCGGCTACAGAAATTGGCTTTTGGGACATGGAATGTTACCTCTCTGGCAGGGAAGGAACCCGAGTTGGTGTGTGAGGTTGAGAGTTCCCTACTAGATATAGTCGGACTCACCTCCACGCACGGCTTGGGCTCTGGTACCAGTCCTCTCGAGAGGTGTTGGACTCTCTTCCACTCTGGAGTTGCCCGTGGTGAGAGGCGCAGAGCGTGGGCATATTAGTTCCCCCACGGCTCAGCGCCTGTACGTTGGGGTTCACCCCGGTAGACGAGAGGGTAGCCTCCCTCCGCCTTCGGTGGGGGGACGGGTCTTGACTGCTGTTTGTGGGCACTCGGGTGAAGAGAGGGGCGGAACCGTCAACTGATCACCACCTGGTGGGGAAGATGCCGGTCCGACCCAGCAGACCCAAGCCTGTTGTGAGGGTCTGTTGGGAACGGCTAGCAGCATCTCCTGTCAGAAGAAGTTTCAATTTACACCTCCGGCAGAACTTTGCCCATGTCCGGAGGGAGGCGGGGGACATTGAGTCCGAGTGGACCATGTTCCGCGCCTCCATTGTCGAGGCGGCTGTTCGGAGCTGTGGCCGTAAGGTTGTTGGTGCCTGCCGCGGCGGCAACCCTCATAGCCGTTGGTGGTCACCGGCGGTGAGGGATGCCGTCAAGCTAAAGAAAGAGTCTTATCAGGCCTTCTTGGCCTGTGGGACTCTGGAAGCAGCTGGCAGGTATCGGCTGGCCAAGTGGAATGAGGCTTCGGCGGTTGCCGAGGCAAAAACTTGGGCATGGGAGGAGTTTGGCGAGGCCATGGAAGCCGACATCCAGTCAAGTCAAGTCATTTTTATTTGTACAGCCCTTAATCGCAAAGAGTCTCAAAGGGCTGCACAGGTTATTGCAAACCAAAGAATATTATTACAGACTATTATTACACCATCCCCTGGTCTAAAACCTACATGAGGGCAAGGAAAAACTCAAAAACATCAATTTGAGGAAAATGAAGAAACCTTGAGAAGAGACCGCACATCTGGTAATCCCCCTTCCAGGATGACCAGGCTGCAATGGATGTAGCAATAACAAATAATACACAGATATTGTCAACAAAAAACATATGCTATAGAGTCGAAGTGTGTTTTAGCTTAGGTTTAAACATTTCCGCTGAGGTTGCAGATCGGATCTCAGGGGGAAGAGCATTCTACAGCACCGGTGCCCGGATGGAGAACGCTCTCGAACTTGCGGAAATCTTCTTGGCTCTTGGAATCACTAGTAGGCCAGCGCTTTCAGAACGAAGGCTCCGGACCTGAACATAGGGGGAAATTAAATCTGAAAGATATGAGGGAGCAAGTCCATGCATGATTTTGTATACAACCAACAGAACCTTAAAATCACATCTTAAGCTAACAGGGAGCCAATGCGGGTTAGCTAAAATCGGGATCAAACTTTCTTGTCTTAGTTAAAAGCCTCGCTGCAGCATTTTGTACCAGCTGAAGGCTCTTGATTTTGGACTTCGGGAGACCGGAGAGTAGTGCATTACAGTAATCGAGACGAAAAGTAAGAAACGCGTGAATTATAATCTCCGCATCTGACTGAGACAGCATAAATTTTAGCAATGTTGCGAAAATGAAAGAAAGCTGTTCCAGTAATATTCTTCACGTGTGTTTGAAAGGACAGATAGGGGTCAAATATGACACCAAAATTTTTAACTGAGTCACTCTGGGTTATCTTACATTTGTCAATGTTCAGAGCAGTTTTTGAGAACAAGTCCAATAACTAACATTTCGGTCTTTTCAGAGTTAAGGCGCAAGAAGTTGAGTGACATCCACTCTTTTATCTCAGTGAGGCAGGCCTCCAAATTTCTACAATTTAGTGTGGCAGTTTCCTCCATCGGAAGATATTGTTGAGAGTCATCTGCCTATCAATGGAAACTGATGTTATACTTCCTGAGAGACCAATCCATTTTTCCAACTGTTATAGTAAGATATTATGGTCCACAGTGTCAAAAGCAGCACTAATGTCCAGCAGCAAGAGTGATGAAGCGCCGGAGTCCATTGCTAGTAGAAAATCATTGGCTACCTTTATCCGGGCTGTCTCAGTCGAGTGGTTAGCCCTGAATCCTGATTGCATTGATTCAAAAAGATTGTTATCGGATCTAAAATCATTTAGCTGCTGTGCCACACTTTTTTCAAGTACTTTAGAAAGAAACTGTAGGTTTGACACAGGTCTTTATTTACATAAGCTGTCTGGAACAAGGTTGGGTCGTTTCAGTGTAGGTTTAATAACAGCAGACTTAAAAGCTTCTGGAACTACACCTGAGGAGAGTGATATGTTTATAATATTTAGAACTGAGGGTCCAAGGACCCAAAAAGACCTTTGATCAGCGAACCCGGAAGCGGGCTAAACAGGCAAGTCGTCGGTTTGGCCGTATTCACCACCTGTTTAATATTATCAAGTGACAGATCACTAAATCGGCAAAAATTCTCTGGACAGCCACCATGTCGCGCATCTATAGATTTCAGCTCTTTAATATGTGATGTATTAACAGAGTCTTTAGAAATTTCTTCTCGTGTGCATAGAATCTTCTTATTATAGAAGACCATAAAGTCATGGGCTGAAAGGGTAGAACTATCTGGGATAATTTGTTGCCTCGTTAGCAATACTACAGTGTCGAAAAGGATTTTAGGGTTATTCTTCTGTGCCGCAATCACCTTCGAAAAATAAGCTGATTTTGCGGAGGCAAGGGCTGCTTTATACTTTAACAAGTTGTCACACTCAAGCTTGGTAGCGCGCCATTTTCTTTCAGATTTCCTGCTTTCTTGTTTAAGAAATCTAGTTTCATTATTAAACCAAGGCGTGTCTCTTTTAGGTCATGATTTAAGCCGTATGGGCGCTACTGAATTCAGAACACTAGCCAGGGTGGCATTAAACTCATTCATGAGTGAGTCAACGTAACTGTTCCTGAAAGAAGATCAGAGAGCTTAGAAACTATCCTTCAGTTTTTTTTATTACTACATTTACCCAGCACTTCAAATGTAACTAAATAAAGATCAGAAATAATGGTATTACACGGTAGCATCGTCACGTCTGAGGTTGAAAGTCCTCGAGTCAGAACCAAGTCTAGCGTGTTTCCATCTTTATGAGTCGGCAATCAACCAGTTGATTAAAACCAAATGTATCAATTAGAGACCGAAACGCAACAGTAAGTGAACTGAGTGGGGAGTTCATATGAATGTTAAAGTCCCCCATAATTATTATTTTGTCTGCATAGGTTACTAGGTCAGACAACAGTTCAGAGAATTAATCTAAGAAAACTGCGTATGGTCCGGGTGCGCGGTAAATAGTTACTACATAAATTGACAATAGGGAGGACTGCATAACAACAGCCTCAAACGCCTTATTTATTATTTATTATTAATTATTAGAGGTACGGGGAGTAAGTTTGAATATTTTTTCAGAAATTAGCACAATACCGCCACCCTTCTTCAAAGAGCGTGCTACATGACAACTCACGTAGTCTTGAGGAGAAGCCTCATTTAACGGTAAAAACTCATCCGGTCTCAACCAAGTTTCACACGGACCAATCAGGTTAAGTTTGTAATCACGAATAATATTATCAATAAGTAAAGCTTTAGGAGCAAGCAATCTAATATTTAAAAGACCAAGTTTTAGCTTTGCTGAATCGTTTAACTTAGCTGAAGTCTTTCTAGAGATCGTCACAAGATGTCGCCGTTCGGGCGTGTTGAGTCTCAGGCGTCGGTTGACAGGCAAGATCGATGAAGAAATATTGGTGGAATTAGGCACATCTTCGTGTCCTTCTCTGCCGTTTCGCCGATGTAGCTCCTTTAGCTTCACACACTTGCCCGAGCGACAGCCCCGGTTTTGTTTACGGTCTCCAGTGTTCATTTCACCTCTGTAAAGTGATGGGTCCCAGGTTCTCGCATGCTCAAAAATCTATGGGTCCCAACAGAGACCTATGGGTCCCCAAAATTTAGTGTTATCGAGGTTGAAATTGTAAATCCGCGACAAATATATAATATAAATCTATATATTCATTCAGTTTTAATCATCACAGTTTATATGTAATACAAATCAGTTATCGCTTCAAGATTTTGCCGTTCACAACAATATTTTACATTATACAAAATAATATTGCTGAAATAATTATATTAATCTATATTCTTTTGTTTATTTTCTTTTGTCGAATCGTTCGCTTCAACACACGAGTTTTCCTTGTCTCCGCGATCTTCCGAAGAATTTCTCCGCCGTTTTTTCGTGCCAGAATTATTCCGTTGTTATCACTTTCTGCATTATGTTTCCACTTATTACTGACACTGAAGAAATAACCAATTTTGTGTTGATTTTCACCTAATACTAATTGTTTTTTCTGAGGCATACTCATACCTGTCAACCTCCACGGCTCCATGCCCTTACAAACTGTCGTACTCCCTTACAAAATACAAAAAAATCTTACACCATATTTTTTTTTCAAACGTGTTTATTTATGTAGTTTAATATGTTATATTGTACATGTTTTTCCTTATATCATATACAGTAATCCCTCGGTTATCTTGGTTAATGGGGACCAAAACCACCCGCGAAAAGTGAAAATCTGCGAAGTAACGACGCCCCTTCAAAAATGCTTAAAACATATATATATATATATATATATATATATATATATATATATATATATATATATTTAATTATTTTATTTTATTATTATTATTTTTTTAGACCCGTGAAGCTCTGAACCCGCGAACGTGGAACCGTGAAGTAGCGAGGTCCCACTGTATATTGTTAATAAACATTTTGTTGTGAGACACTGAGTTGCTCGACATGAATGAGGTTTATTATAAAAAAAAGTTCAAAAATGAAGTAGCTTGGACGTTCACTGCAGAAGGAAAAAATACATGCAAATATAATCAAGTGGAATAATACATTTTGTTATTCAAATTATTAATTCATTTTCTGCATTAAATTATTGTTGGTAGTATACTGACTAAAGGGATAACCTCAAACCTGTCTATTTTCATTTTCTCCTTTTATACTTCCTTTTTTCTTAACTTCTTTATACAACATAATAATTCGTAATATAATGCATCAAAGCAAGTGAGCCGTTTGAGAACCGGCTCTCTTTGATGAGTTGAGCCGAAAAAGCCGGTTCTCTAAAAAGAGACGGACTTTCACTACACAACTCGAACTCGTTGACTTGATTGATTTGCTGTTTTCGTGATAGTCGGTGTTTACCGGATGGTACCCATGATTGACAAATTTGCGTTTTTCTTGTACGTCGTACACGTCTTAAAATGCATAATAAACGTACTCTGTACGACAAAACGTACAGGTTGACAGGTATGCATACTTAACCTTCCCTCGCCGACAACCACCGACCCCAGATAAGCTGAAGATAATGGATGGATTGATGGATGGATGGATAAATATATAATATATATATATATATATATATATATATATATATATATATATATATAAGCTGCATCAGAATTTAAAAACTAGGTAGTCAACTTGGAATAGAGAGCCTATGTTAGTGTCTTTTCACAATCTTCAATGTCTTACTTACACCACACAGAGCCCGTAGAAAAGGATGAGAAAAGAAACAAAACAGAAAATAGAACCTGTCAATAAAATCGATTCATCCAGATGGAAAGTGTTGGTCATAGAACTGGTGGGCTGCTTCTGCTGACTTAAAGACGTTAATTTGATCCCCGTGTTCCACCCGGAGCAGCGCAGGGTGGTCGATGCGAAATTTAATTTTTCCTTGGTATAGTAGGGATTTCACATCTCTAACGGAGACGCTTGGAAGTATAGTGGCTGTACTAGGGGAAAAAACGGACCTTGGCTACGTGCCATTCCAGCTCTCTGGGGTTCCCAGCTCGAGTCTTGACTTTATCCTGGAGGTAATGGAACCTGGCGATCATTGCCCCGGGTCAAAGAGGTGGTGGCCGAGGTGGGAATTGTCTATTATAGCGTTGATGTTACAGTATCCCAAGGTGGCAATATCTTCTAGACTGGGCAGAGAGAGGCCGAATAAATAAAAAAAAACATAAAAAGTAAATCTTTACCTCATTTTGTTTTTGCCATCCAATCTTGCGTCTCTTCTTCGCGACCGTTTTCAGCGCAATAAATTATTTTTGTTTTCTGCTCACAGGCAACCACAGATGTTCTGAAGAAAGGTAAGTTTGGCTTTGTAGTATTCAATCGTCTCCACTGGCTCTATGTTTTTCTCATATGCCACATTTCCCAGTTCTGCAGTAGTTGTATCTTTTTTCTTTTTTACAGTTTGGACAACAGGAGCCTAACTCAGTTACCTCTTCTCCTTCTGTTTCAGGGGTGAAGGCACTGCGAGCCCCTTAAACAGCAGGACAAGATGGCTGGGGGACGCTCCCGTTTCCATGCTATGTTGAGACGCTGCTCAACACATAGATTTCATGCTTGGTGCCACTACTGCGGCTTATTAATGCGCACTTACACACAAAGCAAGGCAGCTGGAAATAAGAATATTCAACTCACCTTACTGTACATGATACAGTTCAATATGAATGTATAACAAATGTTGAAAGCTATTTTAGAATGTATGTTTTTTATTTAAATATACCAAGGATGAAAACCAAAAATAGGTAACACTTGGCCAAGATACCGAAGGGGCAACACCTAAATTAATTCCCCTAAAAAATGGGAGAAAAACCCAATAGTTTAAACGATGTGTTTGACTTTTACTTGTTTAAAGTGAAAAATATCAAATGATGAATAACTGACGAGAATATTAACTTATTTTCACACTGTAAGGCAGACAAAATTACAAGGCGCACCCTGAAAATAGTCTTTTGTCTTATAGTTTTCATACATAAGGCTCACATGAAATTAAGACAACAGTTAGAACTACCATGTTTAACCATTGGGCTCTTTATACACTTACGATACATACATTAATGCAACAATTAATCAGGTGATAGGTATCTAGGACTAAAATCGGAAAAATTGTTTGCAAAAGGAACCTTACCTGGATCGCGGCAATGTGGGCGCCGACACTTTACCACTAGACCACTAGCAGTTTGGGGTCTCTTAGATTCCAATTAATTAATTAATTAATACCAATCCTTTGAGGTAAGCAAAGTTTAAGGATACAATTATTTTTTCATATTAAAAAAATATTATTTCTAATCTTCTCAATGTCTTGACCAAGAGGATTTTAGGTTTCATAGTTTGTGTCTGGATGGTTCAAAAATATGTTTCATTTCACTTTAAGTGATTTAGGATTATTCAACACTGTTCAGCACAGTGTTGAGCCTTCGCAGACTCCACAGGTGGCTCAGAAATCTAAGCTGAGGGGGGCGAGAGCGGTGCTAGGAATCAAATTGATGAACCATTTCAAGGCAGGGGAGTATTTCCGACGCTGACATTATATTTAGCGTTTTTCATCGTATTTAAGCCTATCCTCTCCTTTTGTCACAAGCCAGAAACAGAGACAGGACCCAGTAGCGTTCGTTTACTCAGTTTTATTGATAAAGAGAGAGAGCAGTGCTCGCTTCCACCATCCGATGATCGACGGACACGGGTAGCAGTTGCCAGGAACGCGGAAGTGGCACTTCCGTGTCGAGCGAGAATAATCGTAGGCAGCAGGGATACTGGTCGCTAGCCAGGACGGGAGAGCAAGGGCGGTATCGAGTTCAGAAAAGAGGTAACAGGTATCAGGCAGGTAACAGGGCAAAACAGGTCGATGGTCGGGATGGAAGAGCAGGGCAGAAACGGGTCAAAAAACGGGTCCAGAAACAGGTCGGCAACAGGTATCAGGCACTAGAAAACAGGGCAGGAAAATGTCGGAAGGTATGGAGCTTGCCTAGCTGGGAGCATAGGTTCGCAAACAGTCTGACGGGGAGTTTAAAAAAAGTCTTTGAACCAATCAGCGCTCAGTGCTGTTGGCGCCAATTGGGCAGTCACAGGTGCCCTGAAGCAGCAATCATGACAGCTTTATTAAGGAAAAGAGAGTTTTAAAAATGCTTACATTTTTTAAGATGCTCAAATAATCGGCTTGTTATGCCCATGGTCTCGACTATGCTTTCTATTCATTTCACAACTCATTTGATTACGGTATTTTCCGCACTATAAGGTGCACCTAAAAGCCTTTATTTTTTAAAAAAGCTGACCATGCGCCTTATAATACAGTCTTGCAACTAAGGGGCCGGTCACACAGCAGTTTGCGGCTGAATCACGGCCAGAAATTTCTGCCTGTGAGGCGGACGCTATTGGACGCTTTGAGATCGCCATACAGACGAGATACAGCAGTGCTTAACACGCGGTCGGAAATTCGCGCGCGGGTGGCAGCGCGAAAAAGTTTTGCGCTGCTCAAATCTTTAGAGCGCGGGTACACAGCCTTTCACGGGCGTATTGAGGCTGAACCACGGTCAGAAATTTCTGGCCGTGAAGCAGACGCTGTTGGGCGCTGTTGGACGCTTTGAGACCACCATATAGACGAGATACAGCAGTGCTTTACTCGCGGTCGGAAATTCACACGCGGTTGGCCGCGCGAAAACGTTTTGAGCTGCTCAAAACTTTGAGCACGTGTTAACCGCGGGCGGCACACGAGGTAATGACGCGGAAATTACGCGGAACGACGTGCTCTGGCCGCGGCCAGGGCGTGGTTACACATGGGTAGGACGGGAAATTTCAGCGGGTAATCGTGGGTGGAGCATGGTAATAGCATGTTCTGCGCCTGTATCGCGGTGTTATTACGTGAAATTAGGGTGTTACGCGTGTGACGGTCAAATGCCTTTTTCCGCGTATATACAGCGCGATTTGCCGAGCACACGTCAGTTGTGCTCGAGACGTCAAGGGGGTGAACATGGATCCCCGTAGTGACCTCGTCTTAATCCATTTTTATTTCTTGACATTTCTTTTCATTTCATAACAAGATAATAAAATAAAAATAAAAAAACTATTACAATAATAACATATTGGCTTCTTCGGTGCCATAGCTTGAAATCTTGATCTTCACGGGACTGTGTCTTGAGCGGTTATGATTTCTACAGCCCCGTGTTATCCGAGAAATGCATCCCTGCCGAGATTTGCATACCCTCGCTACAACAACCACTTTTACCTCGTTTTATCTCACTTTTAGGGAATGTAATGGCGAACATATAACCAAAACCACTTCGTCTTGCATTTGTTGGGAATTTGCGTAGGAGTCGGATTTGGGCACAACACCGGCTCGGGAGCTTTTATACCCGTGGTTCACAAGAGAAAATGACGCGGAAATGACGCGATGAGGAAGCGGAACAGTCGCCGGCGTCTGTTTTGCGGGCATACCACCGATGAACAGCGGGTTGGCCAATTTTGCGCATTTTCCGTCGCGGGCAACCACGGGCAAAAAAAAAAAACGCAAAATTTTAGCCGTGATTCAGCCGCAAGTGGCTGTGTGACCGGCCCCTAAGGCAAGCTGCTGCCGACTAGATTTTCCCCCGAAGGCGAAGTAGTCCGCGGTGTATGCTGAGGTTCATTTCCTAACCAATGTGTCAATCATCATTTGAATCAGTCATTATTGGCTAAAGTTATTCGGAGGTAAAGGGGGCGGATCCTTTTTATCATTTACAGGCTCGCATAGGCTAAAGGGGCGAAACAAAGCCTGCAATTGGCCGAAAAAGATGAATGTGAATCACACGTTGGGTTGCACTACGGCATAGAGAAAACATTTTTTACTATTCTGTATTTGTAAATATTTTACTTTCCTGTATTTACTACACTCACGGTTGTAAGAAGACCATGGTTACGTATCATTATTTAAGGTGATGGCTGCAAGAGAACTTAGGTGAGCTATGTGGCTTTATATTTTCCCGGTATCTTGTTTTAGAACGATCTTGATGTTTCTGTGATGAGTCTATTTTTAAACTAAATTCAATTCAAAGTGTTTATTGTCATATGCACAGAAAAGGACCCCGTTTCCCTGCACAATAAAATTCTTACTTTGCTGTCCACACAGTTGCCAGCAAAAAATAAAATGGAAACTAAGAAATGTTTGGCATTTCTTGAATCCCAAGACTTTAACCTTCCGAATGATATTTGGAACGATGCATTTGAGTGATTGGTGACATCAGACAGACACTGTTTCCGTACATGTCTGAGACACGTATTTGCTTTTTTGCAAGCTTTTGGAATGTTAAGGGGGTAATAAGTTTGACTGAACTATCTGACTGTTTTGGCGACGTTCCCATTGTAGCGCCTTATAATCCGGTGCGCCTTATGTATGGAAAATATAGGACCAAAACTATTTTTTTGGGGGTGCGCCCTATAACCCGGTGCGCCTTATAGTGCAGAAAATACGGTAATTAAAAAGTATGACATTTCATGGAAAACCCAAAACCCCAAACCTTTGAGAGGTAGTATATGTTTTGGACAAAATGCTTTATTTAATTAAATGGCAGCTATGCAAATATTGCATGTGTTATTTGTTATATTAAATGTAAAGTGTACTTTTATTTAACCTAAATGTCACATCATTAACTGTATTGTACTGTGTAATAAAATATTGAATTATTGACATTAAGTCTTTTGTGTGATTCAATCGCTGCTCAGTTCCATTCAATAGTTTTGTGCATGTTTGAAAATGTATACAAAGAAATGTAGAGTAATAAAGACTGAGTGGTGCACTTGTTTTTGGCCTTGAACAGTGACATGTGGCATGGGAATGTGTTGAAACGTTTGATGGGGATCCCAAGCGTCTTTTCGTTCTCAAATTGAAAGAAATGTCATCTAAGCTGTTGTTCCCCCCAAAAACCTGAGAAAAATAAAACTTCACTGTGTGAGATAAAGTGTGAATTTTTTTGTCAATCAATTTTTCACTCTTGTTTTCGCTCCCCCAAACAACCTGCCATCTTTCTATAGCCTCGACCAAACTCAACCCAGAAATGGTTCTAGAAGACATGGATTCTGACAATGAGGGCCTGGACCCCTTGGCTCACGCACAGCAAGTTGCAGTACGGAGACAACGCTCCAGTTCCTCCAAACAAAACTGCACCCAGGCAAACCAAGAACAGCAAACATCCCATCTGGAGTTGGCCCAAATTATTCAGGAAGATGCCGAGACCCAGACCGGCCGCTGGACTCCATTCGTTGAAAGCATCAGGCGCGAGGCTGAAGATGTGGCTCTAGCTACCATGGAGGAACGGTAGGCCTTGTTCGTACGGGTGCTTAAAATCCTTGAAAATGGTTGAATTGTTATAGTTTAAGGTTTTCCACATGTCTGCTAAAAAGTGACTGCTCTGGTTTCTTTGCTTTGCCAATTCATTACCTTTTCCCCTGTGATTAATGGTAGCTGGCATTAGTTTGTACAGAATTTTCCTATGAAGCGTCATTGCCCCTTACGAAGAGGTGCATGCTACACCTAAATAGGCCACTATGAAATGTGTATTAGTGCGGGGGTCTCAAACTAAAAAAAAAGCACCATTTCTCTTTCAATTTGTACCCAGTTTGTCTCAAAGACAAAAAGGGCAAAAAAGGGAAGAAGAACTAAGAAAAGGGGGCAAAAAAGGAAAATGGGAATAAAAAGAAAAGTACTGTATTTTCAGTTTTTTATCTCTGAATTAGAAGCATGAAATTTGATGATAAAGGTTCTTTGGAGTCCTGTTTTTATTTGATGGTAGTGATGATGGACCCATTTGAGGGAGGCAGGGACTGCAGGCAGAGTTGCTCATAACAAGAGATTGTATATAATAACAAAACAGTAACAAAGTAGCAAACAAAGAAGTGGACATAGAGTAACTAAATAAAAGTCTAAACAAAAAACTAGGAACAAAAAACAAACCAAACGTGACAAAGTCCAAACTAGAAACAACGACTGAAACCGGAAATAGAAAATGCAGGACGGAAGGAAAACTGAGATCACTTGCACTCGTTTCTTGGTTTTTATTGGAAGGAAGAAATGACAAGACGTGAATCTTCGATCCGTTGTTTGACGGATTGTCGAGACTTGACAGGCGGGTGAAGACTTGGCGGGAATGGTTGCGGACAGGCGTAGTCGTCGTGTTGTTGGTTGGGGCTGGAGAAGAAGGGCGTCGTTGTGTTCGGAAGAGAGATCAGGAGTCAGGCGGGCGGGGCAGGTCGTAGGCAGATTCGGAAACGGGTTGGCAACGGAGATCAGGTAGAAAAACAGGAGGCAGGCAAAGAGTCGGAGGTACGGGCTTTCTGAGCAGATGGCAACAGATCGCATAGTACAATCGGATAAAAGTGTTACCGGAAGCTGGGGATTTAAATGTAAAGGGTGCGCCAATCAGCTGTCCTGGCTGTTGGCGCCAAATCCTGAACACAGGTGTTCCCGATCCTGGTGATTGTGACAGAACCCCCCCCTCAAGGGACGGCTACAGAAGTCCCCAGAAAAACGGGAAAAAAAAATAATCCGACAGGCAAGAGTATAATCCAACAAGCAAAAGTATAATCCAACATGTAGGAACATAATCCGACAGGCTGGCCAGTTAGAACTCCTCTGAGCGGACCGATGCTCCATCGTCGTCTTCAGGCGGCGTAGTCGATGATGGACCCGGCGGAGATGTAGTCATTGGCCGGACACCCCTAGGACGACCTCAGCGAGGAGCAGGTTGATCTGGATACTGGCGGTGGAACTCGGAGATGAGCGAGCGATCCAGGATCTGCCGGGTGGGGATCCAGGACCGTTCCTCCGGGCCATATCCCTCCCAGTCCACGAGATATTGGAGACCACGTCCTCTACGATGAGAGCGGAGCAGACGTCGCACGGTGTAGATAGGGTCACCATCCAGGAAGCGAGGGGCTGGGGGGGGGGAGGGACTTCAGGGACCAGGGGGCTCTGGCGGACAGGCTTAATGCGGGAAACATGAAACGTCGGGTGGACCCTCATGGTGCTGGGCAGGCGGACTGCCGACGGACTGATAATTTTGTCCACCGGAAACGGTCCCAGGAATCGGGGAGCCAACTTCTTGGACTCCACCCGGAGTGGAAGGTCCTTGGTGGACAACCATACTTGCTGGCCCACCTGGTACGTTAGAGCCGGAATTCTTCTTCGGTTAGCCCTTTGAATAACCTTGGACGGCCCGAAGAAGAGCAGCCCGTGCCTGAGCCCAAGTGCGACGACAGCGACGGGCATTTGCAAGAGCTGACGGACAGGAAGCCTCTTCCTCTTGGTTGGGGAACAAGGGTGGCTGGTAGCCATAGACGCACTGGAAGGGAGACATGCCAGGTGAGGAGCAGACAAGGGAGTTGTGGGCGTATTCCACCCATACCAGCTGTTGCGCCCAGGAAAGATGCTCACGGGAAACCAGGCAGTGGAGAGCCGTCTCCAGTTCTTGATTGAGGCGTTCAGACTGTCCATTAGATTGCGGATGGAACCCGGACGAGAGACTGACCGAGGCCCCCAGGAGACGGCAGAACTCTTTCCAAAATCCCAAGGCAAATTGGGGACCTCGGTCTGAAACAATGTCTTTTGGCGGACGGAAGTTTGGGCAAGGCCACGAAGTGGACCATTTTGCTGAACCGATCCACAATCATCAAAATGCTTGTCATCGCTTCCGAGGCAGGCAGCCTAGTAACGAAGTCCAGGGAGATGTGGGACCAAGGACAACTGGGGACTGGTAATGGCTGAAGCAATCCGGCAGGGGGTCGATTCGAAGCCTTCAGGTTTGGCAAGCCCCGACGTACTCCTGAACATCCTTTGCCAATGAGGACCACCAGAAACGTCGGGCCAGGAAGTTGCTGGTGCGGGTAGCACCCAGGTGACAGGAGAGGCGAGAGGCTTCCGAGACGAATAGCCGCCCCCTCTGGACAAGTACTGGGGCCTGCTTGGTCTTGGAGGGCCTCTTTAACGCAGTCCTCGATGTCCCAGGTGAGAGTGGCCAGTAACCGGGACTCAGGAAGGATGGCTGTCGGAATGATTGTCCTCCTTTTGAAACTGGCGAGAGAGGGCATCTGGCTTGACATAGCGGGACCCGGGGCGGTAGGAAAGGGTGAAGTTGAAACGGGTGAAGAAGAGTGACCAGCAGGATTGTCTCGGGTTCAAACGTTTAGCAGAACGGATGTATTCAAAATTCTCGTGGTCAGTCCAAACTAGGAACGGAACTGGCACCCCTTCCAGCCAGTGGCGCCATTCCTCAAGGGCCAATTTTATTGCTAGCAGCTCACGATCCCCCACGTCATAATTGCGTTCGGCAGGGGATAAGTGACGTGAAAAGAATGCACAGGGGTGCATCTTTTGGTCCTCGGTCGACCTTTGAGAGAGAACAGCTCCAACTCCTATGTCCGAGGCATCCACTTCAACAACTAGCTGACGCCCCGGGTCAGGTACTTGGAGGATGGGAGCCGTCGACAATCGAGCCTTGAGGGTGGTGAATGCTTTGTCAGCCGCAGGAGACCATCTGAATGTTTCTTTGGGACTAGTGAGAGCCGTCAGGGGACCCGCTACCGTGCTATAGTTCCAAATAAATCGTCGGTAAAAATTGGCGAAACCTAAGAACTGTTGGAGCTTCTTGCGATCCGTGGGGACAGGCCAGGAGGTGTCTGCCGACACCTTTGCAGGATCCATCTGTAATCTCCCCTCCACGATGATATACCCCAGGAATGACACGGTTTAGGCGTGGAACTCACACTTCTCAGCCTTAACGAAGAGGGAGTTTTCCAGGAGTCGTCGAAGGACAAGTTGGACGTGCTGCGTGTGTTCCTCCAGGGATTTAGAGAAAATCAGAATGTCATCCAAGTAGACAAACACGAACTTGTTGAGCACATCACGCAGCACGTCGTTGATAAGGGACTGGAAGACGGCGGGGGCGTTCGTTAGACCAAAAGGCATGACTAAATATTCGTAGTGCCCCGTGGGAGTGTTAAAGGCCGTTTTCCATTCATCTCCCTCCCGGATACAGACCAGATGATAAGCGTTTCTGAGGTCCAGTTTAGTGAACACCGTGGCCCCTTGCAGCAGTTCAAAGGCGGAGGCGAGCAGTGGTAAAGGGTAGCGATTCTTAACTGTTATGTCATTAAGGCCCCTGTAGTCAATGCACGGTCGTAAAGAACCATCTTTCTTGCCAACAAAGAAAAACCCAGCTCCAGCCGGGGAAGAGGATGGCCGAATTATTCCGGCTGCCAAGGCCTCTGAGATGTATTCCTCCATTGACTGTCTTTCGGGTGCAGAAAGGGAATAGAGACAACCCCGCGGGGGAGTAGAGCCAGGCAGAAGGTCGATAGCACAGTCATAGGGGCGATGTGGAGGAAGGGAAGTGGCCTTGGCTTTGCTAAAAACTTCCTGTAGGTGGTGATAGCAGGCAGGGACCTTGGACAGGTCAGGAGGAGACTTGGAAGCCACGGGTCGGTCGGGGTGATATGCAGAACGTAGACAGGTTTGATGGCACTCAACGCCCCATTCCATGACGGTCCCCGAACGCCATTCAAAGTGAGGGTTGTGCCGTACCAGCCATGGATGGCCCAAAACGAGTGGCTGGCCGGGGGATGGGAGCAGGTGGAACCGAATTTGCTCTCTATGATTGCCAGAAAGTCTCATCTCCATTGGTTCGGTAACATGGGTAACTGTGCCCAGAAGACGGCCATCTAGTGCTCGGGCTGTGATAGGAGTAGCGAGGGAATTCAATGGACCTTGAGTTTGTGGGCGACGGAGAGGTCCAAAATGTTAGCTTCGGCCCCGGAATCCACTAGCGCGGAAACTCTCTGTGGGGAACCAGCAATCAAGAGATGCACCTCGAGCGAAGGTCGAGAGGTGTCGGAGGACGGGATAAGGGCAGACCTTAATCGGACGCCTCCGTTGTCCGACGAGCCCCCCCTTTTGACGGACACGTTGAGATTCGATGCCCCCTGCCGCCGCAATAAAGACAAAGTCCCTCAGAAACCCGCCGCCGGCGCTCTTCGGCCGATAGCGCTGCCCGATTGGCGCCAAATCCTGAACACAGGTGTTCCCGATCCGGGTGATTGTGACAAGCAAAGTAAGAAAGAAAACACAAAACCAACACACGTAACATGGTGGTGGAAATAAAGTGCCATAGAGGATGACAGTAAAACTTAAAAAGACCCGACCAAATTTTCTGAACAACAATTCAGAATAATTGGGAACAGGTGTGTGATAATTGGACACACTTGTGCCCAGTTCAAATTGACAGTTGGGGCCCTCTGGTGGTGGGAGGTCTGCCAGACCCTAACAGGATATATACTTCAGCAAGGCACTGTATTCGAGATTTTTCCGCAGTCATAATAACAGTATAACTATACAGTACTTAAGGAAATCAAAACTCTATGATGGCACAAGAGCGATTCTCCCTTCATGACTTTGAGGATGAACCATTTTGTTAGTCTGCTGCAGGAGCGCATGGAAATGGCTGTCATGGCAGCAGAAGTTGCGAGGCAGACGGCCGAGATGGCTGTGTGGCAGCTGGCTAGTGAGGGCCAGTCCATTAAACTCTCGCTGGGGAGCCAAGAGACAATGGAAGAGCCTGGTGCCGGGTAGGTGCTCTTTTTCATCACTTTTTTAGAAGCAAAAACAAAAGTCTCATGAATATGCTCAATTTTTTAGACTACAAGTTTTGGAAGAGGAGCAACAACAGGATCATCAAGTCAATGAGTGAGTTAACAAAAAAGTAGTTGAATCAATTGGGGCTACAAGTAACAAATAGGTTGATTATTCTTTTGATCGATCGATGAATCGGATTATTAAAAAAGACATTTTTAATTTCCTCGTATATCCAAATATTTTAGTTTTGGATTGATAGAAAAAAATTGCACGAAAAAACAGACTATTTTATTATATAAAAGAAAAACTTAACAATAAACAAAAATGCATACAAATGTATGCTATACACTTAAAAATGTGTAAGATACTCATTTCCTACCAGATTATCCAAAGACCATATTACATTTGGACTTATCATCCATCCATTATCTGCTCCCCTTATCCTCAGTTAGGGTCACGGGGGTTCTGGAGCCCATGTCAGCTGTCCTTGGGCAGTGGGCAGGGGACACCCTGAACTAGTTGCCAGCCAGTGGCAGGGCACACAGAGACATAAAACACGGTCGCTCATTCACACCTAGGAACAACTTGGACCAGCCAATTAACCAATTTTTGGAATATGGGAGGAAACCGGAGTGCCCGGAGGAAACCCACGCAAGCACAGGGAGAACATGCAAACTCCACACAGGAAGGTTTGATCCCATGACCTCAGAACTGTGCCACAGACGCGCTCAGCCGTGCTGCCCTGGATACAAACAAAAATTAAGAAAAAGCAATGAATTATATTTAATGTGTAGCAAAATTTGTATCTGTATCTGGGGCGGCAATAGCTCAGGAGGTAGAGCGCTCGTCTTGGGATCAAGGGATCCCAGTTCGAATCCCGCCTCGTCCGTGTTACATGTCGAAGTGTCCTTGGGTGAGACACTGAACCCCTAATACCCCTAATAAGCAGGTTAGCGCCTTACATGGCTGCAAGGCCGCTATTGGGAAATGTGGAGCACTTTGGGAAGTCATTGACTTGAAAAGCGCTATATAAATGCAGATCATTTCATTTCATTTCATTTCAAAAAATATCAAAAACGTGAACCCACTTTTCAAAATGTAAAAAAAAAAAGTTATTTTTTGTTATTTTTTTCATATGATAAACAATTGCAATGTGTAAATGATGTATAATATGCTTAAGAATCCGCCCCTATGTTGAGATAAACATGTCACAATTATTATTTATCGTTTTACTTTGTATATTTTATTAATTAATTTTCCTTTTTTTTCTCTTTATTTCTTCAGCTCTTTCTGCTCCTTGAAAATTGTAAACTTTGTAGTGTTTGACTGTTTCGTGCCAGCTTGGCTTTTAATGATGCAATATTCAACAAAAATCAAAAATTAGAAAAAAAGAAAGAAAGATACTTTTATAAAACTGGTCTGAAGGTGTTCTCTGTTGGACCAAAATGGTACTAAACCCTACAATTTCACAAGATACAATGCACTTATTTGCATTGCTTAAACGTGCTAACTGTCTCATGAATTCATCAACGATGAATCAATGAGGTAATTAGTTGCCAACGCTTAAAATAATTGATTTTAATCAATTCTATTGTGTTGAATGATTGTGTCTTTTAATAAAAAGAATAAAAATTAAATGAAAAAGACCAATCTCGTCTTGCCCATTTTGGCTTTGATGTACAGTAGATCCTCTCTGTCACTGGTAGCAAACGAAGACGTCATTGTAGTCATTGCGGTATTGTACACAGTTACTGTAAGTAAGTAGGTGCCGCGTTGTGTTATTAAGGTTTATTTTCGCTTAATGAGGAAGATTTGCAATCATTAATTAGAGGAGCAATTGGCAGAGGTTGAGATCTGGAGACTATTGATGATACATTAGGACTTAAATTTAAAGGTACAGTAACTTTAAATGAAGGTACAGACACTGCCCGACTTCCGGACGATCGTTCATAAGTTGAATTTGTTCGTAAGTTGCTTAAGTTCTATATTTTCTATGTTTAAGGTTTATAAAAGTATGTTTAAGGCTTGTATAAGTAACCTGTGTTTTGTTCTAAAAAGTAAACATTTCATAAAATAATATGCTCTATAAACATAAATAAAGTTAAGTGTAACTTATTTTTGGAAGAAAAAGTGGCCGAAAAAAAACGTTCCGACCATTTTTTTAACGGCATCAGCTTTCTTATTCCACTTGCATTTCAAAAGAAACGGCTCACCTCTCCTTTACACTTTACACCAACCATATTGAATGGATGCACAAGATATTAAATAACAAAAACGGCAAAGTTCTGGGCGCGCTGGAGATTCAGTACACGTAGCACTGTATGTTTACATCAAACTAGAAAGATAAAGCAGATTTTTATTTTTATTTTACTTCCGGGTGGATTCTGGGTGACCTCTCACAGCACCACACGCCGGTAGCGGCAGAAAGAAGCCCTACAGTAATGTCCTGTACTCGGAAAAAGGTGCACACCATGAAAAATCAAACTTACAACGGTGTCAGGATATTTTTCGACATCCCGAAAACAATGTTTGTATTTACCATTTTAAGTAATACGAATGGTCGTAATTAGGGGAGCGTTTGTACGCCCAAGAAATATTTATACAGCACATTTTTTTTATTTTTGCCTGTAGTGGTTTGCATCTGCAAACTGGAAAAACTGATGCTGCCGTTAAACAGTCACGAGTATTGCGCTGTGTCCAAAGCAGTCTCTAGTGATAGCCTCTGGGACTTCTGGTGAATTTGATTTTCCTTCGTAAAGAGGTAGATTTTTGTTTAAAAGGAAAAACTTGTATGCATAATTTCTCCTGTTTAGAGGCGCTCGTATAAGGGTACTACTCTATTGTGTCCTTGTTCTGATCCAGATCCCACGGGTGTCTTGTTATCTGACCTGCACACAGTCTGGTTCAGTCTCAGAGCATCACTTTCTAGCAATGGCAGCACCCCTTGGCAACCGCTTGATCCGACCGCCCCCTTTTTCACACACCAACCTTCCTTTCCTTTGTCTCCTTGGTTCCCATGGTAACCCTAACGCCTGACACTGCTTCCCTGTACGTCCTGACATGTCAAGCGGAAAAGGCAGAGATCTATTTGAATATTTAGCGAGTTTTTAAGCTTTATTTTTTCAGAATGTATTTTTTAGTCACATGGAATATTAGTCTTCTTATGAATAAGGGGATCTCCTACGAAACAATTGCTTTGGCAGATAAAGTGAGTCATTTTTATGCAAAATTCTAACGTGACTGTTATGTAAAACTAAATTATAGCTATATGTCATCAGTTGATGCTTACCAGCGAATCTTAATCGCTCCCATTAACATTTGTTGTTGTTGTTTTTTTACATTAGACTACCACGTCCAGTGGTTCCTTTTCACCATTTTAGTGCAGTTTTAAGCTGTTGCAGATTTTTATTTGAGTCCCCCGCATAACAAGAGTACATACAAATCATCAAATCACTTCATTTTCATATCTTTGTGCATTTGAAAATCTTTCAGTTGTCACATTGACTATTACGGTTTTAAATGCAATATACAGTACCGGTTCAAGTGCAGTATCCTGGTTATGTACAATTTTTACTTTCGATACTCTTGACTTGATTCTAAAACAGTTATGCAGAAGAAGTATTTTATTTGCAGAAGTATTTTATTGCAGAAAATGTATTTACTTTGTTTACTGTTAACATTTTACATTATTGTGTTTACTTGTTTACACTTGACGTCATTTCCAATGGAATATTTTTCAGTTGTCACATTGACTTACAGTTTTAAGTGCAATATCCTGTTAGTGTATGGTTCTTATTTCAGATGTGAGTACTTTGGCTAATGTTTATGTGCTAACACTACAGAGACAATTTTCTGCAGGAGAGTAGTTTTATTTGTGAAATTCAATCCATTCGTCCTCCATGTCAATTGGCAGCCACTTAACCTCGTGTGAACACATCACTAGCAAAAAATAAAGGAACACTGTCGTGTTTTTTTTACTGACAGAACAGAGGAACCTCTTACCGTTGAAGAACAAGAGCAAAGTCAAACTAAAGAGGAAACCATCGTCGAAGAAGGTTTGCATGTTCTTTTCAATACAACAAAATACTGTAGTCCCTTGTTTTTTTTGCGGGGGTTGCATTCCAAAAAGAACCTCTGATAGGTAAAATCCGAGTGGAAACCTTACCTATTTACTCTTCCATCTATTAAATCCAAAGAAGAAACCCAATTTACAGACTCAAGCATTTGTTTTATGAATAAAATTACTGTACTTTATGATTTATTTATATTATTTTTTTTACAAATAACTTCAGTACTGTAAAGTGTAATTTTAAAAATAATCTTGCTGCTATATTGCACTATTGATTCTAAACAACGTTCCAAATGATTTCAGGACAATATCTACTTTTTTTTTTGCAAAGCAGTGATTTCTTGATATTTGTTGGAACGCATCACCTATGCCAAATATAGGCCTTTTTCGGCACGTCACTTACATTGGAGAACTATAATCAAAGGCTAATCTAATTTAATTATGAGTTACTCGCTCAAGTTCACATAACACAACATTTTAAGAGCATTTGCACGTACGGAATGTAAATTCAAAAAGCGGTTTTACGTATGCAACACATCACCTCCTGCTACGATTGTACCAAAGCATGTTCAACCCACCCTCCTGTAACCCACCCGGAAAAAGAGGGTTGAAAAATAGCTTTTTATTTATTTTGTATTATTATTTATTTGTATTTTGCTTTTAAGTGAAATGTTTTTTGTTTTTTTTTACAAAACAATAAGATTTAGGAGGGCCCCCCAGGGAAAAAGCCTGATCCCCTGACCCATCGAATCAGTCCGCCCTCCATGTTCTACTGCATTGCATGTTTTCCATTCTGCTGTCTTTTTTGAGCAATGCAATGCAATGTGATGTCTGTTGTGTTTACCCGGGACAGTCTGTAGAATTTAATCTCCCCAAGGGGACAAATACATTAAATCAAATTCTAAATTTGTACCTATTTAACCACAACGTGGCGCAGTGGTTAGTGTGTGTGCGTTAGTGCGTGTGCGGCACAGTTCTGAGGTTATGAGATCGAACCTCCTTTGTGGAGTTCTCCCCGTGCTTGGGTGGGTTTCCACCGGGCACTCCGGTTTCCTCCCACATTCCAAAAGCATGCATGTCAGGTTAATTGGCCGGTCCAAATTGTCCCTAGGTGTGAATGAGCGGGCGAATAGTCTGTCTCTGTGTGCCCTGCAACTGGCTGGTAACCGGTTCAGGGTGTAACCTGCCCACTGCCCGAAGATAGCTGGAATGGGCTCCAGCACCCCCGCGACCCTACTGAGGATAAGCAGTGCAGATAACGGATGGATGGATAAACCACAACGTTATTGACGCACAAGTCGTGAAGAGTCCGAGTGACTGTTTAGCCAATAAGAATGCAAAACACATTGCACAATGAAAATCTGCAAAGTAGCAAAACCAAGAAAAGTAAACTGAAGTAGAAAAAGGGATTAACACACTTATAGTGTTCCTCATGTGAATATTCCAATTTCATTTTTCCATGACAGCCCTAATAAGTGACAACGCAGAGCTGGAAAGGGAGGCGGAGCCACTTGAGAAAAAAAAATCCCCCCTTCCGCTACCTGACCTGGTCGAATCCCCTGAACCGGACTTTATTCAGCCAGCTGTGGCCCAGAGCCAAGAAGTGATTTCGCAAGCTGATCCTGTAACCCAGCAGCCGCAGAAGAGCGCCAAAGACGTTCAGGACAGAGAAACTGAACAAAAAGTGACAAACACACACCCAATGATACCATTTGGTAGACTAGGTGATACTGGAATATTTGATATCCAACTGATCCAAAAAAATACAGGGTAATATCAATTCATACCAATCTGATACCAATATTTTTGCTTGGAAATTTTATATGATTTGTGAATAATTGCCTTCAGTCATTTATGTTTACAATAAAATCAGATTGAAACAGGCTATTCTTTTTAAAATAACTACAAAGACAACTTTAACTCTATAAAATAAATAAATATTAATAGTTCTATGACAACTGTTTTAGAACAAAAGTTAAGGGAGTAAAACCAAAAAAAAAGAAGTAATGGAACGAAAATACATGCACAACAAAGTCAACATGTCAACTATAATAGCAATTTCCTTTTTTAAAGTATTACTCAATACTTAGAAAATGCAAGTGCAAATAGTGTACTCTAATGACAAGCTGTGACCCAAATCAGGAGAAACATTTCCACTTCTCATGTTTATCCAATGAAAGAATTGTGCAGTTCAAAGCAGATCTAATAGAATGTATTCAACTTTTGAAATAAAATAAAATAAAGGGAACGGCAAAACTAAAACAACTTCAAGTACTGTATATACTCTCATATAAGCCGAGATCGCATATAAGCGATCCCATAAAAGTGCTTTGAAATAGCCACATACTCACATACTAACAGAAGTTTATGTCACAAATCAGACAGACGTGGACCACAATTGCATTCCACAATTCCAGCAGCGCTATAATGGCAGACACTAGCATTTTTATATTTCGCAATCGTTTCCGTCTTCGACTTGAATGTTGTTGTCATGATTTCTTCTTTTCCTTCTCCTTACATTTATCTTTTTTTAAATTTTGGGCAGAAAAAGGAAAAAAAAAAAAACAAAATCAAATGTGATGTAGTCCCTCTCATAGGCGCCGATGACTGAATGAGTGAGAAGAGATTAGGCTAGGCATTATCGCCACCCTCCGTTTCTTTCGTCTTAGCATTATTTTGCCATGGAAAAGCCCGCAACCCCTTTTGTGTCTCGACCCACCAGTTTAAAAAACGTTGTTGTAAACAAATCCATGTTAAAAACTTTTTAATAGTATAAAAATACAATACTTCAACAACCACAACTCTTTTACAACATAAAATATAACCGAATACAAAAATGCAGCAATGTAATGAGAATAGAAATACTGTAACAATGTCAACAAGATAACTTAATTACCACATTCTCCAGATTATGAGGAGCACCCAAAACCCCCAAATTTGCCAGAGATTCGAAAGTATGCCTTTGTAGAGCTGTTAATTGTGGTAAATAAATTCAGCAAAGCACAATTCCAACAAAATACTTCTACATACCATTTATGAATTAATTGGTTCATTTTGGTTGTTAAACCAGATTCCCTAATATTTATTTTACATGAAATGTTTTTATCTTCTGTTTTAATCTCATGCGCCTCATATTTCAATTTGCATATATATATATATATATATATATATATATATATATATATATATATATATATATATATATATATATATATACAGTGCATCCGGAAAGTATTCACAGCGCTTCACTTTTTCCACATTTTGTTATGTTACAGCCTCATTCCAAATTGTATTAATTTAATGTCTTATCTCAAAATTCTACACAAAATACTCCATTATGACAATGTGAAAAAGTTTTTTTTTTTTTTTACTTTTTTTGAATTTATTAAAAATAGAAAACTAAGAAATCACATTTACATAAGTATTCACAGCCTTTGCCATGAAGCTCAAAATTGAGCTCAGGTGCATATTTTTTCCACTGATCATCCTTGAGATCTTTCTACAGCTTAATTGGAGTCCACCTGCAGTAAATTCAGTTGATTGGACATGATTTGGAAAGGCACACACCAGTCTATATAAGGTCCCACAGTTGAGTGTGCATGTCAGAGCACAAACACCAAGCATGAAGTCAAAAGAACTGTCTGTAGACCTGCGAGACAGGATTGTCTTGAGGCACAAATCTGGGGAAGGATACATAAAAATTTCTGCTGCTTTGAAGGTCCCAATGAGCACAGTGGCCTCCATTATTCGTAAATGGAAGACATTTGGAACCACCAGGGCTCTTCCTACAGTTGGCCGGCCTTCTAAACTGAGCGATCGGGGAAGAAGGGCCTTAGTCAGGGAGGTGACAAAGAACCCGATGGTCACTCTGTCAGAGCTCCAGCGTTCCTCTGTGGAGAGAGGAGAGCTTTCCAGAAGGACAACCATCTCTGCAGCAATCAACCAATCAGACCTGTATGGTAGAGTGGCTAGACGAAAGCCACTCCTTAGTAAAAGGAACATGGAAGCCCGCCTGGAATTTGCCAAAAAGCACCTGAATGACTCTCAGACCATGAGGAACAAAATTCTCTGGTCTGATGAGACAAATATTGAACTCTTTGGTGTGAATACCAGGCGCCATGTTTGGAGGAAACCAGGCACCGCTCATCACCAGGCCAATACCATCCCTACACTGAAGCATGGTGGTGGCAGCATCATGCTGTGGGGATGTTTTTCAGCAGCGGGAACTGGCAGACTAGTCAGGATAAAAGGTAAAATTAATGCAGCAATATATAGAGATATCCTGGATGAAAACCTGCTCCAGAGCGCTCTTGACCTCAGGCTGGGGCGAAGGTTCATTTTTCAGCAGGACAACGACCCAAAGCACACAGCCAAGATCTCAAAAGATTGGCTTCAGAACCACTCCGTGAATGTCCTGGAGTGGCCCAGCCAGAGTCCAGACTTGAATCCGATCGAACATCTCTGGAGAGATCTGAAAATGGCTGTGCACAAACGTCTCCCATCCAACCTGATTGAGCTTGAGACTTATTGCAAAGAAGAATGGGCAAAACTGCCTTAAGATAGGTGTGCTAAACTTGTGGGATCATATTCAAAAAGACTTGAGGCTGTATTTGCTGCCAAAGGTGGATCAACAAAGCATTAAGCAAAGGCTGTGAATACTTATGTAAATGTGATTTCTTAGTTTTCTATTTTTAATAAATTCAAAAAAAGGAAAAAAAAACTTTTTCACATTGTCATAATGGAGTATTTTGTGTAGAATTTTGAGATAAGAGATTAAATATATACAATTTGGAATGAGGCTGTAACATAACAAAATGTGGAAAAAGTGAAGCGCTTTGAATACTTTCCGGATGCACTGTATATATATCAGTTTATGAAACTCGTGACAAAAAGTTACCGGACACCAAGGCAGACAACTCTGAAAAGTTGCCTGCCAAGCCATGAAGTTGCCTGCCCCATTTTTCACAACTTGAAAAACAATAAGACGACTAATCGCAAAAAAAACCCAACATTGTTACGAAGTATTAACGATTGATAATCAGAATATATAACAGAACAACACTTTAAAATTAAGTTTATTATAAATGTACTTATAACATTCATTGCATGTATATGACATCGCTGTTTTCCATCTGCCATCAGTATATACCTGTATTTATTCATCTTCATTCATGCAATGTTTGCGTTGCGTCGTCTGCCACAAGCCACATGCCACTCCTCTTTCCACAATGCTTTTAATGTACTTTTACTTTTTGTAGGGTCATAAATTTTGCTTTGAATCTTTCTCCTGGGGCTGAGGTTTTGGTTTCCTAACCACCTCTCAATTTTTCTTGTGTTCTCTGTGCGTCTACTTTGGAAAATGATATGCAAATGCGCGACCTTATAAAGCTCGGGAAAGTCCGGAAGCACGAAGTTATTCGACGCGGGCTTCTGACTGGCTGCCGAGTATGCAAATTGCAAAACGAACGGAAATTCCGAAATTTCCAAACTGAACGAGAATTTCGAAATCGGACAAAGGCAAACATTTGATTTCTCTTGAAAAAGTTGTCGGCCACCCGGCAGACATTGTTGTGTAAGTTGTACGCCCGAGGTAAAAGATGCACGCCCCAGGCGTCCGGGCAGATGTTATTTCAAACACTGTGTGTAAAATAGCATTTTTTTATTTATTTAATTTTTTTCAAAAGGGGGTATTTTTCAATCTGCGTCTTATAATAGGTGCTCCTTATAGTTTGGAAAATACAGTACCTTTCAATTCACAATATTTGGGAATAAATAAGTTGTTCAAATTAAACCACAATTGAATCGAACTTGAAAGTTATAATGTATGGGAAATCTCACAACACACTAACAACAGAAATCCCTCGTTTTTTTGCGTTTAACAGGGACCAAGTGAAAATCCGCAATATAGCGTCACACTTTCATATGAGCCCCCAAAGGGTTTTACTTACCTCGAGATTACCTCAGTACCGTCACGCTTTATGACTGTCACAGAGTAACAATTATAGATCTACAAATAATAACACACAACACATAATAGCAGTGTAAAGAATGGTTTTATTATCATGATACAAAACTAAAAATAAATTAAAGGGCTTCTTTCAGTGTAAGAAAACAATTTAAAGAGCGGCCGGCTAGCTGCGTGCTAGCATCGGGTGTCCTCGATTGCAGACAGATCTCTGTGATGATTAAAATAAAACTCTCCTGAATGTAAGGGTTTTTCACTAGCTGCTCTTGGTCATCCGTTTCATGGCTAATGGACCTGGCATTGGCAAGATACAGGGTCTGCAGCGTGGCTTCGAAGAGTTGTTAGCCTAGCTGTTAGCAGTAGGCCAGACCAGCAGCACTGCTTTTGTCTTCTCCCATATGTCGCCCGAGTCGCATCTGTAACAGTAATAATAATAATAAAAGTAATAATCCGTGAGGCACCCGCTGGTGATCACAATTTCTTTGCACTCTTTTCACTTTCCTTGGAGTCCAATTTGATTGATGAAATTCTTTTCAATTTAATGAG
Organism: Urocampus carinirostris; assembly: GCF_059441175.1. NCBI lineage: Eukaryota > Metazoa > Chordata > Actinopteri > Syngnathiformes > Syngnathidae > Urocampus > Urocampus carinirostris. The sequence continues at coordinate 45,465,854 of NC_142355.1, forward strand.
ACACTAAAAGCTAGCAGTCGCGGTGGTCCCTGGTTTATTTTGATCCAGAGACATTGACTGTAGATGCCCACCGTGGCTTTTTGACTGAGAACCTATAACAGTCGGGCACACATATGGTCACACCTGCCTATCACAGTCGGGAATACAGACTGTTACCCACCCAACGGAGAGTGCCCTCCCTTATCTGTCCCCACAGTGTGCTGTCTAACAGAACACAATGCACAATACGATATCAATCACAATAAAGACAAAATCAATTGAATTAAAAATTCGGGAAGGAGTTTACCAGTGATAACCAAAGCTGCAAGCAGCGAGGGGTCTCTGTAGTTTAAATGGGAAGACAGTATCGATGTTAAAACAATAGTATCGATCCGATCCAAGTACTCGCTTGAGAATATTGACATTTGGATCTATAGGCCCATGCTTACCCTTTAGTAAATCTAGAACTGCCTTTTTTCCATATGTGAAATCTGACTTCTTTGTTTTGTGCCTTGTCAGGAGGATACCACTGAGAGCGAGTGTGAAGGTATGTGTCAATCATTGGTTCATTTTACACTTTTGTCTGTCTTCTTCACGAGGACGTCAAGCTTCCCGCTGACCAAATGCACTTGTCTTTTTGTGTAGCCCTAGTAAGCTGTGATGCATTTAAGAGCTGCCTGATGCGCATTCCCTTCACCTCTGAGTGCCTGGGCAACATCAATGCCTTCTTCAAAGAGAACGGCATCTCCCGCCCCAAGATCCAACCAGTGCCTAAGCTGCCCAACATCACCAAGCATTTACCCTCTTTGCCACCTGAATTTCGCCAAGAGCTCTCTCAGATCCGCCTCACGCAAGTCACTCGAGACGTCACCTGTAGTCTGACAGAGCTCTTGCCTGCGGCCTCCTCGCTTGGTCCCAGCCTGAACTCCGCCTACCGGAGCTTGGTAACTGTTCCCCAGAAGCTTTCACAGGTCCCCAGCAGAACGCAGGAGTACCTGGGCAACATCCAGCACCATCTCAACAGCCTCGTGCCCAACAATGCCTAAGAAACAACAACAGCAGCAAAAACAAAACCAGGACTTGGAACTAGAGCCTTTCACTAGGCAAAGCCCACTCTCTTTTCTGTGCCATCATGTCCGTTCATGCTCCCCGTCTCCATCTTTGCCCGACAGCGCCACCCTTGACTTGCCCAACGTACCTGCCTACCACCGCCTGCCTCCGATCCCCAGTCCCCCGTCGAAGCGGTTACACTTGCTGCCCTGCCAGTTTTCAGGTCTCTCAAACCCAGCCTTCTTCATTGAAGGCAACTCATACATTTCACCAGTAATACACACAGGTGAATCAGTGGTGGTTCACAAAATTCACATTTTTGTGCACATTTCATTTTAGAGTAAAACAGACATAAATTGTCAAAGGCAGTAAACAATAAATTTGGTCAATGACAGTGTTGGGGCACATGACTGTTTTAATATCATTTTTTTAGTTTTAGTATCAAAACTATTTTAGTATCATTTATAGTTAGTAATTGAATTACTCTATAGTACTAGTAACTAATTATCAGGGAAATAAACCTTCTGTGACTTTAAAAAGAAGTTGTTGTGTGTCAAAGAATATAATATTTTCTGGGCAAAAATGAAACACCTCCTTTACTTGTAGAGATGGGAAAATACATATTGACCAATCAAAAGAGAAAAAAGGTGTCTCGGAGGGAACCAGCTGTTGATTGGTGGGTAGCCGCATCCTTCCGTTTACCTCTAAGAGTCTAGAGCTGGACATAAGGTGGACACTTAAAAAGACAAAGATTTAGCTGTTGTGAATTGGTGTTTCCGTAGTGCAGTGATTAGCATATTTGCCCAACACGTGAAAGATACCCGGCTTGAGACCGAGTACCAACATTTGTTGGCCTGGAGAGGGATGGCCGCCACCAGGCGATACTTGCCCAAGAAACATCACAGGAAATGGTGCCCCTACAACCCTAGTGGTTAAGGGAAACACACACCACCCAACCACTGATGTGAATTGTTTATGGGCGTGAAGATCTGGCCCAAGTCTTTCAGGGTGGGATACAGGCTAGTAATGAAGGCAATGTCTCAAGGTAGTCACTTTGTAGATTATTCTATTAAGTGTCAGAATTACAGCTGAAGTCACCAAGTCTCTGTTCTGTGAAAGAAAAGAGGGTCGTGCACAACCCCGACATTCTGAACTCAACAAGCCAACATATATTGAGTGTACCTCCCGCCTCAAAAGTGGGTTGCATGCTACCATCTTTCCAAACTCTGAGTTGATTGACAATTCCAATTGTCAGATTTTGAGGTGGAATAACCTTTGGGGCTCAGTGGACACGGGAAGGTACTGAGAAGATGATGTGGTGCTGAGAATATTATTTGCCAAATGGAACGGCTGAATCAATATTGACCTGGCCTGAGCTTTTTTCTGGTTTTCTTGCCTCACCTGACTGTGTTATACTGTACATTGAATGTGGACTTTCATATGGAGCACCTATAAAAATGTACCTCAGTTTATTGACATTTCTCGTGTGGTACATTATTATAGCCCTTGCAGATTCCTTACATATCCATCCATCCATCCATCCATCCATCCATCCATCCATCCATCCATCCATTAAATTTCTCTTATCCGGGGTCGGATCGCGGGGGCAGCAGCCTTAAAAGGGAAGCCAGATGTCCCTATCCCCAGCCACCTCCTTCACCTCATCCGACGAGATCCCGAGGTGTTCCCAAGCCAGCCGAGAGACATAGTCTCGGGGCCTCCTGCCGGTGGGACATGCCCGGAACACCTCCCGAGGGAGGCGTCCAGGAGGCATCCTTATCAGATACCCGAGCCACCTCAACTGGCTCCTCTCAATGTGGAGGAGCAGTGGCTCTACACAGAGTCCCTCCTGAAAAAAACGAGCTTCTCACCTTATCTCTAAGGGAAGACCCAGACACCCTACGGAGGAAACTCATTTCGGCCACTTATATCCAGGATCGTGTTCTTTCGGTCATAACCCAAAGTTCATGACCATAGGTGAGGATAGGAACGTAGATCGACCGGTAGATCGAGAGTTTTGCCTTTCGACTCAGCTCCCCCTTCACCACGACGGACCCGTACAGGGTCCAAATGAAGGCAGACGCTGCACCGACCCGTCTGTCGATCTCCCGTTCCATCCTACCCTCACTCGTGAACAAGACGCCGAGATACTTGAACTCCTTCACTTGGGGCAAGATCTCATGGGCGGGCAACATGGCGGCGCGCACGGATGCAGCGGCTAGCAGCTCCTCAGCTAATTTTCTATCCATTACCGTCCTCTTGTCTTTTTTGCATTATTTTCTGGACACACGCGTGTCCAGAAATACAATTGGGTCTGCGTCTAAATTTCGACTTTTCTGGCACTTTTTATACCACCTTTGATATCCCGAATGAGATACTAAGAGATACGGGTTCTCCGTGGATAGCCAACCCACTTACAAATCGACGGAGACTGTGTAGAGACCCAGTGTTCTCGTTTGCCCTGCGTCCTAGACGCATCATCATTGCTGGGGACACATACAGGGTGTCTCAAAAAAATGTACTCACTCTTAGAATGACAAGAAAACCTTTAATTATAAACATAGAGTGAAGTGAAATAGCATCGAATACATGAGACAAATGTAATTGAAGAATCATGTTCGCAAATGTTCAAAGTGATGACCATTATTGTTCAGACAACGCTGATAACGCACAAACGTCGCGAAGAGCCCAAGACCCCAAGATACTTGAACTACTCCACTTGGGGCAAGATCTCATCCCCAACCCGGAGGGAGCATGCTTCCCTTTTCCGACTGAGTAACATGGTCTCTGACTTGGAGGTGCTGATCCTCATCCCGGCCGCTTCACACTCGGCTGTGAATCGATGAAATGAAATGATCTGCATTTATATAGCGCTTTTCAAGTCAATGACTTCCCAAAGGGCTTTACATTGTGCTTCACATTTCCCAATGGCGGCCGTGATGTGTGCAGCCATGTAAGGCGCTAACCTGCTTATTGGGGGTAATTGAGGGTTCAATGTCTTACCCAAGGACACTTCAACATGTAACACGGACAAGCCGGGATTCGAACTGGGATCCCTTAATCCTAAAACGATCGCTCTACCTCCTGAGCTACTGCCTCCCCAATCCCCAAGCGAGAGCTGAAGATCGCGGCCTGAGGAAGCCAACAGCACCACGTCATCTGCAAAAAGCAGTGACGCAAGGCTGAGGCCCCCAAACCGGACTCCATCCCGCCAGGCTGCGCCTAGAAATTCTGTCAAAAAAGTTATTAACAGAATCGGTGACAAAGGGTAGCCCTGGCAAAGTCCAACCCTCACCGGGAACGAATCCGACTTACTGCCGGCAATGCGGACCAGACTCTGGCATACAGGGACCGCACAGCCCGGATAAGACTGTGCAGTACCCCATCCTCCCGAAGCACCGCCCACAGGGCCTCCCGAGGAACACGGTCGAATGCCTTCTCCAAGTCTACAAAACACATGTAGGGCCTCCCGAGGAACTAGGTCGAATGCCTTCTCCAAGTCTACAAAACACATGTAGACCGGTCAGGCAAACTCCCATGCACCCTCAAAGACCCTGCAGAGTGTGTGAAGCTGGTTCAGTGTTCCACGGCCAGGACGAAAACCACACTGTTCCTCCTGAATCCGAGATTCGACCTCCTGGCGGACCCTCCTCTCCAGTACTCCTGAATAGACCTTACCAGGGAGGCTGGGTAGTGTGATTTCCCTGTAGTTGGAACACACTCTCCGGTCCCCCTTCTTAAAGAGGGGAACCACCACCCCAGTCTGCCAGTCCAGAGGCACTGTCCCCAATGTTGCAGATGACCATGACACACCCACAACATCCAGAGCCTTAATGAACTCCGGGCGGATCTCATCGACCCCCGGGGCCCTGCCACCGAGGAGCTTTTTGACCACCTCAGTGACTTCAACCCCAGAGATGCCAGAGCCCAACTCAGAGTCCTCCGGCTCTGCTTCCCCAGAGGAAGACGTGTCGGTGGGATTGAGGAGGTCTTCGAAGTACTCCGCCCACCGATTCACAACGTCCAGGGTCGAGGTCAGCAGCGCCCCATCGCCACTGTACACAGTGTCGATGGCAGACCGCTTCCCCCCCCCAATAAGTCAGATGGTGGACCAGAATTTCCTCGAAGCCGTTCGGAAGTCGGCTTCCATGGCCTTGCCAAACTCCTCCCATGCCCGAGTTTTTGCCTAGGTAACCGCCGAAGCCGCATTCCGCTTGGCCAGCCAATACCTGCCAGCTGCTTCCAGAGTCCCACAGGCCAGGAAGGCCCGATAAGACTCTTTCCTTAGTTTGACGGCATCCCTCACAGCCGGTGACCACCAACGGGTCTGAGGGTTGTCGCCGCGGCAGGCACCGACTACCTTACGGCCACAGCTCCGATCAGCCGCTTCGACAATGGATGCAGGGAACATGGTCCACTCGGACTCAATGTCAATCCTTACAGATGTTGTATCAAAACAATTATGTTGTGGCACTCCAAGGGACACCATAACAACAATGTGCCTCACAACAAAAATTAGTTTGACAGCCCTGATTTAGACATGTTTCGGACAAAATCATTGGCCAATAGCAATACTTCCTCAACTATCAAAAATTCTGGAGAAATTATTTGGTACAGCTTTGGAAACCTGCATTAATTACTAAATGATAGTCAGTATGGCTTCTACAGATCTGGCATTTATAAATCTTGTGGAAGATGTAACGAAAAAAATAGACAACAAGTTACATTGTGTCACAACTTAGCTTTTGACAGTCAATAAATCACAATACTGTATACCACTAGATAGATAGATAGATAGATAGATACTTTATTCATCCCCGAAGGGAAATTCACATTTCCAGCAGCATCCGTGAGCTGAGAACAGTACAATAATAAAGCCAAAAGAATGCAATATACAAATACGCAGTGTGACGTGCAAATGCCCACTGTAGCGTGTTATATAGAGTAACTAAATAGTGCTACACAGAATACATATTGCAGTAAGATTCGGTAATATCTAATGTAGGTGGTGTGGTTTAATGTGGGCCTTTACTCTGCCGGGTGGAGTTAAAGAGCCTCATGGCACGAGGAAGAAAAGATCTCTTCAGTCTGTCCTTAGTACAAGACAGTGACAGCAGTCTGTAGCTGAAACTGCTCTTCTGTCTGGAGATAATGCTGTGTAGTGGATGCGATGGATTGTCCATGATTGACCTCAGCTTTTTCAGTGCTCGTCTCTCAGCTACTGTTGTTAGGCTGTCCAGCTCTTTGCCCACAACAGAGCTCGCTTTCCTAGCCAGTTTATTGAGACGAGAGGCATCCTTCTTCTTGACGCTGCCTCCCCAACACGCTGCCGCATAGAAGAGGGCGCTTGCCACTACTGTCTCATAGAATATTTTCAGGAACTTTTTGCAGATGTTGAAGGAGGCCAGCCTTCTGAGGAAGTAAAGTCGGCTTTGCCCTTTCCTACATAGAGCTTCTGTGTTGGCAGTCCAGTCCAGTTTGTTGTCCAGCTGCACACCCAGGTATTTGTAGGTCTGGACAAATTCTACACATTCTCCCTTGATGGTTACAGGAACTGGTTGAGTTCTGATTCTCCTGAAGTCCACCACCATCTCTCTGGTCTTGGTGGTGTTTAGGTGCAGGTGGTTTGCGTCGCTCCATCGGACAAAGTCCTGAATCAATTTCCTGTACTCCTCCTCCTGCCCGTTTCTGATACATCCCACGATCGCAGTGTCGTCGGCAAACTTTTGCACATGGCAGGACTCAGAGTTGTACTTAAAGTCCGATGTATATAGAGTGAATAGGAACGGAGAGAGAACGGTCCCCTGCGGAGATCCTGTGCTGCTAACCACAGTGTCCGATGTACAGCCCCCCTGTTTCACATACTGGGGTCTGCCTGTCAGGTAGTCAGTAATCCATTCTACAAGGTGTGAGCTAACTCCCATCTCTGTCAGTTTCCTACTCAGTAGCAGAGGCTGTATGGTATTGAAGGCACTGGAGAAGTCCAAAAATGTAATCCTCACAGCCCCCTTCGCCCTATCCAGGTGAGAGAGGGATCGGTGTAACATGTATACTATAGCATCCTCCACTCCCACCTTCTCCTGGTAAGCAAATTGCAGTGGGTCGATGGCGTGACGGACCTGTAGCCTCAGGTGGTGCAGCAGCAGCCGCTCCATGGTCTTCATCACATGTGATGTCAGGGCGACCGGCCTGAAGTCGTTGAGTTCCTCAGGTCTTGATTTCTTTGGGACTGGGATGATGCAGGATGTTTTCCACAGCTGAGGGACCCTCCCCTGTTCAAGGCTCAGGTTGAAGATGCGCTGTAGAGGGTCTCCCAGCTCAGACGCACAGGCTTTCAGCAGTCGGGGGGATACTCCATCCGGACCAGCTGCCTTGCTGGTTCGTAGCCTTCTCAGCTCTCCACACACCTGGGCTGAAGTTATTTTTAGTGGGGGGATGTCTTCCATGCTAGTGTCCAGAGGGGGAGGGGGAAGGACAGCTGCATTACTCAGGGGTGAGGTTGAGGCGGAGTGGTCAAACCTGTTGAAAAAGTTGTTCAACTGGTTGACTCGCCCCACATCTATATCCACAGCCACACCCTGCTTGGTGCTGCAGCCAGTAATTGTTTTCATCCCTTCCCACACCTCCTTCATGTTGTTGTTCTGCAGCTTTTTCTCCAACTTCCTCCTGTACTGCTCCTTCCCTTTCCGGAGCTGGACTTTGAGCTCCTTCTGTACTCGTTTTAGCTCCTGATGATCACCATTTTTAAAGGCCCTCTTCTTTTGGTTCAGAAGGCACTTGATGTCGCTCGTGATCCAGGGCTTGTTGTTGGCATAGCAGCGTACAGTCTTTATAGGAACAACATTGTCCATGCAGAACTTAATGTAGTCAGTAGTGCAGTTTGCCATCTCCTCAATGTCCCCACTGCTGGACCCTAGCAGGACATCCCAGTCCGTGCATCCAAAGCAGTCTCTCAGAGCCTGCTCTGCCTCGGTGGACCATTTTCTAAAAGAGCGTGTGGTTGTTGTTAGCCTCCTCACTTTTGGTTTGTACTGTGGTTTAAGCAGAATGAGGTTGTGGTCTCCTTTTCCAAGGGCAGGCAGTGGTTTAGCACTGTACGCATTTTTGATATTCGCATACAGAAGGTCAATAGTCCTATTTCCCCTGGTCTTGCAGTTCACATACTGGACGAAAGAGGGCAGTGTCTTATCAAGAGTCACGTGGTTGAAGTCCCCAGAGATTAACATTGCAGCCTCCGGGTGTTGTGTTTGAAGTTTTGCCACCGCGGAGTGGATGACGTCACACGCTACTTCCGCATCAGCGCGCGGTGGGATGTAAACAATGAGAGCAATGGCGTGTCCGAACTCTCTGGGCATGTAATAGGGACGAAGACTTACAGCCAAAAGTTCAACATCACGGCAGCAGATAGAAAGCTTTGTTTTTACATGCCCGGGGTTACACCACCTCGTGTTCACGTAGATAGCCAGTCCCCCTCTTTTGCGCTTCCCACTGACTTTTGTCCCTCTGTCAGCCCGAACAGCGCAGAAGTTGTTTAGCGCGATGTTAGCGTCCGGGAAGCCACTAAAAGACCCAGGGATTTCTGTCCCCACTAAACGGCCAGATAGGGATCTCAATGATCCCTAAGTTCAAACTCTAAGCTCCGATCGCCCTAATAAGCATTCTTGTCAATTGCAAACAGGGCCCCTACCTGAGGACTCAGCGGGAGAGTAGGGCGACGGGTAGGGGGATCTCTAGACAAAGGAATCAAGCCCGGTTACACTTACTTATATATATATATATATATATATATATATATATATATATATATATATATATATATATATATATATGCCACGATGCAGCAGCAAGAAAATAATTGAACCAAACAAAAAGAAAAGTTTTTTGGGTAAAACATTGTCTTCTTTTATATTATATGCTTCAAAATGTCTAGGATACAGATTGTGTTCTTCTATTTTACGTTAAAAAAATCCGCCAATTTTCTGTGACAATTTTTATTACACATCTGGGGAGAGTATAACGCTTTTGATAGATTAATAGTATGAGTGTATGTATGTACTGTATATTTGTTTGCTCATGCACTTATGACTAAATCCACTGTAACAAATAGTCTATAGCTCTATAGCAGGGGTGGCGAAAAAGTTTGACACAAAGAGCCGAAATTTTTAACTGTGAGAGTCAAAGAGCCACACCACGCACTAACCTGCCATGACAGACAGACACACACAAACACACACAATTAAAAACATATTATTTACCATAACACACATAACATAACATATAACACCATTTCCGTTTCGCTTTGCATTTTGCCATTTTGACCATGAGGGTAACAGTCAAAAAAATGTTTACTAAATTTCCCGGAATTAGACGTAACCTACGCAGATGATTGGCAGTCAGCTATGTGTCCGGAGTTATAAAAACAAAAAATTAATTAATTTCAAAAAGTTATTTATTATTTCTTATTAACTCTGATGGATTCAACTGTGTTTTAAGAGGCAGCTCGGTGGCCTTGGGGGTATGGCGCCCGCCCCGAGACTGGGAGTTTTGTGGTTCAATCCTCGGCCGAGTCATACCTAAGACATAAACATTGGTACCCGTTGCCTCCCTGCTTATGGTTCAGCATTAGGGGTTGGAATTGGGGGGTTTGGTCACCCAATGACTCCCAACACCTCAAATGGGTTGAGCGAGGGGGCTGGGAATCCCCTCCTCTTAATCAATCTCCCAAAAAAAGAATGACTCTAGCCACCTCCCACTGGGGGGATATGGCTGTGGTATATATATATCTGATCTCATTAGCTACACCGCTTATCCTCAGTAGGGTCGCTGGGGTGCCGGAGCCCATCCCAGCAATCATCGGGCAGTGGGCAGGGGATATATATATATATATATATATATATATATATATAACTCTGATGGATTCAACTGTGTTTTAGGAGGGGAAAAATAACTAAAGTAGCTAAACATGAAACGAGGCAAAGAGCGACAGTATATAGAAAATATGATGAGGCAAAGAGCCTCATACTTATTGGCAAAGAGCCGAGTGTTCGCCACCCCTGCTCTATAGCTTTTGCTACTGCTGCTGAATAGGTGGTCTCTGAACGCAAACTGGGGGATGATAATTTGTAAATTAACATACAGCCTGGTGATTGCAAATACATTGTTTAAAAAGAGGGACGTGAATAAGTATACCTTTGTCAGAGTGGATGGTAGTCATAGCACTGTTGGATTATGTGGTGGTTAGGAAAGGGATGTTAAGTAGATTGTTGGATGTGCATGTTTACTGAGGTAAAATGAGTGGTATGTCCGATCATTTTTATGTTCAAGGAAAACTGAGAATAGATGGTTCGTAGAGGGCAAGTTACAGGAAGAGTGTGAGGGAAGAGATGAAAATGTCAGAGTTAAATAAGGCAGAAAAGGAGAGAGAGTTTAAAGAGAGGATAGGTGAAGAGTATGAACAGATTAGTAGAAGAGAAGTGGATAGAAATGGAATAGATGGATGGTTTAAAGATGCAGTGCCGAGGATTGCGAAAGAAGTGTGTGGTATGAGAAAATTTGGTCGAAGTATTAGGAAAGGAAGTGAATGGTGGAATGATGAGGTCTCAGAGGCTGTGACAGAGAAGATATGTGCCTTTGAGGAGTGGCTGCAAGATAAGAGTGGTGACGCGTATGAAAAGTATAAAGTGAAGAAAAGGTTAGTAAAAGCGGTAGTGGAGGCAGTGAAAAGGATAGCATGATGAATGGTGTCGAAAGATGGGAGTAAACTTTGAGGGAAGGAGAAAAGTGTCTGGAAAGAAGGGAAAAGAGTAAAAGTGAGTCTGGAAAGGAAGAGTGTGAAAGATAGGGACGGTAGATTGCTGATTATTGTTAGTGCAGTCAGGACGAGATGGGCAGAGTATTTTGAGGAGTTGCTGAATGTGGAGGATGGGAGAGAAGTAAGAGTCGAAGCGATCGGTGGTATAGGGAGAATGCCCGTGTTGGGTAATTTAAATGTGAAGCCTGTGGACACATGGGAGGTGCAAGAGGCAGTGAAAAAACAGAAAGGGGGGAGACGCCTGGGTTGGATAGTTCTACTTCTGAATGCTTGAAAAAAGGTGGCACGGCTATGATTGACTGTTAGTACGCTTGTTTAATTGTTTGACTATTAAGTGGTGTGGTTTCTGTTGATTGGTGTAGTGCATGTGTGGGGCCATTGTATAATGGTAAAGGTGATAAGTAGCAATTCGAGAGGTATCAGTTTCTTGGCTGTGCTGGGCAGGCTGTAAGGAAGAGTCTTGATTAAGAGACTGAGAGGAAGAAGAGATGAGGTGGTAATGGAGGAGCAGAGTGGTTTTAGGAAAGAAAGAGGATGTGTGGATAAGTTGTTTGCAGTAAGACAGGTGTGTGAGAAATATTTTGTAAAAGGTAAGGACATTTGTTTGGCTTTCATGGACTTGGAAAAGGCCTATAAGTCGATAGAGAGGCGTTGTGGCAGGTGATGGTAATGTATGGAGTGGGTGGAAAGTTGTTGGAAGCATTGAAGACTTTTTATATGAACAGCAGAGCATGTGTAAGAGTAGGGAGTGAGACAAGTGAGTGGTTCCCTGTGTTAACTGGTTTGAGACAGGGGTGTGTGATGTCACCATGGCTGTTTAATATGTACATGGATGGTGTGGTGAGAGAGGTGAATGTAAGAGTATTTGGCAGAGGTGTAGAGATGATGGATAACAGTGGAACGGTGTGACAGGTAAGTCAGTTGTTTTTTGCAGATGACACAGCGCTTGTGGCTGATTCTGAGGAAAAATTGAGAAGGTTGGTAATGGAGTTTCGAAGAGTGTGTGATAGGTGTAAGATATGTGTGAATGTTGGGAAGACTAAGGTGATGAAGTGTTCACGTGATGGAGTGGGCATGGCGTTGGATAAAAGGTTGAATAGACATTTGCTAGAATAAGTTGAAAGCTTTAGGAACTTGGGTTGTGATGTGGCTGTCGTTGGTGGAATGGAGTGCAAGGTATTGCAAAGAATGAATCAAGAAAGAAAGAATTTGGGTTCTCTGGGGAGAATAATGAGTAACAAGAGTATACAGTGCATCCGGAAAGTATTCACAGCGCTTCACTTTTTCCACATTTTGTTATGTTACAGCCTCACTCCAAATTGTATTAATTTAATCTCTTGTCTCAAAATTCTACACAAAATACTCCATTATAATAATAATAATTTCCTTTGTATTGTCATTCTTTGTAAGAACGAAATGTCGATACACCTGACCCGTTGTAGCGAGCCGATGCAGCCGCAGCCAACATGACAATGTGAAAACGTTTTTTTATTTACATAAATATTCACAGCCTTCGCCATGATGCTCAAAATTGAGCTCAGGTGCATCTTTTTTCCACTGATCATCCTTGAGATCTTTCTACAGCTTAATTGGAGTCCACCTGCAGTAAATTTGGAAAGGCACACACCTGTCTATATAAGGTCCCACAATTGAGTGTGCATGTCAGAGCACAAACACCAAGTATGAAGTCAAAAGAACTGTCTCTAGACCTGCGAGACAGGATTGTCTTGAGGCACAAATCTGGGGAAGGATACAGAAAAATGTCTGCTGCTTTGAAGGTCCCAATGAGCACAGTGGCCTCCATTATTCGTAAATGGAAGACATTTGGAACCACCAGGACTCTTCCTAGAGCTGGCCGGCCTCCTAAACTGAGCGATCGGGGAAGAAGGGCCTTAGTCAGGGAGGTGACAAAGAACCCGATGGTCACTCTGTCAGAGCTCCAGCGTTCCTCTGTGGAGAGAGGAGAGCCTTCCAGAAGGACAACCATCTCTGCAGCAATCCACCAATCAGGCCTGTATGGTAGAGTGGCGAGACGAAGACCACTCCTTAGTAAAAGGAACATGGAAGCCCGTCTGGAATTTGCCAAAAAGCACCTGAATGACTCTCAGACCATGAGAAAGAAAATTCTCTGGTCTGATGAGACAAAGATTGAACTCTTTTGTGTGAATGCCAGGCGCCATGTTTGGAGGAAACCAGGCACCGCTCTTTACCAGGCCAATACCACTACACTGAAGCATGGTGGTGGCAGCATCATGCTGTGGGGATGTTTTTCAGCAGCAGGAACTGGCAGAATAGCCAGGATAGAAGGAAGAATGAATGCAGCAATATATAGAGATATCCTGGATGAAAACCTGCTCCAGAGCGCTCTTGATCTCAGGCTGGGGCGAAGGTTCATTTTTCAGCAGGACAATGACCCAAAGCACACAGCCAAGATCTCAAAAGATTGGCTTCAGAACCGCTCCGTGAATGTCCTGGAGTGGCCCAGCCAAATTCCAGACTTGAATCCGATCGAACATCTCTGGAGAGATCTGAAAATGGCTGTGCACAAACGTCTCCCTTCCAACCTGATTGAGCTTGAGACTTATTGTAAAGTAGAATGGGCAAAACTGCCTAAAGATAGATGTGCTAAACTTGTGGGATAATATTCAAAAAGACTTGAGGCTGTATTCGCTGCAATCTGAACACAGATTAGAGAAGGAAATTAAATGTTTTTGAGATGAAGTGTTTGAGGAGTATGTTGGGAGTGAAGAGATTGGATGGATTGAGAAATTAAATTGCGAGAGACAGAACTGGAGTAGTAGTGAAACCTAGCAAGCGTGTGGATAAGAGGAGTACTGTATTTTCCGCACTATAAGGCGCACCTAAAAGCCTTTATTTTTTTTCAAAAGCTGACCATGCGCCCTATAATACAGTGCGCCTTATCTATGGATCAATATTAAGTCGCAAAGTCTTGCAACTAAGGCAAGCAGCCGCCGACTAGATTTTCCCCCGAAAGCGAAGTAGTCCGCGGTGTATGCTGGGATTTATATACCGGCGTTTCATTTCCTAACCAATGTGTCAATCATCATTTGAATCAGTCACTATTGGCTAAAGTTATTCGGAGGTAAAGGGGGCGGATCCTTTTTATCATTTACAGGCTCGCATAGGCTAAAGGGGCGAAACAAAGCCTGCAATTGGCCAAAAAAAGATGAATGTGAATCAAGTCATTAGGAATTCCCGGCAGAAATACATCAGAAGTTATTGAAGTAAAATAATGGTTTGATCAAAATAAACGTAATCATTAGATGTAAACAATTTCCTTTAAAAAGTTAATGTTTTGGGGATTTTCAAACACATTAAAGTACAAATTAAAGTACAAAATGTTCAATTAGAAAAAGTTAGAGTTCTCAGAGTGATTGTTAGCCATTATTTTAGCTGGAGATCCCATATAAATAGCATATAATCCAAGGTAGCCAAGAACATTGAAGTTATAGGGAGATGCAGACGATTATTTGACCGAAAAACCATTCAAATACTATACAGTTGATTCATTTTGCCTTATTTAAGTTATCTTATAGATATTTGCTGAAATACATATAAGAGCAATTTAGAGTCGCTTATTCGATTATAGGAGAAAACTATTTGGATTGTTAATAGCGCTGGATACAGCCACATACAAACAAACTGTTTACAAAATCCAACATGTTAAAATTTGACAATATAGTGAAACTTAAATCCCTATTTTTGGAATACAAAGCAAGTACGTACCAACTCCTAACAAATACTCAACAGTTGAATACAACATTGAAAAGCCTTGCTGCCCGAAAAGCTATTCATTTATTAGATTATGACCATAAAAATGCCCCTTTTCCATATAAATAAACAAATTATATACTATACATTTTTTGAATATAGAGAAACAAATATTAAATCAAGATTTTCTTTGGGTATTACATGTTGTACACGTTTCGGTAGTGCAGTGGTCGAAAGGTTCCTGGTTCAAGACCGGCTGAAATTATATGTCGGCCTAGAGGGGGACATTTGCCACCACATACGCAGGAAATGGTGCCCCTACAACCTTAGTGGTTAAGGATCTAACCAACCTGTCCCTAGCAAAATAGTGCTATTATCAGTTTGAAATATAATTTCCTTGTTTTATAATTTTCCCTTGTGGGGTTTGAGATTGAATATGTTTCCCTGCAAGGAAATAAAGGAACAGGGTTAATCACCTAAAATCTTCACTTGATGAGTTTTACGTATAATACTATTGAATTGTTCCCTTTTGTTCACTTGCTGTTGATGCGTTTTTTTTCTTGTACTGTGCCTAAATAAACTTCATTTATTCATTCAACTCTGTGTCACTTCTTTTTGTAATTTTCCATAGGTGCATCCGGATTGCGTCCAGCGGTTAATGTTCAAGATGTTGATTCAAACCCAAAGAAAGCAGGACAGGAAAAAAGAGAGGAACTCCTAACTCCACAGGATCTCAGACTAACAACTTTGACGGTTCCGGTGAGCCCAGCAGAAGGTCGGCATAGGTGAGATTTATCGATAACCAGTGTTTGGCACGTTACTTTAAAAAGTTATAGTTACTCCTTACTCCTTCAAAAAAAGTGACTAAGTTAGTAACTGAATTACTCTATTATAAAAGTGAGTAGTTACCAGAGAAAGTAACTATTTCCGTTACTTTAAAAAGAAGTTGTTGCATGTCAAAATATATATTTTTTTAGCAAATACAAAATCCCACGGTGACGTCTTTGACCGGAGTTTACTTGTAGAGATGGGAATTCTGAATATTTTTAGTAGACCGACTTTTAGGCTCGGCTCACTAAAGAGAGCCTGCTCTTTCGGGTACCAAACGGTTCTTCAGATTGTTTTTGTTTGTTTTAATTCCTACTTAATCAATTATTATGTAACATTATGCACGGAAGGGCAGCATGGCGACGCAGTGGTTAGCGCGTGTGCGGCACAGTTATAAGGTCTTGGGAACCCCCTGTGTGGGTTCAAATCCAGGTACCGGACTTCCTGTGCGGAGTTTGTATGTTCTCCCCGTGCTTGCGTGGGTTCCCTCCGGGCACTCCGGTTTCCTCCCACATTCCAAAGACATGCATTTCAGGTGGATTGGCCGGTCCAAATTTTCCCTAGGTGTGAATGAGCGAGCGAGTTGTCTGTCCCTGTGTGCCTTGCGATTAGCTGGCAACATGTTCAGGCTGTCCCCTGCCCACTGCCCGATGATTGCTGCGCTCCAGCACCCCCGCGACCCTACTGAGGATAAGCGGTGCAGCTAATGAGATGAGATGAGAATATGCACGAAATGACTTGAAATAAAAAAATAAACAAAAATTACAAAATGGGAAAAAAAGAAACAAAAAGACAATGAGAAAATGAGATATAGAAGAAAAATAAATAACTTTTCATTTTTATATAAACACTTTAACACTAAAAAACACGGAAAATATAAATAAAATATTTATATTTCTACAAAAAAAAAATACAAAACACAAAACTAATTTAACATTTTTATGCCTAACAAATTTAGTCAGCGGCACAGACTAACAAAGTCACTATCACGAGAGAAAATAGGCGTCTTGGAGGGAACTAGCCGTTGATTGGTGGGAAGCCGGCTCCTTTCGTTCACTTCCAAGAGCTGGTTTTGTGTCGAAAATCGTTACCCCGGCATTTAATGTCCATACTCGCAAAAACTTGACCAGAACAACTTTGTATCACATATTTTGGGGAATGTAATGACATAATAGTTTTGAATACTTAATATTCTGAAGATTACTGTTTTAATTCACTGGTTTATTTCAATAAAATAAGCTTGTTTACTTGTGCATCAATTGGTGAGAAAGGGTTTAGGCGAAGGGGGTCATCTTATGCAGGGCAATGTTATTTCGCCAAAGCCAAATTTTCAACTTGCTCTAAAGTTATTTCCATAAGGTATACAAGCTGCAAATGTTGTGTGCTTTACTGTTCCATTCCCCAAAAAACTAGATCTTTGGAGTTGTCTTAGTGACGTCTTAGTTTGCGCTAGAGGGGGCATTTAATGCCAGGGGGACAATTTTCGGCACAACATCGGCTCATAGAGACGTTTCGTACGGAAACAACACGAGTCAGTTGCTGTCAAATATAAGATATTTTTAGCGACTCAGCTGTTATTTGCCTTTTCCTTCGGCTCATTAGTAAATACTATGTTCGTAATGGCTATCTAACTATATTATAGTTGCTATTTTGAATGGTGATAAAATCTCAAAAGACAGGTTGTAAACAACTTGGAGGAAAGCGCAAAACCGCGCCGTCAGCTGTGCCAAAAGGGCCCGCTGCCGCTGGCATTCTGCAACCAAACTAACCGTTATGGAGGAAAAAATAATTAGGTCGGTCACCCCGTTACATAATAATAATAATAATAATAATTTCCTTGTATTGTCATTCTGTGTAACAATGTACACAGAACGAAATGTCGATTGCACCTGACCCGTTGTAGCGAGCCGATGCAGCCGCAGCCAACAGAGGGCGCCGCCGACCACTTTTTAAGTCTTAGGAATGACTCGGCCGGGGCGCGAACCACCGTCC
This sequence comes from Urocampus carinirostris, assembly GCF_059441175.1. NCBI lineage: Eukaryota > Metazoa > Chordata > Actinopteri > Syngnathiformes > Syngnathidae > Urocampus > Urocampus carinirostris. Next base: position 45,483,246 of record NC_142355.1, read on the forward strand.
TCCCAGTCTCAAAGCGGGCGCCTTACCAAATAGGCTACTGAGCATCATGGAGTTATTTAGGATGGTGTTATTCCCAACACTGTAGACAACTAAATGCAAAACGTACTGTAGGTTGCATGGGAATAGCAACAATGTCCTGGTATTTACACGGGCTGACCATTTGACCATTGACCATTTACTTTGGTGTTGATTACCTCTAAGACCTCTATCACTGGTAAGGAGCACGTGGCTCAGCATCCTCAGACAAAAGATACAATCAGGTTATTTTCTTTTGAGCAAAAATGTAGAAATGTACATTTTAGGGTTGTAATTCTGAACTGGAGTAGTCGTGGAACTGAGCAAGCGTGTTGATAAGAGAGTACTCGGTTGGTTTGGACACATGTAGAGGATGGATGAGGAGTGAATGTTGAAGAGGATCTACAGAGCAGAAGTCAATGGAAGGAGACCAAGAGGAAGGCCGCGATTGACGTGTAGTATTATGAGTACACTGCAGGAAAGAGGTCTAAATATAATGGAAGCTCGAGCTCTTGTTGGTGATAGGAATGAGTTGAGTGGTGGACGCGTTCTAAGGGATGGGCAGGGCACCGTATGATGCGGCAGGGGTAAACCAGTGAAAGCTGTCAGGCCCTGCTGTTGAAGTCAAGTCAAGTCAAGTCATTATAAGTATTGTCATTTTAAATATAATGGAAGCTAGAGCTCTTGTTGGTGATAGAAAGGAGTGGAGAGGAGTTGTGAAAGGATAGTGGGATTGTGGACGCGTTCTTAAAGATGGGCTGGGCACCCGTATGATGCGGCAGGGGTAAACCAGTGAAAGCTGTCGGGCCCTGCTGTTGAACAAAAAAGTGTGTTGTGTCACCCTGACCCCAGTGACATGGCCGCTTTCTGGTGTCCCGTTTCATCTGGAGGGACGAAAGCATGACCAACTTGGGTGCCGAGGTGCCTAACTTGTTTGGGTGTTTGGGCAATTGGGTTGGCCATGGTCCAAAAGATTTTGTGTGTTTTTTGTTTTGTTTTTTATTTCCCTTTTTTTTCTTTGTTATTGTATGTGTGTGTCTTGCTGTCGGTCACCCCCGTGAGGGATATCACCTAGGTAGATAGATAGATAGATAGAATTCTGATATATAATGCCATTTTCAAATGGTTATCATGGACCAGCAGAATCTCATATTTTACAATACATAATGTACAGTTGACTAAGAGGAAAGCATGTGATTTTTTTTTCATACTCGTACTAACAGTCATTCTCCTGCCCATAAATACTTTGTTTTTTAATGCATTAAAGCAGGGATGGGTCGTTTGAGGTTAAGCATGTTTTAACAAGCCTAACAGAGTTTAAAGGGCCCTTTTTACATTTTTTTCTTATCCGTATCCATGTGCTTTTATTTTACTTCTAACAAAGCTCTTTGGCGGAACACATTAAGTAAGGAGGAATGTTGGGCTGGCGCTGAAGCGCAACATCATACCTGTCCCTGCCTTTTTTTCTTTATATTTGTTAGTGAAGCATGTAAATGCTGAAAGTAGGAAGGGGCTTGCTCAAGTGCAGTCCAAACGCCAAACCATACCCCAAGAAACATGAAAAGTTTTTACGAGCGCATCTAAAAAAATGCACATACTTTCACACACATAATCTTGAACTTGACAGAAGCTGCAATGATGACACAAGCCAGAGGTGGCGGGCGTGAGTAAAAACAATCCGATTTCAATTGAGTTCCTGTAATGACCAACAACAACAATAATAACAATAATATTCAAATTGTATAATCATGATGACGATGAAGATGATTATTATTATCATCATCATCATCATATATTTCTAACTAGTAATTTATTTAGAATTGAAATGGACTTATTATGAGTACAAGTTTATTGTTCACATGAAACAAAATGACTATAACTATGTTAAAATGTTATATTTTAGAAAAAATTGTGCGTTTGAATGTATTCGCTTGTTGGTGTGTGAGTGTGTGTGTGTGAATGGGTAAGTGTGAAGCACATTGTAAAGCGCATTGACTTGAAAAGCGCTATATAAATGCAGACCATTTACAATTTACCATATGTTTGCCGAACAGCATATGGGATAAAGAGTAAGAATGCCTCACTATGGTTTGCAATGTGATTGTATGTTGTGTAGTTGTCTGTTGTCTGTACTTTAGTATGCTTAAGAACAGGGGTCGGGAAAATAATGTTCGCAAGCCACATGTGGCTCTTTTTAAGAGTACATATGGCTCAGTGATTAAATGCTATTTGTACAAATTCCACCGCAGCGTTCCAATTCTGGTAAGCACAGTGTTGGGCTTGGTGCATAACTAGCCGAAGTTACTCTAATCCATATCGTTAGGTTCACCATATAAATGGCACAGTTTTACTTACAGTTTACAGTCAAGGTGTCAAGCCAACAGACCCAGTTTTGGTTGTACATCGCTCAATAATTCTTTATATGAAAGCTCTTCTATGTTCACTGTTGAAACACTTTATGACAAATACCCATGGAACAAACTGTAAACACCCCAAAACTATAGAAAAGCACCCAGAGCAATTTGATTGCGTAAGGGATAAGGGTGGGTGGAGCGATGCAACGCAGCACGCTTCCCTCGCTCTCACACAGGTCCACTGCACTGAGGGGGGAGACACATAAACTTTTGGTTAACAGTTTTTTTTGTTACATATTTACAAAAGAACAAGAGACAAGTTTAAAGAGGTATATCTGTTGATACGGGACACAGGCATTTTTGTTATTTCATACATTTTATTAAATGATCTAACATCACACAGTGAAATAAAAGGCGTTTAAAATACGCTTTTGTCTGTAAAGAGGATTTAGCAGTTTTGCAGAATTTTTTCTTGGTAGGGCTCTCTCTCAAACAAATTTAAAATGGTTTTGCTATCATAGCTCTTTAGGTCCTGTTGTAGAACCATGTGTCCTGTATAGCTGTATACCATGTGAGACGTACAGAGCTTCGCATTGGATTCATCATTATTTGACTGTCCGCAAGTGAAATATTTCTGGTAAATAAAATTCCCAAGCGGGAGAGCATTGTCGGGTGGCCATTCTAGGCAAAATGCCTCGGCAGAACTGACTCCTCCCGTGTGTGAAGCTAACTTTATTCACACAGGAAACGGAGAAATACACCGTAAATGCGTCTTCAAAATAAAAGAGTACAAGACTGATAAACGTACAAGAGATGCAATTAGACTGATTATTGAAACGTTACTTCGTGTGTGTGTGTGTGAAAGATTGTTTTTATATTTAGGAATATAAAAACAAGTTACATTCACACAGTGAATTCTGAGAAATATTACAACCAAAATGACCAACCTATCATTCCCCCCTGTTGTTAATTTCGGAGAAAACAATACCAGAGGTTTCAAGTTTACACATCATTAAGAAATCCAACAGGTCGGTAGCCTCGTGGAGGGGCGAAAAACTTTCGTAAAGGAAAAAATTCCCCTCCTCCCACCTCGTTTCCATAAGGTCGAGAGTGTTTCTTATATTTACAGTTCCGGTTTCCAACATGGCGGCGCATGTTTACGTAGCGGCTAGTTGCTATCCGACTATCCTACTATTTACCACTGTCCTCCTGCTTTCCTTTTTGGATACATGCGTGGCCAATAAGACCTACAGCCGGGAGGAGCTCATCCGACTGGGTGGGTGTCTAAATTTCGACTTTTCGGGCACTTTCTATACCACCCATGACATCCCGAATGAGCTCCAAAGAGACTCGGGTTCGCCCTGCTTTCCCGCTCCAAGAAAAAACGAAGACGACGCAAAGACAGAAAACAGAAGCGAGGATGTCGTGCAGGGAAGCGTGTGAAGTTGAAGGAGCAACGACATGAAGATCTGTCTAATCCAACCATCATTTCTTCGTCGATTCTGCGAGTCCACCGACGCCTGAAGCCCAACGCACACGAACGGCATCTCGTGACGATCTCTACAAAGACTACAGCTAAGTTAAATGATTCAAAGCTAAAATTTGGTCTTTTGAATGTTAGATCACTCGCTCCTAAAGCTTTACTTGTAGATAATATTTGCGATTATAAACTTAACTGTATCGGTCTTTGTGAAACTTGGTTACGCCTGGATGAGTATTTAGCGCTAAATTATGCTTCTCCCCCAGACTACGAGAGTAGCCATATAGCACGCACGTAAAAAAAGGGTGGCGGTGTCGCGCTCATTTCTGAAAAAACGCTCAAATTTACTCCTCGTACCTCTAATAATCACAAGTCGTTCGAGGCTCTTGTTATGAGGTCCTCTCCATTGTCAATTTATGTGATAACTATCTATCACGCACCAGGACCATACACAACTTTCTTAGACGAATTTGCTGAACTTTTGTCTGAACTAGTAACCTATGCAGACAAAATTATAATCATGGGGGACTTTAACATTCATATGAACTCCCCACTCAGTTTACTCACTGTTGCGTTTTAGTTTATAATTGATGCATTTGGTTTTAATCAACTGGTTGATTTGCCAACCCATAAAGATGGAAACACGCTCGACTTGGTTCTGACTCGAGGAGATTCAACCTCAAACATGACGGTGCTATCGTGTACTACAGTTATCTCGGATCATTATTTAGTTACATTTGAGGTGCTAGCTAAATGTAGTACCAAAAAAACTGAAGGATTCATTGGACGCAATATAAGCACGGGCACAGTTTCTGAGCTCTCCAATATTCTTCAAGGAGCAGTTGCGTCCTTTCGTTCCTACATAGGCTCCATCGAACCACTCCTAAATGAATTCAACGCTACCCTGGCTAGTGCCCTGGATTCAGTAGCGCCCACCCGGCGTAAATCACGACCTAAAAGACGCACACCTTGGTTTAATGATGAAACTAGATCCCTTAAACGAGAATGCAGGAAATCTGAAAGAAAATGGCGCGCTACCAAGCTTGAAGTTTTCCATCAAATCTGGTGTGATAGTTTGTTGAAGTATAAAGCGGCCCTGGCCTTTGCAAAATCAGCCTACCTTTCGAAGGTGATTGAGTCACAAAAGAACAATCCCAAGGTCCTTTTCGACACTGTAGCATCGCTCACAAGGAAACAGACTATCCCAGATAGCTCCACTCATTCTGCCCACGACATAATGGTCTTCTTTACTAAGAAGATCCAAAGCATACAGGAATAAATTGCTAAAGACAGTATTAATTCAACACATACTAAAGCACTCAAATCTATAGATGCACGACATGGTGGCTGTCCAGGGATTTTGTCCCGTTTTAGTGAACTGTCACTCAATAATCTTAAACAGATGGTGAATACGGCCAAACTGACGACTTGCCAGTTCGACCCGCTTCCAGGTTCACTTATTAAAGGTCTCTTTGGCGTTCTTGCACCTTCAGTTCTAAATATTTTAAACATATCACTCTCCTCAGGTGTAGTTCCAGCTGCTTGTAAGTCCGCCGTCATTAAACCCACACTGAAACGACCCAACCTTGATCCAGAAAACTTATGTAATTATAGACCTGTGTCAAACCTACCGTTTCTTTCTAAAACTATTGAAAAAGTAGTGGCACAGCAGCTGAATGATTTCATGTCCGAGAACAATCTCTTTGAATCAATGCAATCAGGATTCAGGGCTAACCACTCTACTGAGACAGCTCTGATTAAGGTAACCAATGATCTCCTACGGGCAATGGACTCGGGCGCATCATCACTTTTGCTGCTGCAGGACCTTAGTGCTGCATTTGACACAGTGGGCCATAATATCTTGCTAGAACGGTTGGAAAAATGGATTGGTCTCTCAGGAAACGTCCTATTATTGTTCAGATCTTACCTCGCAGATAGGACCCACTGCTTTAAATATGGCGAATTGACATCTGAGCCATTTAGTGTTACTTTTGGTGTTCCGCAGGGTTCAGTGCTTGGCCCCCTTCTCTTCAGCATTTACATGCTTCCACTAGGTGATATTATTCGCAAGTATAATATCAGTTTCCATTGCTACGCATGTGGATGTCACTCAATTTCCTGCGTCTTAACTCAGAAAAGACTGAAATGTTAGTTATTGGTCCATCTAAGTCCCGTGACTTATTCTCTAAAACCGCTGTGAACATAGACAATTGCCACATCACACAGAGCGACTCACTTAAAAATGTAGGTGTCATTTTCGACCCCGATCTGTCCTTTCAAACACATGTGAAGAAAATTACTAGAACCGCTTTCTTCCATCTCCGTAACATTGCTAAAATTCGTCCTATACTTTCTCAGTCGGATGCGGAAATCATAATTCACGCGTTTGTCCTCCCGTCTCGACTACTGTAATGCACTACTTTCCGGTCTTCCGATGACCAGACTCAAGAGTCTTCAGCTGGTACAAAATGCTGCAGCGAGGCTTTTAACAAGGACAAAAAAGTACGATCACATCACCCCAATTTTGGCTAACCTGCATTGGCTCCCTGTTAGCCTAAGATGCGATTTTAAGGTTCTTCTACTACTATACAAAATCATACATGGACTTTCCCCCTCATATCTTTCAGATCTGATCCCCCCCTATGTCCCGGCCCCAAGCCTTCGTTCCGAGAGCGCCGATCTGGTGATCCCAAGAGCCAAGAAGTGTTCCGCTGGTTCGAGAGCGTTCTCCATCCGGGCACCGGTGTTGTGGAATGATCTTCCCCCTGAGATCCGATCTGCAACCTCAGTGGAAATGTTTAAATCTAAGCTTAAAACACACTTCTACTCTATATCATACGAATAACCTAAACTTCTTATATGTAATAACTTGTGAAGCCCTTAGAGACTAATTGTGATTAAGGGCTATACAAATAAAAATGACTTGACTTGAAAAAATGACTTGACTATACTAGAAAACGTAGTAGTAATAAACGATGGTTAACTATAAGAATAGAATAGAATAGAATAGAATATACCTTTATTGTCATTGTTACAAAATGGGTTAACATATTGTGACAACGAAATTGGGCATGACACTCCAGTTTTACACATTCACAATGAGGTATGAGCCAAGAAGATAAAGGAACAGAGAAGATAAGGTTATAAAACAAGGGGGATAAGGCTATAGTTATAATTTACATGGTATTTACACAAGAAATGTCGGCATGTGGGATGTTACATACAGTGTTGTCGTGATACCGTTGGTATCGTAAGGGTTGTGCAATATTGCATTTGGTGCAAAGTCATCATAGTGCAAAAAATAGTCAGCATATGCATTGGTGCAAACATAGACAACATAGTGCAGAAAAAAGGAAATGGTCAGACATTGTGCAAGGTGAGCAGTAAACGTAGTGCAGTCGACATGTGCAAGAACATAGACATTAGTACCATTATATTCGTATGAGGTAGTGTTGGCACAAGTTTTCAGGTTTTTGTGCTGTGTCTGTTTTGAGCAGTGAACAAACATAGTGCAGACAGCATGTACGTGAGTACCATTTTACATTCGTGTGAGGTAGTTTTTTGCAACAGTTTTCAGTTTTTTTGTGCGGTGTCTGTTTAGGGTGGTAATGGCTGTGGGGAAGAAGCTGTCTCTGAGTCTGTTTGTTTTTGCTTTGTGTGACCTGTAGCGTTTGCCGGAAGGCAGCAGGTCGAAGAGGTGGTGGCCGGGGTGAGAAAAGTCCATGATGATGTTTTCTGCTCTGCTGAGGTAGCGAGAGCAGGCAATGTCCTCCAGACTGGGCAGAGAGCAGCCGACGATTCTCTGGGCTGTTTTGATGATCCTCTGGAGCTTTTTCCTGTCTGCTGCTGTGCACCCAGCATACCACACCGTGATGCAGTATGTTAGGATGCTCTCCACTGTGGCTTTGTAGAAGGACACCTGCAGCTGCTGTTTTAGGTTATTTTTCCTGAGCAATCTCAGGAAGTGCAGTCGCTGCTGGGCCTTCCCTACCACCGCTCTGGTGTTTGCAGACCAGGAGAGGTCGTCGGATATGTGCACACCCAGAAATTTGAAAGAGTGGACTCTCTCTACACAGTCTCCTTTTATGGTGAGTGGTGCTGGATTCCTGCCATTCCTTCTGAAATCCAGAATCAGTTCTTTTGTTTTTGTGGTGTTCAATATGAGGTGGTTTTCCGAACACCACGTTGAAAGTGACTCCACCTCATCCCTGTATGCCGCCTCGTCCCCTTCAGAGATGAGGCCGATCAAGGTGGTATCGTCAGCGAACTTAATTATAGTGTTTGTGGGGTGGGTCGGTGAGCAGTCGGAGCTGTAGAGGGTGAAAAGCAGGGGGCTCAGTGCACAACCTTGGGGGGAGCCAGTGTTCAGTGTTAGGGTGGGAGAGACGTGGGTACCGAGTTTCACCGACTGTGGGCGGTTGGAGAGGAAGTCCATTATCCAGTGGCAGATGGAGGGAGAGAGTCCTAGGTGTGCAAGTTTCTCCACCAGGATCTCCGGGATAATGGTGTTGAAGGCTGAGCTGAAGTCCAGAAAGAGCATTCTGACGTAGCTCCCCCGGTGGTCCAGGTGTTTCAGCACGGTGTGAAGTGCTGTGTTTATGGCGTCGTCAGTGGAGCGGTTTGCCCTGTAGGCAAACTGGTGGGGGTCCAGTGTGAGTGGCAGGGAGTTTTTGATGTGCCGGGACACTAACCTCTCGAAGCACTTCATGACCACAGGCGTAAGAGCTACAGGCCTGTAGTCGTTGAGGCTTTCCACTGCTGACTTTTTGGGGATGGGAATGATGGTGGAGGTTTTGAGGCAAGGTGGGACGGTCGCCTGTGACAGGGACCGGTTGAAGATGGTGGTGAAGACCCCAGCCAGCGGATTGGAACAGTCCCTGAGTACCCTCCCTGGTACTCCATCCGGGCCAGTTGCCTTCCTGGGGTTTATGGTATTCAGCGCACGCCTAACTTCGTGCTCCTGAAATGTGAGAGAGTTGCTGCTGGTTGTTGGTAGGTGTGATGTGGCTGTTTGTGGCCTACCAGCTTCAAAGCGAGCGAAGAACTGATTAAGGTCCTCAGCTAGTGAAGCCTCAGCCTCAACAGCTGCCAGGTTGTGGCCTCTGAAGTTGGTGATGTGTTGGAGGCCCTGCCACATCCTCCTCGGGTCATTTCCAGCGAAGAGGTGCTCGATCCTCCTTGTGTAGGCTGCTTTTGCTTCCTTGATGCCTCTCTTCAGGTCAGCCCTGGCCACCCCGTAAAGAGCCTTGTCTCCAGACCTGAAGGCGGTGTTGCGGTGTTTGAGGAGGGTGCGCACCTCGCTGGACATCCAGGGTTTTTGATTTGGGTAGTTTTTGATTTTTTTATATACTGTGACTTCATCCGTGCAGTAACGGATGTAGGATAAAACCGTGTCAGTGAATTTCTGGAGGTCATGGTGTTCAAATACCTCCCAGCAAGTTTGATCAAAACAGTCCTGCAGCTTGGAGAGGGCTCCCTCAGGCCACGTTTGTATTGTCCTCGTTACAGGTTTTGTTTTCCTTCGGATGGGGGTGTATGAGGGGGTAAGGGATAGGCATAGGTGATCCGAATTTACTAGGTGGGGGAGGGGGGAAGCTTTGTATGCGTTTCTGAGGTTGCTGTAAACGCGGTCCAAAGTTTTTTCACCCCTTGTTGCACAGTTCACATATTGATAGAATTTTGGAAGAACAGTCCTTAAACATGCCTTATTAAAGTCGCCAGCGATAATGAAAGCTCCGTCGGGGTGTGCAAGCTGTTGGATGTTTATAGCGGCGAGTAGAAGGTTTAGCGCTGTGCTAGCGTTAGCATCCGGAGGAATGTAAACAGCTATCACAATGAGCACAGTTATCTCTCGCGGTATATAGAATGGTCTACACGATACCGCCAGAAACTCTAGATCGGGCGAGCAGTGTGCATCAATAATTCTGCTGTTATTGCACCACGCATTATGTACGTAAATGCATAGTCCCCCACCTCTTTTTTTGCCGGAGTCTTCGTTGCGGTCGTATCGGTGTAGCGTGCGTCCTGCTAGCTGAACTGCAGCGTCGGGGATCCGCGGGTCAAGCCATGACTCCGTAATCACAAAAATGTTGCTATTCCGTACGAAGTTGTTGGTAGCTATCCGCAGCTCAAGCTCACTGATTTTGTGTACGATGGATCTGGCGTTGGTCAGGAAGATACTCGGAAGCGCTTGTCGGTGTGGTCGTCTTTTTAGCTTCTTCGCTAGGCCTCCCCGAGAGCCTCGTTTTTGTTTACGTTCCCTCCGCCGTCTCCGTCGCTTGATGGGCGGGCAGGTAACCCAGGGAGATCCCGGTGGTCTTCGTATGTCCTTTGGGATGTTGTTGTTGGTGTTGTAATCGTGAAATGAGTCGAAATCTAATCTTTGACCCAGGTTAATAAGTTCCTGGCGACTTAAGGTGATAGTTGCCGAACAGGTATTTATAAAAGAGAAGATGAGAGAAAAAAGAACACTTAAAGTAAAAAGATTTACTGGAGGGACATCAGCCGCTGCGTGTAGTCGCGCCGCCATGTTGGGGAAAAAAAAAAAAAAAAAAAAAAAAAAAAAAAAAGAATCACAGATAAAACGAACAAAAACCAAAACAAACACAAAAAAAGAACCCTGACTGCGCGTTGGTCTCCACAGGGCCTAACCCGAGCCTGGGTGATTTCGTTGGCCGTCTGCCGGCGGCGGTGTAAGCAGGGGCCCGACCGGCCTTACCCACTCGGATCTGTGTGTGCAATGGGGGGGTTTTCCCTTTAGCTGGTAGGGATAAGTCCTTTTAGACAACGCTGTCTAAGTCCATGTAAATTGTGTAATGTGTGGTAACTGATACCAATGTAACAAAGCAGTCCGCAAAGTCCAAAGTTTTCAACAAAACAATAGCAGAATTTGAACCAAAACTCCTTTCTTCTCACTGTTTTTAGGAGTCAGTTTTCTAGATATCATTGTGGAGTGCGATACCTATTCTTTCGGGAGAATAGATTAGGACATCATTGGCGGCTTTTGATGCTGTTTTTCATGAGCATGGCCACCGTTAGGCACCCCCACGCCTCCTGGCGTGATGATGTGTGGCGGCGTTGCTTGTAGATGAGGTGACAGCATCCAGTTGTCCACATTGGACTGCACCTCTTTTCGGATCTGGCGAGTTAACTTCTTCCCTGAGATGACAACGGCCTCTTGCCTCGTAGCGGACGTGTGTCCTGACCGCTGCCCTTGTGAAGAAAAGTTAAGTTTGAAGCTCCCTGGGCTGACAGAACTACGTCATCTGGTCAGCAGGGGTCACTATCTCCTGTATGGATGAGAGAAGCTGAAGAAAAGTTAAGTTTGAAGCTCCCTGGGGTGACAGAACTCGGTCATCTGGTCAGCAGGGGTCACTATCTCCTGTATGGATGAGATAAGCTGAAGAAAAGTTAAGTTTGAAGCTCCCTTGGCTGACAGAACTCCGTCATCTGGTCAGCAGGGGTCAATATCTCCTGTATGGATGAGAGAAGCTGAAGAAAAGTTAAGTTTGAAGCTACCTGGGCTGACAGAACTCCGTCATCTGGTCAGCAGGGGTCACTATCTCCTGTATGGATGAGAGAAGCATGAATGAATACCGTAGAAATTAATATTTAGGGAAAGCTATAGATGGAAAAAGGATAGTTAGAGGGACTTACATTTTTTTTAATGGTTTATGTTAACCAAAAGTTTATTCCTCTCCCCCCTGTTGAGACATTCGTGGCTCAAATTAAATTAAAAAACTAATTCATTTGTAGATTCGTATATTTACTTAAGTTATGTTTATTTTTATTATAAGTGAAAGCAAAAAAAAAATCCCCACCGTAAGTTGCCATATCCATTTTGAGCATTATATCCCAAAACTCCAACTCGAAGATAAACAATTTATTTTTTAAATTGTTAGTTCTAAATCTCAAATTTTGCTTTTTCACTAAATCCAGTCACTAAATCAGTTTAACCATTATTCTTGTCAGAATCATTTACCCTGATTTGAGTGATTGAGTGTTTTCTCTTATGTGGATTGGTCATCCCCTTCGAGGCAGATGACCAGGGTAGATTATTAAGTCATCAACTTAGCAAAAAAAACATTTTTATTGTTATGATTCATTTTTTGTTTTGCCTTTTGTAAAAATCATAACCGATGTGTTATCTTTTCATTAAATACATTTGTTTAAAATAACAGTATTTTGCAAAGAAAGCGGGTAATTCAAGCTCAAAGTGAATGACTTTGGCAAAAATGAAAAATACCGTCCAAAAATGTTTTCAATGTGGGCGATAATCTAATGGTGAATGGTTAATTAAATTGATTATTGTTAATCAATTTGACAAACACTTTAAATCATGTTATATTATAGCATTTCTTTTGTATAATATTTTTCTATCTGTCCGAATTTGGTAATTTGAATTTCAAAAAACAGTTATATGGAGAGCTTATTCAGAAGACAATTTTTCATCAATTGCGGACAAAACTAGGTTTTAACTTTTATTTTACTGAATGTCTCAAAATTTCCCCCCTGAGTTAAAACCTAAGTTTACTATTTATGAATACAAGTGAAATAAGATAGCATTTATAATTTTGCAAGATAAATTTATCAATCTTCCTCATATATACACTTTGTATTAACAAGACTCTATATAACTTCAAGCAGACGTATTCTTGAATCTTGTTGTGTTTCAGTCTTTGATTTGCGTATTCCACATTACATTCACCATTTGAATGTTGCTTTTGGCCCATCAAAAGTACTTTTTCAAAATGTGTCCATGTCAAACACGAAATGACTTTATTGTCTTTTTTGTCAGTTCCACTGACAACGAGTCCAGGAATCTCCTGTTAGCTGTCTGAAAAGCAGCTGGGATGTGCTCCATCACCCCCTTGATCTTGTTGTTGATGAGCGCAGCTGGGATGTGCTCCATCACCCCCTTGGCCTCGCTGTTAATAAGCGGCGCAGATAATGGATGACTGATGTCCTTGTTCTCAACTGTTTTTCCCCCTTTCAACAAACAATTTTTGTCTATGACCTCTTTTTGACAGATTGAAATGTCCTTTGGAAAGTGCATTGACTTTCAAAACGAAAAGGAAGAGTCTTTTGTGGAATTCAGTGGCACTTAAGAATCTCGTTAATTTTATCGTGCTTACGTACTGGGATGTTTTAGTAAATTAGCCAGATTATTCAATGTCTTAAATTTTTCTCAAAATTTAAGTACTAGTAGACATTATCTTAGTTTAATTAATTTCTATTCATTCATTTTCCGTACAGTTATATTTTAAAATTACCATGATATGTCTCGAAATCTATTAATCCGTTATTTTTAATACCTATAATCCTTTCCACGATCAATAAATCTGTTTCTCATTGTCTTCTATAAAATGCTCTTTTCCATAGATACCGTTTCATTTTAACTTAACCAAAACACAAGTCAGTATTTGTTACACATTTATTAATCACTTGTCAAGCGTAACACTCATTCTAAAAAAAATCAGTGTGAAATCAACTGTCCTCCTAGAGGATCTAGTCATTTGGGCTAAAAGCCGTCAAAATTCCAAACCCTCACACTATCTAATCATCAAAAAAAATCTAAAAAAAATGCCAAATCGAACTCAATGTCAAAAACTTTCTAATTGTATTTTCCTCTCTCTGTAATCATAATCAATCTTTTGTTATTGATTCAATATAGAGCAATACATACTTGTCACTTATGAATTACATCGTTGACTCGTATTTATATTATCTTATTATCATAATATTTTATTCTGCGCAACAACCACTGTTTTTACGCATTAGTCTTTGTTCTAAGCAATAGACTTTGTTCTATGCAGCCCTTCAAGATCTCTATACAAATTAACATGATCTGGCCCGACTTATAATACTCGTTTTTTTTCTTTTCTTTTCAGTTTAAAAGAAACATTTCATTCAGTGACTGAAATAGCTTCAGCTGCGTTATTAATGATTTCTAGTCTCAAATTTTCTTTTCTGTTTTAATTTGTTGTCATTTCCAAACTTTTTTCAAAATGTTGATTATTTGAAATGGTTCAAATGACCTGCATCATTTTATTGAGAGTAATCTATTATTGAATATGAGAACAACTAAGGAAATAATCTTTTTACGTATTACGCCTCTTTTGAATTTGTCCATTTACGAATAAGAAAAGATGGACACTAATATTATGGACGGTTTCCAGTCATCTTCTTTGCTTTTTTCGTCCTTGCTTTATTAGGAGCAAAACTACACGTCTCAAAAGTTATTACCCTTTTGCTATTCGCATATTCAACGAGAAATTATTAGTTTGGTTACTCAAATATTCATTCTTTTTAAACTATTCTGTATAATTATCTGGTTTTATACACTCAGTGTTTTCATTTCCCCACGTACCTGTGTCATTTATGCTGGGGACGCAACTGTTTTCCCTTTAAATTGTCATTATCATTTAGTAACTCTTTAACAAAGATTTACTGCATTACAAACTTTATCGTTATTTTGGTTTTGCTGTATGAGTTTTTATTTTTCTGCACGCCGATATCAGCTAATGAGATCTCGTCGCTTCCAGATTACGTCATTGTTGGTGGTAATTGTTGTCGAGCGAAGGTTAAGTCAGTCTTTTTTTTTTTATTAGACAAACGGCTTTTTTCCCCTTGTTTAATTCATCAAAGAGAGCTTGCTTTTAAACGGCTCATTTGTTTTGATGATTGATATCACGAATTATGTTGTACTAAGAAGTTAAGGAGAGAAGGAAGTACAGAAAGTAGAGAATTGGAAAAAGACAAGCCTGTGGTCATTCGCCATCACCATCAACAATTAGATGCAGAAAATAAATTAATAATTTGATGATCAAAACTGAATGAATACGCAAATATACAGGACTGCTGTGGGCAGGTGCCAGATCATGCTGGAAAATGAAATCCTCATCTCCATAGAGCTTTTCAGCAGATGGAAGCATGTAGTGCTCTAAAATCTCTTGGTACACAGTTGCATTTACTCTGGACTTGATGAAACACAGTGGACCAACACCAGCAGCTGACATGGCTCCCCAAACCATTGCTGACTGTGGGAACTTCACACTGGATTTCAAGCAACTTGGATTTTGCTCCTCTCCAGCCTTTCTCTGGAAGCGGCTCTTCTCCACAATTTTGTTAAGGCTGCGGTCATCTCTCTTGGTTGTGCAGCGTTTCCGGCCACATTTTTCCCTTCCAACAGACTTTTTGTGGATATGCTTTGAAACTGCACTCTGTGAACAGCCTGCTCTGTGAGAAATTTCTTTTTGTGTCTTACCCTCCTGATGAAGGGTATCAATGATGGTCCTCTGGACAGCAGTCAGATCAGCAGTGATTTAGTTTACTGAACCAAGCTGAGTGTTTTTAAGGCTCAGGAAACCCTCGCAAGGTGTTTTGAGTTAATTAGATGATTCAGGTGATTAGTTGAATAGCCTACTTGTATACTTTTTCATGATATTCTAATATTTTGAGATAGGATTTTTGAGTTTTCTTAAGCTGTAAGCCAAATTCAGCAATATTCAAATAATAAAAGGCTTGAAATAGTTCAGTTGATGTGTAATGAATCCAGAATGTATGACATTTTTGTTGTTTTAATTGCATTACAGAAAATAAAGAACTTTATCACAATATTCTAATTTTCTGAGACAGTCCTGTACTATATTTGTCACTGATTCACAACTTCAGTCTTTGTATCACTAAATTTTAGGTGTTCATAGATCTCTGCCTGGATCTATAAATCTTTTGGCAAGCTAGTTCACGGAATTCAAAATCCCTTAGGGGCAAAATGAACTCCGTACATTACGATATCTCTATAAATCTATTCTTTTACATTTATCACATTATCATCGAAATTTCAGATTTAAAATTCTTTCATATATATATATATATATATATATATATATATATATATATATATATATATATATATATATATATATATGTTATATGTGTATGTGTGTGCAGCACGGCGGCGCAGTGGCCAGCACGTGTGCGGCATTACTAAGGACCTGGGAACCTCCTGTGTGTGTGTTCAAATCCAGCCACCGGGCTTCCTGTGCTAAGCCTGCATGTTCTCATTGTTTACGTTAGTTTCTTCCGGCTATCCGGTTTACTTATCTCTTTCAAAGACATGCATTTCAGGTGGACTGGCTGGTCCAAATTGTCCCTAAGTGTGAATGAGTGAGTGAAATGTCTATCTTTGTGTGCCCTGCAATTGGCTTGCAACCAGTTCAGGGTGTCCTCCAATCGCTGTTCGATGATCGCTGGGATGGACTCCAGCATTTCTCCTACCCACTGAGGACAAGCGGTGCAGCTGATGAGATGAGATTTACCTATCATGCTTATGGTTCATACCGGTCGCATATGAACACAAAACATTTTCTGGTTCTCACATGTAACGCCCTTAGTGTTGACATATTCCTTTAATATCATAAAAATTGGTTTTTCACTTACCATTGTTCATGTCATGTAATATCTTCATCATCGTTATTAGTGCTACCTTTCCTAATCGTCCCATTTCCTCCTCGGTGGGCCATGGGGGGTTGTTGAGTCCAAATGAGAAAAGAAGCAAATTTCTAAAACTAATAAAACACAGTTAGTGCAACACTTTTACTGTAAAATCAAACTTTACCTTAGTTCCTTTGTAGTGTTTTCACGATAGTTCCCTAGCAATATTTCTGTAGTTTATGATATTTCTTAATGTGGCAACGAAATAGTGTAGTGTCTGTATAGTATTACTATAGTATTTTTGTAGTTGAATTTATGCT
Source organism: Urocampus carinirostris (assembly GCF_059441175.1). Lineage (NCBI taxonomy): Eukaryota > Metazoa > Chordata > Actinopteri > Syngnathiformes > Syngnathidae > Urocampus > Urocampus carinirostris. The sequence goes on from NC_142355.1 coordinate 45,499,850, forward strand.
ATTGTTATACTTTGCCATCTCATTTCTTGTTCTTTTTTGCTTAACTGCAAATGAATGGCTGGATTAAACCCTAGAGGTTTAATTTTGACCCATTTGTGGGAAAAAAATATTTGATTAATTTGTTTACCCCTGTGCTCAGCATCTTTTTCTATAATACAATTTTTATGTATTGTGTGGTATGTATGTTCTTATTCTAAAGCAAAACAATAATGTTATGTCTATGTTCATTTGCTTCAATTAGATTTTCATCCTTTAAATAATTTTCTTTTATTTTTATAGCTTATCTATAAAACTACTGTTATATGTTTTGCACAATGCTGACAATTTTTAGCACTACAATGACTATTTTTCACCAAATGTATATTACACAAACCTCAATTGTATGTAACATCTTACATGCAAATATTTTTGTGTAAATATTGTATTAATTATAACTATAACCTCATCTTCTCTGTTCCTTTACCTCACTTTAAAGATGGAGTGCCAAATTTCATTGTCAGTCACAATATGTTAACCCATTATGTAACTATGTCAGTAAGGGTATATTCCATTCTATCATGAATGGTCTGCATTTATATAGTGTTTTTCAAGAACACGAGGGACTCCAAAAACACTATATAATTTGTTGTTTTTCGTACTTAGCCAATTTTCAACAAATTATTTTTATTAAATTAACTTTTCCCTTTATTTCTTTTTTGTATGCTTCTTTCTGTATTTTTAACTTCCCTACCTGCTTTCATTCTCAACATAACATTTTTTCCTTCTACGCCTTCTAACACTGGCTTTTTAGCTCACCAGTTTAATGGGAAATTGACATATAACCATCTCACTTAATTTTAGCTTTCTTTTTCAAACCAATTAAATGTAATATTTTAGCTTCACCTATTTAATGTGAAAATGACGTGTATTGATCTATAACGAGTCATTCTATTCATTTGTATTCCACTCAAAATAAATTATTATTTGCTCTTTTTCAATAATTTAGTACAAAAATGCTTTTATCTTAAATCAATCTCTTCCAATTCACTCAATTGGATTTTTCCTGGTCTTTACAGTCCTTAATTTTCCAATTTTGAACTGAAAACCGGAATATTTTATCTTTATTTTTGTTATTGTATCTTTTCTAAGTGTTATTCTGGCATTAACTTCATTTAACGCATCCAAAATAACTCAAACATAATTTTTCTAAACTTTCCACTCCTGAATTTATCGTTTTCCAATTGAAAAAACAAAAAAAATTGGACCGAAAAAAATTACTAGTTCGTGTGAAACGCAGATTTTCCAAAAAGCGAACGTTTTCCATTCCCTACGAGATGTGCTCTCGGTTCCACCCAAAAACAACATATTTTAAACGGTTTTACTCTTAAAAAAAAGGTTTTTCTCGTCTCAATGGGCACTGCATTTGCTTCTTTTTTTTTTAAATTTTCAAAACACAAAGGACAACATAAAACATTGGAATTTAAGCGTGATAAGAAAGGATGACAACACAGATGACAGACATAGGGCCCACAGAAATTAGTTTAATTTACAGTGCACATTGAAGCCATGTGTTTTATCTTAATTTTTATTTTGACCTGTTCATTTTAAAATGATTTCAAATAGGGGACTCTACCGACTGCAGAGATTTTATATATTCATAATAGCGGACTACTTTTAGCCTGTCTTCTCTTGTCCTATGATTTACGAGGCTAATTCCTCTAGTAATATCATAGACTGCCGGTTCCTTTCCGGTTACTGGCTGCTGAAATCAGGCCCTGCCCTTGAATTTCTTTGGGATGAGACTAGTAATCAACCCCTACAGGCTACCGATTCCGTTAACGGTGAAGCGAATTCTTCGAACCCGGAAACCGGCTCGTCAAAATATGTATCATATATACACATACATATATATATATATATATATATATATATATATATATATATATGCACATTTTTAAACTTGGCGAGGCGCGAGCCCTCGAGCCTATTTAATAGTTGCTAATGAAAACCCCAATTGTCAACGTCTTCTTTCATTTTATGGCTTTTCTTAAAATTATTTTTAATCTTATACCTTGATACACGTTCTTACCTGAATAAATACCAGTCTGGTTCTTTTGGAGCCTCTTTGAGTCCGTCCAAGACTCCAGAATGCTAACATCGTGTTGCTAAACGCCATTTTGTCTTCCCCATGTGCTTCTGGCCTTTGTCTCTCAATCGGTCTCCATCGGACAACAAAGGAGGTCCACGCGGTTCATCGGCACCAAACTGTTAAAGTTAATACTTATATAAACTCTATGTTGGCAAAATTACTCAAATAAAAACAAGCATTAAGGTAAATAAAATTCCTAAGCGGGAGAGCACTGTTGGGTGGCCATTTTAGGCAAAATGCCTCGGCAGAACTGACTCCTCCCGTGTGTGAAGCTAACTTTATTCACACAGGAAACAAAAACAAAAATACACCGGAAATGCGACTTCAAAATAAAAGAGTACAAGACTGATGAACGTACAAGAGATGCAATTAGACTGATTATTGAAACGTTACTTCGTGTGTGTGTGTGTGTGTGTGTGTGTGTGTGTGTGTGTGTGTGTGTGTGTGTGTGTGTGTGTGTGTGTGTGTGTGTGTGTGTGTGTGTGTGTGTGTGAAAGATTGTTTTTATATTTAGGAATATAAAAATATATTCACACAGTGAATTCTGAGAAATATTAGAACCAAAACGACCAACCTATCACAAACTGCACTACTGAACACATTAACTTCTGTATGGAAAATGTTGTTTCTATAAAAACTGTACGCTGCTATGCCAACAACAAGCCCTGGATCACGAGTGACATCAAGTGCCATCTGAACCAAAAAAAGATGGCCTTTAAAGATGGTGATCAGCAGGAGCTAAAACGAGTACAGAGGGAGCTCAGAGTCCAGCTCCAGGAAGGGAAGGAGCAGTACAGGAGGAAGTTGGAGGAAAATCTGCAGAACAACAGCATGAAGGAGGTGTGGGAAGGGATGAAAACTATTACTGGCTGCAGATGTGGGGAGAGTCAACCAGTTAAACAACTTTTTCAACAGGTTTGACCACCCCAACTCATCCTCACCCCAGAGTACTGCAGCTGTCCCTCCCCTTCTGGACACTAGCACGGAGGACATCCCCCCACTCAAGATAACTGCAGCCTAGGTGTGTGGAGAGCTGAGGAAGCTGCGAACCAGCGAGGCAGCTGGTCGAGATGGAGTATCCCCCCGACTGCTGAAGGCCTGTGCGTTGGAGCTGGGAGACCCTCTACAGCGCATCTTCAACCTGAATCTTGAACAGGGGAGGGTCATCCCGGTCTCAAATAAATCAAGACCTGAGGAACTCAACGACTTCAGGCCGGTCGCCCTGACATCACATGTGATGAAAACCATGGAACGGTTGCTGCTGCACCACCTGAGGCTACAGGTCCATCACGCCATCGACCCTCTGCAAGTTGCTTACCAGGAGAAGGTGGGAGTGGAGGATGCTATAGTCTACATGCTACACCGATCCCTCTCTCACCTGGATAGGGCTAAGGGGGCTGTGAGGATTACATTTTTAGACTTCTACAGTGCCTTCAATACCATACAGCCTCTGCTTAGAAGGAAACTGACAGAGATGGGAGTTGGCTCACACCTTGTAGAATGGATTACGGACTACCTGACAGGCAGACCCCAGTATATGAAACAGGGGGGCTGTACTTCGGACACTGTGGTTAGCAGCATAGGATCTCCGCAGGGGACCGTGCTCTCTCTGTTTCTATTCACTCTGTATACATCGGACTTTCAGTACAACTGAGTCCTGCCACGTGCAAAAGTTTGATGATGACACTGCGATCGTGGGATGTATCAGAAGTGGAAAGTAGGAGGAGTACAGGAAATTGATTCAGGACTTTGTCCAATGGAGCGATGCAAACCACCTGCACCTGAACACCACCAAGACCAGGGAGATTGTGGTGGACTTCAGGAGAACTAGAACTCACCCGGTTCCTGTAACCATCAAAGGAGATTTGTAGAATTTGTCCAGACCTACAAATACCTGGGTGTGCAGATGGACAATTAACTGGACTGGACTGCCAACACAGAAGCTCTATGTAGGAAAGGTCAAAGCCGACTTTACTCCCTCAGAAGGCTGCGTCCTTCAACGTCTGCAAAAAGCTCCTGAAAATATTCTATGAGACTGTTGTGGCAAGCGCCCTCTACTATGCGGCAGCGTGTTGGGGAGGCAGCCTATCGTCTCAATAAACTGGTGAGGAAAGCGAGCTCTGTTGTGGGCACAGAGCTGGACAGCCTGCCAACAGTAGCTGAGAGACGGGCACTGGAAAAGCTGCAGTCAATCGTGGAAAATTCATCACATCCACTACACAGCATTATCTCCAGACAGAAGAGCAGCTTCAGCGACAGACTGCGGTCACAGTCTTGTACCACAGACAGACTGAGGAGATCTTTTCTTCCTCATGCCATGAGGCTCTTTAACTCCACCCGGCGGAGTAAAGGCCCACATTAAACCACACCCCCCACATTGCATATTACCGTCTTTTTATTCCAGTGTGTATTCTGTGTAGCACTATTTAGATACTCTATATAACATGCTACATTGGGTATAGACACATCACATTGGCTATTTGTGTGTTGTAATTTTTTTGCTTTATTATTATTTTGTTCTCCAGCACAGGGATGCTGCTGGAATTGTGAATTTCCCTGCGGGGATGAATAAAGTATCTATCTATATATCTAACTTTTTTCCTGCTTTTTTTCTTCTTTTATTTTTTTGGGTGCTGAGACTTGGAGCCTGGACGCATATTTGAGAAGGAAATTAAATGTTTTTGAGATTAAATGTTTGAGAAGTATGTTAGGAGTGACAAGGTTGGATAGATTGAGCAATGAAATTGTGAGAGACAGAAATGGAGTAGTAGTGGAACTGAGCAAGCGTGTGGATAAGAGAGTACTCAGTTGGTTTGGACACATGGAGAGGAGCGAATGTTGAAGAGGATCTACAGAGCAGAAGTAAATGGAAGGAGACCAAGAGGAAGGCTGCGATTGACGTGTAGTATTATGAGTACACTGCAGGAAAGAGGTCTAAATATAATGGAAGCTCGAGCTCTTGTTGGTGATAGGAATGAGTGGAGAGGTGGATGTGTTCTAAGGGATGGGCAGGGCACCGTATGATGCGGCAGGAGTAAACCAATGAAAGCTGTCGGGCCCTGCTGTTGAAGTCAAGTCAAGTCATTTTTATCTGTATAGCCCAGCAGTCGGCAACCCGCGGCTCCGGAGCCTTATGCGGCTCTTTCATCCTTATAATGCGGCTCTGATTGGCTTGGGAAAATAAATTACTAAAAAAAAAAATTATTTAATTGAAGTGTGTTTTATTTGTGTTAGTTTTTATATTATTTTAGTTCTAAATTTGAAAATTATTGTGATCTTGAAATATTAAAATATTAATTAAATTATTTGATATTATTTTTTCGTCGCTCAAAATAGACGTCACACTGCGGAAGCTGGTATACCCGCTGAAACGCCGTCTATTTTGAGCGACTTTCAACCCCGGCAAAGCCAATGGAGAAATGTAAGAAAAGAAAAATATCTCAAGAAAATAGAACATTCAATGATGCCTGGGCAGATTCATTTGCATTTACCTCGGGAGAGAGTGGCCTACCAGTATGCCTAATTTGTGGAGAAAAACTGGCTAACAATAAACGGTCAAATGCGTAAAGATGAAAGTGACTTCGTACGGCCCCGATTTGCAGAAGCTGTGTGCAGAAGTTCAGGAGCAGAAGTCCCATTAACCAGGTAAAATAAATATTTATGCAGATATTTTGCAAATATTTAATTTTCATTGTTTAGTGACACAGTGCTTTTTCCCCCAATTTATTTTATATATTTAGGTCAAGGCTCCGCTGCATACTTTGAAAGCCCAAGGCGATATAAGGATGACGGCTCACAGATTTTTCCCTTTTGTTTGCTGCATGCACAATTTAAATTCAGCTTTTTAATTTATTCGAAAGAGACATTCAGACATTATTATTTTTTCAAGAATTCAAAATGTGTTCATTACATCGGTAAAATTTAATTTTCTCCGTAGCACTCCATAAGACATAACCACACTATAGTTGTTTATACAAAGTGTAAAGGTAAGAAAAAGCAATATATACAGTGTTATCTTCATTTTAGATAAGATAAATGGATATGAGGATGACGCCTCATGGCATTTTTCTGCTTTCGTTTGCTACATGGACAATTTAAATTCAGCTTTTTCCTTTATTTGAAAGAGACATTCATTGTTATTATTTTTCAAGAATTCAAAATGTTCAAAATGTGTTCATTAAATGTTAAATTATCTGTAGCACGTGGATTTAAAGTAGTAGAAGAATTTTTTTTTTTTTCATTTAAGATGTGCGGCTCCCAGTGTTTTCTTTTCCATGGAAACCGGGTTCAAATGGTTCTTTCGGTGTCAAAGGTTGCCGACCGCTGGTATAGCCCTTAATCACAAAGAGTCTCAAAGGGCTTCACAGGTTATTACACAGACTATTTTTTCAGACTATTATTACACCATCCCCTGATCTGGAACCAGCATGCGGGCAAGGAAAAACTCAAAAACCTCAACATGAGGAAAATGAAGAAACCATAAGAAACACATGTGGCATCCCCCTTTCAGGATTACCAGACAGCAAAGGATGTTGCAATCACAAATAATACAGAGATATTGTCCAAGAAATGTATAGGTTATTCATATGTAGAAGTGTGTTTTAAGCTTAGATTTAAACATTTCCACTGAGGTTGCAGAACGGATCTCAGTGGGAAGACCATTCCACAGCCTGGAAGGAGAACGCTCTCGAACCAGCGGAACACTTCTTGGCTCTTGGGATCACCAGAAGACCGGCGCTCTCAGAATGAAGGTTTCGGACCGGAACATAGGGGGCAATCAGATCTGAAAGAAATGAGGGAGCAAGTCCATGTATGATTTTGTATAATTCTATGAGAACCTTGAAATCACATCTTAGGCTATCAGGGAGCCAATGCAGGTTAGCCAAAATCGGCGTGATGTGATCTGACTTTTTTGTCCTAGTTAATAGCCTCGCTGCAGCATTTTGTACCAGCTGAAGACTCTTGAATCTGGACTTCGGGAGACCGGAGAGTAGGGCATTACAGTAATCGAGACGGGAGGTAACAAACGCGTGAATTATAATCTCCGCTTCCAAATGAGACAGTATAGGACGAATTTTAGCAATGTTGCGAAGATGGAAGAAAGCGGTTCTAGTAATTTTCTTCACGTGTTTGAAAGGACAGATCGTGGTCAAATATGACACCTACATTTTTAGCTGAGTCACTCTGTGTGATGTGACATTTGTCAATGTTCACAGCAATATTTCAGAGTAAGTCACGGCATTTAGATGGACCAATAACTAACATTTCAGCCTTTTCAGAGTTAAGATGCAAGAAATTAAGTGACATCCACTCTTTTATCTCAGTGAGGCAGACCTCCAAATTTCAACAATTTAGTGTGGCAGATTCCTCCAACGGAAGATATAGTTGAGTGTCATCCGCGTAGCAGTGGAAATTGATATTATACTTGCGAATAATATCACCTAATGGAAGCATGTAGATGCTGAAAAGAAGGGAGCCAAGCACTGAACCCTGCGGAACACCACAGGTAACACTAAAGGGCTCAGATGTCATTTCGCCATATTTAACACCGTGCGTCCTATCTGAGAGGTAGGATCTGCACCATGAGAGGACGGTTCCTGAGAGACCAATCCATTTTTCCAGCTGTTCTAGTAGGATATTATGGTCCACTGTGTCAAAAGCAGCACTAAGGTCCAGCAGCAGCAAAAGTGATGACGCGCCAGAGTCCATTGCCAGTAGGAGATCATTGGTTACCTTAATCAAGGTGTCTCAGTAGAGTGGTTAGCCCTGAATCCTGATTGCATTGATTCAAAAAGATTGTTCTCGGATATGAAATTATTCAGCTGCTGTGCCACTACTTTTTCAAGTGCTTTAGAAAGAAACGGTCGGTTTGACACATGTCTATAATTACATAAGCTTTCTGGATCAAGGTTAGGTCGTTTCAGTGTAGGTTTAATAGCAGCGGACTTAAAAGCCGCTGGAACTACACCTGAGGAGAGTGATATGTTTATAATATTTAGAACTGAAGGTCCAAGGACCCCAAAAAGACCTTTAATAAGTGAACCTGGAAGCGGGTCGAACAGGAGTCGTCGGTTTGGCCGTATTCACCACCTGTTTAAGATTATCGAGTGACAGTTCACTAAAACTGGACAAATTCCCTGGACAGCCTCCATGTCGTGCATCTATAGGTTTCAGCCCTTTAGTATGTGTTGTATTGATACTGTCTTTAGCAATTTCTTCCTGTATGCATTGAATCTTCTTTTTAAAGAAGACCATTAAGTCATGGGCTGAATGGGTGGAACTATCCAGGATAATCTGTTGCCTTGTAAGCGATGTTACAGTGTCGAAAAGGATTTTGGGATTGTTCTTTTGTGACGCAATCACCTTCTAAAGGTAGGCTGATTTTATAGAGGCAAGGGCTGCTTTATACTTTAACAAGCTGTCACACCAGGTTTGATGGAAAACCTCAAGCTTGGTAGCGCGCCATTTTCTTTCAGATTTCCTGCATTCTTGTTTAAGGGATTTAGTTTCAACAGTAAACCAAGGCGTGCGTCTTTTAGGTCGTGATTTAAGCCGTATGGGCGGTACTGAATCTAGGACACTAGCCAGGGTAGCATTAAACTCATTCATGAGTTAGTCGATAGAGCCTTTGTATGAGGGAAAGGACGCAACTGCTCCTGAAAGAAGATCGGAAAGCTCAGAAACTGTGCCAGTATTTATATTGCATCCACTAAATCCTTCAGCTATTTTAGTACTACATTTAGCTAGCACCTCGAATGTAACTAAATAATGATCAGAGATAACGGTAGTACACGGTAACACCATCATGTTTGAGGTTGAAACTCCTCGAGTCCGAACCAAATCTAGTATCTTGAAATATCAAGATATAATATAATATATATATTAGGGTTGTCCTTATTTTTCGACTTTTAAAATTTCATGCTCTGACCCCTTGAATATGTTCCAATATATACAAAACGTAATTAGGCAAAGTTTCATCAAAATCAAAGGATATTTAGAGGTCGCTCAAGGCCTCTGAAATTTTGGTATGAAAAATAAGGATTTTTCGCACATTATATCAAACCTAGTGTACAAAGTTACTTGTAACTTTTCTTGTGTTACAATTATAAGCAATGGACTGAAACTGGATGTTCTAAAACGGCGTACACATAGGGTTAAAATTTCCGTTTTTTCTCGAAAATTGCCAAAATTTTACCATTTTGGGAAATTTCAAAGTCGTTGAGCTACCTCTAAATATTATCCAAATTGTTCAAAATTGCACACAGTGTGTTTTTATCGATATAAGAACATATGCGGGGGGTCAGAGCCCAATATTTAAAAAAAAAAAAATTCGACCCCCATTAAGGACCACCCTAATATATATATATATATATATATATATATATATATATATATATATATATATATATATATATATATATATATATATATAATATAATAAGTATCCATCTTTATGAGTTGGCAAATCAACTAGTTGATTAAAACCAAATGCATCAATTAGAGGCCGAAACGCAACAGTAAGTGAACTGAGTGGGGAGTTCATATGACTGTTAAAGTCCCCCATAATTATAATTTTGTCTGCATAGGTTACTAGTTCAGACAAAAGTTCAGCGAATTCGTCAAAGAAAGCTGTATGGCCCTGGTGCGCGATAAATAGTTACTACATAAATTGACAATGGAGAGGACCGCATAACAAGAGCCTCGTACGCTTTGTAATTATTAGAGATACGAGGAGTAAATTTGAGCGTTTTTTCAGAAATGAGCGCTACACCGCCACCCTTCTTCAAAGGGCGTGCTACATGGCTGCTCACGTAGTCTTGAGGAGAAGCCTCATTTAGCGGTAAAAACTAATCCTCAACCAAGTTTCCCATGGACCAATCAAGTTAAGTTTGTAATCACGAATAATATTATCAACAAGTAAAGCTTTAGGAGCAAGCGATCTAATATTTAAAAGACCAAATTTTAGCTTTGCTGAATCGTTTAACTTAGCCGAAGTCTTTGTAGAGATCGTCACAAGATGTAGCCGTTTGGGTGCGTTGAGTTTCAGACGTCGGTTGCTCCTTCAACTTGGCACGCTTCACACACTTCCCCGCACGACAACTCCGCTTCTGCATTCTGTCTTTACAGCGCCTCCATCGCTTCGTAGGTGGAGTGGCTGACCACGGAGATCCCGATTCCCTTTGTAGCTCGTTCGGGATATCATCGGCGGTATAAAAAGTGCCCGAAAAGTCGAAATTTTGACGCCCACCCAATTGAATAAGTTCCTTCCGACTATAAATCTTATTGGCCACGCATGTGTCCAAAAAAGAAAGCAAAAAAGAGATGAGAACGGTAGTAAATAGAAGGTTAGCTGGACAGCAACTAGCCGCAGCGTCCATACGCGCCGCCATGTTCATGAACAGAAGAGTGTGTTGTGTCACCATCACCTGATTGACATGGCCGCTTTCTGTGTCCCGTTTCATCCGGAGGGACGAAAGCATGACCCACGGTGCTTAACTTGTGGGTGTTTCGGCATTTGGGTTGGCCATGGTCCAAAAATTTTGTGTGTGATTTTTTTTTTTGCTGCTTTTTCCCCTTTTTATTATTTTTTTGTTTTCTTTTTTTTTTTTTTTTGTATGTTAGTCTTGCTGTCGGTCACCCCTCCCGAGGGATATGACCGGTTACATAGATAGATAGACGGATAGATTTTTTTTTAACTCCTTTTTTTCGTGCCCTTTTTCGTCTTTTGTTCTCAAGTTACCTTTTTGTTTTATTTTTTCTTCCTTTTCTCTTTTTTCCTTGTTTTTTTATTTCTTTTTTCTTGCTTTTTCCCTTTTTCCTCTGTTTATTTTTTTTTGTCTTTTGCCTTATTTTTCTTTTCTTCTGTTTTTTTTTTGATTTTTGTCTTTTTTTGCTTTATATTTTCCCCTTTTTGAGTCATTTTGTGCATAATTTTACATAATAAGTCGTTTGGGTGCCTGAAAGAGCCAGCCCTTTTAGGTGAGCTGAGCTGAAAGAGCCACTTCTCTAAAAAAAGAATTAAACTTACGCGGGAACATTGACATAGAATAGAATAGAATAGAATAGAATATACCTTTATTGTCATTGTTACAAAATGTTTTTAACACATTTTGACAACAAAATTGGACGTGGCACTCCAGTCTCACATTTTAAAGTGAGGATAGAAGAGAACAAAGAAGATAAAGGAACAAAGAAGATGTTTGTATTGTCCTTGTTGCAGGCTTTGTTTTTCTCTGGAGGGGGGTGAATGAGGGGTTGAGGGACAGACAGAGATGGTTGGATCCAGCTAGATGGGGGGAGGGGGGAAGCTCTGTACGCATGTTTGATGTTACTGTGCACACGGTCCAGTGTTTTTTTCCCCCTGGTTGCACAGTCCGAGTATTGAATGAATTTGGGAAGTACAGTCCTTAAGCATGACTGATTAAAGTCGCCGGCGACAATAAAAGGGCGGCAGTGGCTCAGGAGGTAGAGCTCGTCTTGGGATCAAGAGATCGCAGTTCGAATCCAGGCTTCTCTGTGTTACATTTCGAAGTGTCCTTGGGTAAGACACTGAACCCCTAATGCCCCCAATAAGCAGGTTAGCGCCTTACATGGCTGCACAGCCGCTATTGGGAAACGTGAAGCACATTGTAAAGCGCTTTGGGACGTCTTGACTTGAAAAGCGCAATATAAATGCAGATCATTTCTTTTTCATTTTAAAAGCTCCGTAGCCACATAGGTAAGAATGGTCACGTCGTTTAACTGTGCAGGCGATAATTGAAGTAAACCACATTTGTATTGACTCTCTGTATTTTGATGTCTTAGTGATAAAAAAAATACAATATTAAAAGTATATATTTTAAAAAGCTAACTACCGTAAATTACCTCCCAAAGGCACGGTTTAGGATGAAAGTTATACTAATATTATTAAAGCTTTGAAAACTCTCTCGATGTACCGTCTTTCTTTGTAAACATGTGTAACATGTATTTGCAACTGTATATTTTTGTAATGTTTTTATTTGTATTTATTTTAGACACTTATTCTGCATGAGCAAATTAAAAAAGAGGGGCGGAGCAAACGCCAACGCTGATGGGAAAGTGGGGACCGGTAAAAGTGAGTTTTTGTGGACACGGCGGACAATAATGGATATATATTTTCCCCACCCTTACCTTTGGAAATATACACTTTTTTTCCTTGGATTAAGTCAAGTCAAGTCATTTTTATTTGTATAGCCCTTAATCACAATTAGTCTCTAAGGGCTTCACAAGTTATTACATATAAGAAGATTAGGTTACTCGTATGCTATAGAGTAGAAGTGAGTTTTAAGCCTAGATTTAAACATTTCCACCGAGGTTGCAGATCGGATCTCAGGGGGAAGAGCATTCCACAACACCGGTGCCCGGATGGAGAACGCTCTCGAACCAGCGGAACACTTCTTGGCTCTTGGGATCACCAGGAGACCGGCGCTCTCGGAACAAAGGCTTCGGGCCGGGACATAGGGGGAGATCAGATCTGAAAGATATGAGGGGGAAAGTCCATGTATGATTTTGTATAGTAGTAGGAGAACCTTAAAATCGCATCTTAGGCTAACAGGGAGCCAATGCAGGTTAGCCAAAATTGGGGTGATGTGATCGTACTTTTTTGTCCTTGTTAAAAGCCTCGCTGCAGCATTTTGTACCAGCTGAAGACTCTTGAGTCTGGTCATCGGAAGACCGGAAAGTAGTGCATTACAGTAGTCGAGACGGGAGGTGACAAACGCATGAATAATGATTTCCGCATCCGACTGAGAAAGTATAGGACGAATTTTAGCAATGTTACGGAGATGGAAGAAAGCGGTTCTAATAATTTTCTTCACATGTGTTTGAAAGGACAGATCAGGGTCGAAAATGACACCTACATTTTTAAGTGAGTCACTCTGTGTGATGTTGCAATTGTCCAGGTTCACTGCGGTTTTAGAGAATAAGTCACGGGACTTAGAAGGACCAATAACTAACATTTCAGTCTTTTCAGGGTTAAGACGCAGGAAATTGAGTGACATCCACTCTTTTATCTCAGTGAGGTAGGCCTCCAAAGTTCCACAGTTTAGTGTGGCAGATTCCTCCATCGGGAGATAGAGTTGAGTGTCATCTGCGTAGCAATGGAAACTGATATTATACTTGCGAATAATATCACCTAGTGGAAGCATATAAATGCTGAAGAGAAGGGGGCCCAGCACTGAACCCTGCGGAACACCACAAGTAACACTAAATGGCTCAGATGTCAATTCGCCATATTTAACGCAGTGTGTCCTATCTGAGAGGTAGGATCTGAACCATAATAGGACGCTTCCTGAGAGACCAATCCATTTTTCCAACCGTTCTAGCAAGATAATATGGTCCACTGTGTCAAATGCAGCACTAAGGTCCAGCAGCAGCAAAAGTGATGATGCGCCCGAGTCCATTGCCCGTAGGAGATCATTGGTTACCTTAATCAGAGCTGTCTCAGTAGAGTGGTTAGCCCTGAATCCTGATTGCATTGATTCAAAGAGATTGTTCTCGGACATGAAATCATTCAGCTGCTGTGCCAGTACTTTTTCAAGTATTTTAGAAAGAAACGGTAGGTTTGACACAGGTCTATAATTACATAAGTTTTCTGGATCAAGGTTGGGTCGTTTCAGTGTGGGTTTAATGACAGCGGACTTAAAAGCAGCTGGAACTACACCTGAGGCGAGTGATATGTTTAAAATATTTAGAACTGAAGGTGCAAGAACGCCAAAGAGACCTTTAATAAGTGAACCTGGAAGTGGGTCGAACTGGCAAGTCGTCGGTTTGGCCGTATACACCATCTGTTTAAGATTTTCGAGTGACAGTTCACTAAATCGGGACAAAATACCTAGACAGCCACCATGTCGTGCATCTAGAGATTTGAGTGCTTTAGTATGTGTTGAATTAATACTGTCTTTAGCAATTTCTTCCTGTATGCTTTGGATCTTCTTAGTAAAGAAGACCATTATGTCGTGGACAGAATGGGTGGAGCTATCTGGGATAGTCTGTTGCCTTGTTAGCGATGCTACAGTGTCGAAAAGGACCTTGGGATTGTTCTTTTGTGACGCAATCACCTTCGAAAGGTAGGCTGATTTTGCAGAGGCCAGGGCCGCTTTATACTTCAACAAACTATCACACCAGATTTGATGGAAAACTTCAAGCTTGGTAGCGCGCCATTTTCTGTTAGATTTCCTGCATTCTCGTTTAAGGGATCTAGTTTCATCATTAAACCAAGGTGTGCGTCTTTTAGGTCGTGATTTATGCCGGATGGGCGCAACTGAATCCAGGGCATTGGCCAGGGTAGCGTTAAATTCATTTAGGAGTGGTTCGATGGAGCCTATGTAGGAAGGAAAGGACGCAACTGCTCCTGGAAGAATATCGGAGAGCTCAGAAACTGTGCCCGTGCTTATATTGCGTCCGGTGAATCCTTCAGTTTTTTTGGTACTACATTTAGCTAGCACCTCAAATGTAACTAAATAATGATCCGAGATAACTGTAGTACACGATAGCACCGCCATGTTTGAGGTTGAAACTCCTCGAGTCAGAACCAAGTCGAGCGTGTTTCCATCTTTATGGGTTGGCAAATCAACCAGTTGATTAAAACCAAAAGCATCAATTATAGACTGAAACGCAACAGTGAGTGAACTGAGTGGGGAGTTCATATGAATGTTAAAGTCCCCCATTATTATAATTTTGTCTGCATAGGTTACTAGTTCAGACAAAAGTTCAGCAAATTCGTCTAAGAAAGTTGTGTATGGTCCTGGTGCGCGATAGATAGTTATCACATAGATTGACAATGGAGAGGACCTCATAACAAGAGCCTCGAACGACTTGTGATCATTAGAGGTACGAGGAGTAAATTTGAGCGTTTTTTCAGAAATGCGCGCGACACCGCCACCCTTTTTTAACGTGCGTGCTATATGGCTACTCTCGTAATCTGGGGGAGAAGCATAATTTAGAGCTAAATACTCATCCGGGCGTAACCACGTTTCACAAAGACCAATACAGTTAAGTTTATAATCACGAATAATATTATCTACAAGTAAAGCTTTAGGAGCAAGCGATCTAACATTCAAAAGACCAAATTTTAGCTTTGAATCATTTGACTTAGCTGTAGCCTTTGTAGAGATCGTCACGAGATGCCAATTGTGTGCGTTGGGCTTCGGGTGTCGGTTGACTCGCAGAATCGACGAAGAAATGATGGTTGGATTAGACAGATCTTCATGTCGTTGCTCCATCAACTTCACACGCTTCCCTGCACGACATCCTCGCTTCTGTTTTCTATCTTTTCGCCGTCTTCGTCTCCGATTTTTCTTCTTTTTCTTCGGTGGAGCGGGAAAGCAGGGCGAACCCGAGTCCCTTTGGAGCTCATTTGGGATGTCGTGGATGGTATAGAAAGTGCCCGAAAAGTCGAAATTTAGACACCCACCTAGTCGGATGAGCTTCTCCCGACTGTAGGTCTTATTGGCCACGCATGTATCCAAAAAGGAAAGCAGGAGGACAGTGGTAAATAGTAGGATAGCCGGGTAACAATCAGCCGCAACGTAAACACGCGCCGCCATGTTGGAAACCGGAACTATCAATAGGCACCCAGAATCTGCAGGTCTGCAACAAATTTTAAGTACCTATATCATTTTGCGTTCATTTTGACGGCTGTAGTTTTTGGACTGTGTGCTTCAATGAAGGACATTTAGTTTCATTTGGGGGACTTGAAGTTTGGCTTGGATTAATCTCGTGTTTGTTTGGTGTGGGTGCGGCTTAATCGGTTTTCCCCTTAAAATGTGATGGGTGCGGCTTATAATCAATTTATAGTCCGGAATTTACAGTACTCCAATTTTGCAATTTCAAACCCGGTTTTATGCACGGATAGCTATTTTTGTGCTTGAATAGCTATTCTTGTGCGCTGAGAAGGTCTGGCCAGTGTGCAACTGCGCAGGTGTGCAGCTTAGGGGGACAATGGAAGGTAGACAATATGAAACAACAATAAAACAACTCAATTTTTCAACACTCAACACTATTTTTACTGTTTAGTAGACGGTTGCAATCACAAAGCGAAGATAATAAGGAAGAAGCAAGCAGCCCAGTCCGGCCCTGGCCTAGCAAGTCCAGCCTCCACAGCTTTGAAGACTCGTGAGTAGCACACGGCCATGTTGATACTGTATGTCAGTTGTCCCCAACCACCGGGCCAAGGACCGGTATCGGCCTGTGGGTTGTTTGGTATCGGTCCGCACAGAATGAAAAAACGTTGCCTTATATCTTGCCTCTAACATATTTATTTGTCTAAAAGGTCTATTTTCTTTTTCACACCCCAAAAAAATCTAACTTTAGGTCCGCGTTCACTGTAGTAAGAAGCAATATTGACCAGTCAAAAAATATTGCTGACTATATTTGCACTTCGGATGCAACAGTAATCAAACCTGGGTCATGGTCAGTGAGAAGGCGCCTAGACCAGGGGTTGGCAACCCAAAATGTTTAATGAGCGATATTGAACGAAAAAAAACATGTTTCAGGCTGCAAAATATTTGGAATTGAAGTGAGGACGATTTTAGGTTCAGAACTTTGGAGGTGCTTGGCACCCAGAGTTTCTGGCTGGTTAAATACATTTTTTTCCATTTTGCTTAAAGTGATATAAATGTATATAGATGTAAAATTCAATTATGATAACATTTTAATCCTTTTTATTCTTCAAAATCTTAAAAAAAAAGTAAAAAAAAAAAAAAAGGTTGCAACATTGTCATATTCCAGGTATACCTCATAAAACATGTTCAAGACATGATGCCATGAATATTTTTCCCCACTAATGTTCGATCCCATTTACGGAAGAGTGTGCGTAGTGGCAGCTCATGCAGCCAAGGGTTAATTAAAATATTTTTCTAAAGGCTTTATATTTCAGTTTTGAAATAAATTAATCGTAATTAATTATGATTAATTTATTAAATCCAGATTTTACCAATGCCAGTAAATATGAAAAAAATATGCATAGAAAAATAAGATAACATTTATTATCCCAAACGGTATGGCCTATGCCACGTGCATACAGACTGTAATGACAAAGATAGCTTTCATAATAAAGACATTCAAGTACTTTATGTCTACACTGTTCAACTGTAAATTTGCTGTAAAGCTGTCGAAAATATTTCATCAAGAAATGCATACCAAGCAAAGGTAAAGTGCATAAAGCTAGTGGGCTCAAAGACAAATCCTCCATAAACAAAATATTCAAATTCCTTATGAAAACATTGTAGAACACCCATCTCTTGCACGGAACTGATCCAAAGTTGTTTAATGAGGTCCGCTGTCTGACTGTACCATCGCACTGGGGTGCTTGGCTTTCGAGTGATATACAGGTATCAGGGAAGAAGTGCTACGGTGGTAATTAAATTCAGCTTTGCAAAGCATACATGTCATTTTCGTTTGTGCAAGGGCTAGGTAGCCAGTAAGGACCAAAAGAGCCATATGCAGCTCCAGAGCTGCCTGTTTTAAACCCCCGCACTCGAGGATGTTGATTACATAGAAAAAGGCTTTAGGTTTAATATCATCACGCTATTTTTAATGAACCACATTGATGGTATTACTGTGTTATGCTGCGAGAAAATTGTTCCACATTAAAGTGTCCTTGGTACAGAAAAGTTCAGGGACCACTGCTGTACGTCACATTTCCATTGCACACGTTGTATTTTTATTTTCCAGTTTGAGAGAACGTCCATCGTCGTCTGCAAGTCAGACCAGCACTGCAATTAACGAGCGTCTTCAGGAGCTGGTCCGCTTGTTTAAAGAAAGGACAGAGAAGGCCAAAGAAAAGCTCATTGACTCTGAGAGCTCTGACAATGAAAGTGTGATGCCCTGTGAGTAAAGCAAATCGACTGGTTTTGTGTAAGATGTTTAACTATGTATCCTGTCCAGAGGTGAGTAGAGTAGCCAAACATTTTACTCAAGTAAAAGTATTGTTACTTTAGAATATTTTGACTCAAGTAGAATCTGATCATTATATCATCCAATCAACAATAAATTACATTTAATTTGAAAATATATTTAAAAAAAAAAGATAAACTCAAGTACTTTAATAACTAATAAAAGTATACATCAAAAACAGAAATTAAGCATGAGTAGCACATTTAAAGTCCAAGTACTATTTTTAACAATCTTCACTGGCAGAACAACAAGCTAGCCCATTAGTCAGCAACCCAAAAAGTTGAAAGAGCCATTTTGGACCCCCCCAAAAAAAAAATTTGTCAGCAGCCGCATATAATTTAAAGCATTAAATAAACCTTATAATAAACGCTACACATGCTGCAATATTTATAAATTAGAGAATGTTGAATATTTTTGATAAAATTAAGGAAATGCCATTAAGAAATCACATTTTAAGGATTGTAAAAAACAACAACAAAGGTGCATAATGTGCCCCTTATCTGGGCAACAAAAACAGTGCAATAAAACTAAAATAAATAAAATAGTGATTCAAAAATACTCCCAGAAGTACAAAACTAACATAAGTAAATGTAACGGAGTAAGTGTAATTCTACTACCCACCTCTGATTCTAAACCACATACCCAGTTTCTCCAAAGCCTCCAGAGATGCAGCCTGCTCCTTCTAGGCAGCCTGTGGACAAGGAAGATGCTGAGGTTCTTCCAGGTCCATCAGGACCAAGATTTATCCATGAGGCGGAGGAGAAGTCAGACCTTCAGGTGAAATCCACTGGACGAGCACAGGCCTTTGTGCGCTTCCACTTACCCGCCAGCATCGACCCTTTTACCAGTGAGAGTGCCCCCTCCTGTCCCTCATCCGTCTCCACTGCTAATGCTAAGGCTCCTCAAAGAATTATTAGCACGCATTAGCTTAGCATTGACCAATGTTCCAAGTAAAATTTGGTGTATGTGTCTCTTTCTTCAGATTTAATGTATGTTCTTTGGATGTTCTTGGTGTCACTGGCATGGAACTGGAATGTGTGGTTCATCCCAGTACGTTGGGCTTTTCCCTGTCATACACCAGACAATATATATTACTGGTTGCTGACCGACTACGTTTGTGACCTTATTTACATACTAGACATCACCGTCTTCCAGCCACGTCTACAGTTTGTCCGTGGAGGGGACATAATTGTAAGTGCTGCAGTAATCCATATTAGTCACTACCGATGTTCCCTCTAAGCTGCACGTGTGCACGATTGCGCACTGGCCTAACACTTTCAGCGCTTAAGAAAATCAATCCTGTGTACAAAAATAAGGGCAAATTCTCAAGCAAATTCGGCCAGAAATACGGTGCATAAAGGGAAAAATAACGCAGATTCCTTCTGAGCTCGCGTGATTGCGAATTTGAGGTGGGTGGGTGGTTGCGTCGGAGCGGGGACATTGGAGTACCTTGTTTTAAAAAAAAACATTATTATTGTATTTATTTTTTACCACTAAGACATTAAAATATAGAGGGACAAGTGTGTTTTACTTGAGTTATCAATTACACAGTTGACTACCTAGCTACGTGACCTTTCTTACGTGCCTAAGTAAATGTTGCCATGCAAAGTTCCGTCTCTTTATAGAAGAGCGACTCCTTCGCGACTCTTTCCGCTCCCAAATGACTTCAGATTGTTTTTGTTGCTTTCATCCATGTAAGAAAAAAAATAAGTAAAAAGCTAAGAAAAGGAAGAAAGTAAGTAACAAATAGAAGAAAAAAGAAAAAAAATGCAAGACAAAAGAAGTAGAGTGCTAGAAGAAGAAACAAACGAAGAAAAAAAATAAAGGAAATAGTGTTGAAAATAAAGAAGGAAAAAAACAACATGAAAATGACTGTCTCTTCGCTCCTGTGTTACATTCAAATATATCAAGTCAATCTTTTGCCATCATTCTAATTCCACTAAAATGTGCTTAAATACAGACTGCATTGTGCAACCAACTAAATAAATCCACAAAATATTAGTATTATGTAACTAAAGATACTTTTTTAAAAAGGGAAATCTCGTGTAATAGTATTGGTAAAAACAATTGAGGTGTGTGGACCAGGCAACTTTTCCAATATTACTTTATCCAATTTATGAAAATTTGAAAAACTAGCTAGTGTGGCTGGAAAGCCAGCAGAATGCAACTTTATTTGATGTCAGGTTTTGAACATGCTTGATAATGATTGATTGATGTTTCTCACCATTATTCCAAGAGATGCTCCCAGACATTGTGTGATTGCTCAAACCTGTGCAAGCTTAGAGGGAATATTAGTGTAAGCTCCTTTTTAGTCAATATGTTGTGAGCCAGTAATGGAAACTGATGCAAGATCCATACTGAACATGTTTACAGTGTTCCTTTGCAACTCAGGTCAATCACAGATTATCATTTGTGTCCATAAGACATAGTTTGTGCTGAACTGCAGAAAAATACTCATATTCATTGTACAGCACGCAGAGCTTCACAAACCACTCTGTTCACTGTCATACCTGCCAGCACTACATCTTTAAGCATTAGTCTAACGCTTTTCGCCCTTAAATATTACTAAGGCTGCTTTTTTAAAATTTAATTAACATCAAAATATTTACTCATGGATATTACTTTAGTCTATAGTTGCTTTATTTTCAAACAACAATTAAGTCTTGTGCATAAGTAAACTGCTCCAACAATCTTTGATTTCTGTTTTAAATAAAGTTTGCCACTTCCGGTTTTAAACAAGCACATGTTTTTGTTTTTTTATATATATATTCCTGAGAGAAATTGAGTTTTACGTGTAAAAATAAAGTGTGATAAAATCTACCACTTTTTAATGTCTAAAGGTTGACATGTGTTCACTGTTCAGAAGTGATATAAGCAAAATCAACAGTGTTTGGTAACCCCATTTAGCCATTTAAACACTAAGGGGCCGGTCACACAGCAGTTTGCGGCTGAATCACGGCCAGAAATTTCTGCCTGTGAGGCGGACGCTATTGGACGCTTTGAGATCGCCATACAGACGAGATACAGCAGTGCTTAACACGCGGTCGGAAATTCGCGCGCGGGTGGCAGCGCGAAAAAGTTTTGCGCTGCTCAATTCTTTAGAGCGTGGGTACACAGCCTTTCACGGGCGTATCGAGGCTGAACCACGGTCAGAAATTTCTGGCCGTGAAGCAGACGCTGTTGGGCGCTGTTGGACGCTTTGAGACCGCCATATAGACGAGATACAGCAGTGCTTTACTTGCGGTCGGAAATTCACACGCGGTTGGCCGCGCGAAAAAGTTTTGAGCTGCTCAAAACTTTGAGCACGTGTTAACCGCGGGCGGAACACGAGGTAATGACGCGGAAATGACGCGGAACGACGTGCTCTGGCCGCGGCCAGGGCGTGGTTACACATGGGTAGGACGGGAAATTTCAGCGGGTAATCGTGGGTGGAGCATGGTAATAGCATGTTCTGCGCCTGTATCGCGGTGTTATTACGTGAAATTAGCGTGTTACGCGTGTGACGGTCAAACGCCTTTCTCCGCGTGTATACAGCGCGATTTGCCGAGCACACGTCAGTTGTGCTCGAGACGTCAAGGGGGTGAACATGGATCCCCGTCACCGTAGTGACCTCGTCTTAATCCATTTTTAATTCTTGACATTTCTTTTCATTTCATAACAAGATAATAAAATCAAAATGAAAAACTATTACAATAATATCATATTGGCTTCTTCGGTGCCATAGCTTGAAATCTTGATCTTCACGGGACTGTGTCTTGATCGGTTATGATTTCTACAGCGCGGTGTTATGCCGAGAAATGCATCCCTGCCGAGATTTGCATCCCCTCGCTACTACAACCACTTTTACCTCGTTTTATCTCACTTTTATATCACATTTAGGGAATGTAATGGCGAACATATAACCAAAACCACTTCGTTTTGCATTTGTTGGGAATGTAATACAACTTAAACCATTCCGTCTTTGTTTTTGTTGTGAACGTAATCGAACGGTAATGCACACCGTATATAAATCCTCCCCCCCTCGCGTGAACGCGCATTCTGCTGCGCTTCCAACAAAAGCGATCGTATTCTATATAAAACGCTTATTAAAACAATAAAGCGAGCTAATTGTAACAATTGGGAGATCCTAGTCTATATAACGCGTTTATTTAAATAATAAAGTGCGATCGTATTCTACAAAATGCGTTTGTTAACGCGGATGAAAAAGTCACCAACGTCAATGCACTCTTCCAACAAAAGCGATCGCAGCAGAATGCGCGTTCACGCGAGGGGGGGGGGGGGGGGGGGGTTGCGTACGAGTCGGATTTGGGCACAACACCGGCTCGGGAGCTTTTATACCCGTGGTCCACACGAGAAAATGACGCGGAAATGACGCGATGAGGAAGCGGAACAGTCGCCGGCATCTGTTTCGCGGGTTGGCCAATTTTGCGCATTTTCCATCGCGGGCAACCACGGGCAAAAAAAAAACGCAAAATTTGAGCCGTGATTCAGCCACAAACGGCTGTGTGACCGGCCCCTAAAACCAAAATAAACAAGTTACGTTCATGCTTTATACATCTCGTTAACATACTTGCTGAAACTGCTAACCAGCACAAACTGACCAAGCTCACACACCACCCAAAAAACAACAACCTTAAAGCTAACTTATTGCCCCTTTGCATACACATGACCTAACCACGTGACAACACCATGATGCACGGTAGTAAATCGTAGTAAACAGTGGACAAGGCCAGTAAGCAATAGACAACAAAAACAGCTAAACTATTTAACACCATTGGCAATGACTAGTCAAACGAATATTGTGCAGCTGTCCGATGAGATGGTTCACTTTGTCGGAAAGCACAAAAGGTGCTGTTTAAAGAAACTGAGGAGAGCGCTACCGGGGTTAGCTACCGGCCTATACAGTCTTCCTTCTGGCATATTTGCACATCTAATCCAATCATCCAGTCTGCCTGATTTCAGTCCACACCATCTGTATTTCTATATTGTAAATGGAGTATCCCCAAAGACCAGTTTATAAAAACCTGGATGCTCTCTAGTTTTTTTAGCTGGCACGTGTTTCTGCGCTTTGTTGAACTGCACCCCCGGCGTGAAAAATTTCCCTCACACAAACGTCACTAAAATCCCTTTGTATCCAAGATTTTGGGAAATGTAATAAAACATTAAATCAATTCAAGAGGACATTTCATCTTATGGACATCCGTTTTCCTGCAGTTCATTCCTGCTTAATAAGCTTTAGCGTAAGCAAATAACAGTTTTCAATACATGTGATATTCGGAAGATTACTGTTTTGAATTGCTGGTTAATCGCAATAAAACCAGCTTGTTTACATCTCTCTATTTTTCTCTTTCGTTGTCCCCCTCTCTGTCTTCCTTTCTCTCTCTGTCTTTTTCTCCCTCTTTCTCCCCATTTCTCCCTATATGTTTTTGTCTGTCTCTTTCTTTCTTCTCTGTCTCTTTCTTTCTTTTTTCTTTCTTTCTGTTTTCCTTAAAAATACCCCTTTCGTATCTGGCCACAAGTGTATCACCTGTAAAAATGTGGGATGAATGCATTTAATTAACTGAATATTTGCATATGTTTTATTTCATTTCTCAACAGTGTGACATGAAAGAAATGAGAAAAAATTACATGAACACTAAACGTTTTAAGGTAAGAATCAATTTTCAGGCATTCGTCAGCATACAAATTGTGCCTTTCTCTGACGATTCACGTAAATGAGAAGATTTCCTTTTATTTGTTTTCCCTTCTTTAGTCAATGTTTTGTTTGCGTAGGCATTGAGCAGCTTTAGAAGAGAACCTCAACATTCCTGTGCCTAGTTGGCTTGGGTAAAGGGCTGTCATTCTGATGCGACTGCTATAAAATTGACTCATCTGGAATTTATTTTGGCCAATTTTGCTGTAGTAATTCAAGTGCCGATATTTGCGACTTATTAACTAAGGCAAAATTATTGGAAAAATTCTATCTATCTCTCTCTCTCTCGCTCTCGCTCTCGCTCTTTCTCTCTATCTATCTAATATTCACATCTGCTTTATTGTGTGTTTCAGTTTGATGTGGCCAGTCTTGTTCCTCTTGAGCTTTTCTATTTCAAAATTGGCATCAACCCTCTTTTGCGCCTTCCCCGGTTGCTCAAGGTGAGAATTTTTATTTAAACAAGACAAAACAAAATCCTTACATACAGAAATTGCACAGAAAATAACAGTAGTTTCCGTGTGTGTGCCAGATAAACTCGTTTTTTGAATTCAACGAGCGTTTAGAGGCCATCTTGACCAAAGCCTACATCTACAGGTGAGTTATTTTTACTCGGTTGTGTGATATTTCCCCCTTTTGTTATATTACTGTATTACCATTGGCCATTGAAAAAACTACCACAGAAAAATCTACTCACCAGTCACTCACCAGTTAACGTATTGTTTTGCTTCTTCTTTCGTAATCCCATTTTGTAGTAAAAAATAATAATGATGTTTTAAACTAGTAAAAAAGAGAGCCATTAGGTGCTGTTGACCATCACAGCTGACTCTGGAATGGTTAAAAGCCAGTTACAGATCACACAACAGATAACTATCCACAACAAGTAAAATGGCCCTGCCGTATATACAGACAAACAAGCCAAATTTCAAACTATCAAATTAAATACTCAACTCAGTGGTGAGTTTATATACACACAAGCAAAATAGCCGTCTGAAGACTGCATTCAGCTGCATGGAATGGTTGGTGGTAGGGAGGTGCAGTACCCAATTTGACCGCCAGAGAATAGTAAAGATCTCACCGAAGTAAATGTTAATTGATTTTTTTGGTATTTAGTGGGAGTGCCTTGATTGATAGACCAGATAGGAATAATTTAGAGTTGACCAGTCATCTTTTTGGAATATGTGAAACCAGACTACACAGAGAAAATTGCCCCAAGGTTTGGGAAACAAGCAAACTCCACACAGGGATGGAAGGGTTAACCCCCTTATCTATGAATTTTGAGGAGTACCCTATAACCAGTCACCACCCTAACTTTGGACCCACTGGTGTTGGTGCAGAAGCACAGCACAGAAACACAGATTAGCATAGTAACGTAGGTCTTTATTCGGACAGAGTTCAGTATGTGGGAAGTCAGGTTGCGAGACAGCAGTCATCGTGCAAGATTCAGGCAAGAGGTTGGTCTTTCAGTAAACTAAATCAGTGAAGTTGACAGTCCAAGAGTTCATCAGGAGATACTCTTGATCCAGAAGGGCAGGCAAACGTTCATCTTACTCGAATGACAAGACACTGGGATAAGAGTTATGGGAAGTTACATTAAAGTAAAGTAAATATAGCACAGGCAAGGAGACCGAGTGTTTAAATAGTTACAAGAGAAGGTCGTGATAGGAGGAAAATTAAAAAGGGTAACTGCAGCTGTGAGGAGGTAAATTCAAGCCGTAGTGAGTGACCACACAAGGTTAGGTCCAAAGTGATACGTTCCCTCTCTCCCATCGCAATCCTAAGTGCAGGATTGTGACATATTGATTTTAACACTAAAAAAGTATGCAGTGGTTATGGGTTCATACAACACAAGTCTGCCTTTCTCATTATCCCCGCATTTGACATTGATGATCGTGCAAATAATCACTTAAGGGTGATCCGGACCACTTCGTATCTTCTCTATTGTCTCCACTGCAACGCCTGCCTTTACTACTGGGGCTCTGCCTACAAAGGACTTGGCTCCACCCAGTGGGTCTATGACGGTAAAGGTAACAGGTTGGTGAAAAAGACCCCATTGCACGTTTAATGTGGCTTCGGATATCCACGTTAACATTGCGTCTTTGTTTCTGGGGCCACAGTTACATCCGTTGTTACTATTTTGCGGTCAAGACACTCATCACCATCGGAGGGTTGCCGGATCCCACCACGCTCTTTGAGATCGTTTTTCAGCTCATCAACTACTTTGTGGGAGTCTTTGTCTTTTCTATTATGATTGGACAGGTAGTGTTGGGAAAGAGAACAAATTTATGGGTGACAAGACGAATGAAAGGTATCTATTTCTTCCTCAGATGCGCGATGTGGTTGGCGCGGCCACGGCGAGTCACACGTACTACCGCACCTGTATGGACAACACCATCAAATACATGTCTTCATATCGGATCCCCAAAGATGTCCAGAACCGAGTCAAAACCTGGTACAACTACACTTGGCAATCACAAGGAATGCTGGGTAAGAGAGCGGAATATTTGATCCTTCTCGAAGTTTACAGTTTATACAGAGTGATGTGCACCATCTAGACGAGCAGGAGCTGCTGACACAGTTGCCAGATAAGATGCGTCTGGACATCGCCATCGATGTCAACTACTCCATCGTTAGCAAAGTGCCCCTTTTTCAGGTACATGACATGTCATCAACAGTGTTGGGCATGTTACTATAAAAAAGTATTTAGTCATAGGTACTCAATACTTCTTATGAAAAGTACCTGAGTTAATATCTGATTTATTCTATAGTAAAAGTAACGAGTTACCAGGGAAAGTAACTAATTCCGTGACTTTAAAAAGAAATAGTTCTATGTCAAATAATTTAACATTTTCTAAGCAGTATATATCAGGAGACCAGAACAGACCAGGAAACCCCAGAGCATTCGTTTCAGTGCTTTATTTAAGGAAGCGTTCAGGGCTTGCGGGAGACGTGATTGCCGTCAGACGTCAGCAGCGGAGCCGGAGAGATAGCTTCGGATCAAGTGGCCAATCGAAGTACGGAAGTCAGGCAGGTCGAGTTTACCGGGGCTGGAGAGGAGATCGAAGCGTGGGACGGAAAAAGGTCCGATTGGAGGAAGGCAGAAACAGGTAATCAGAGCTTTTTGAGGAACGGGAAATCAGGAGAGACACACAGAGTTATCAAAGTACACTCTGACGAGGAGGTCTGGGCGCAGCGTGCTTAAGAGCGAATTGCCAGCCAATCAGAAGGCACCCACATGATTGCTCCAGGTGATCAGAGTTAGTAATCACGACAGAAACCCCCCCTCCTCCTCAAGGGACAGCTCCAGAAGTTCCCCCCCAAAAAAAATTTAATCCAAGGGCAGGCCAACAGGTATTCCAGAAAGTCAGATAACAGAAAAACAGAAAAAATGCAGGTACTCCAAGGGAAAAAGCCAGAAGTCAAAAGTAATCCAAACAAGTACAAAAAGTATTCTAATACGTCACCCGAAAGGATCCAAGGCAAGACAACCGATGTCCTTGGCAGTCACAGAGTCCACAGGCACGTCTCCAACTACCCAAAAAAAAGGAATAAACAATCCAACGATCAATGACAAGAGACATGGCAACTGAAAAAAAACAAAACGAAAATTGCGAGTCAGAACAGAACAGTACCTAGAATTCCTCGGAACGGACAGAGGCCCCCTCATCAGCATCCGAAGGGGCGGCAGAGGTTGGGTCCGGAGGTGACCGTGTAGAAGGCCCTTGGGGACGCTTCTTGGGGTCAACCGTAGTTCAAGTATTGTCTTTACAGCAAAAATAAACTGTAAAACAATATAAAATGAGTTTCATTCTATAGAATAAATCACAATCTTAGGTCAGACAACTCCTCAAGTAGACATATGCTATTGTACTTTAAGTGTTTTCACTTAAAAAGGTAAACAGTTTAACAGTAGAAAGTCCATTTAACACAGCAGTATAAAACATTTAAATAATTCAAACTCTCAGAACCTCAAGTCAAGTCAAGTCACATTTATTTATATAGCCCTTAATCACAAAAATGTCTCAAAGGACTGCACAGGATTACAATTACAAAATTACACAATTACCTGATCTTAAACCAGCATGCGGGAAAGGAACAACTCAAAAACCTCAGTGTGAGGAGAAAAGAGAAACCTTGAGAAAGGACCTCACATGTGGTAAACCCCCTTCCAGGATTGACCACAGAACCTGAGACACTAGTCAAGTAGAAATAGGCAACTGCAAATATTTTGTTCACAACATAAGTCAATCCAGTTCCTCTCTCTATGTGATGCCATGGGCTTTGTAACATAAGAACTATATTTACCTATAGTGCCACATTGTTACTGATCATAGGCGGTGTGTCTCTAATGCTTACAATTGTATGTTAAGGGTTACTTGCGAGTGACTCGAAAGTAAACACTCGTCCACGGCAACACGCATTATCTCTATTAATTCAAAGTAACGCAGCGCTTCTGACCGTCACTAAGGCTAACGGGGTTGTAACGGCGGAAATTAGTTCTTTTACCCCGTTACTGAAAATTAACTGTTAGGTAATAGCGTTATTTATAACAACTTTGGTCCCAACACCGGTCATCAAAAAACTTAAAAGAAAGCATCAGGTCAAATAATTCCAAATAATTATTTTTTTAACAGGGCTGTGACCAGCAAATGATCTTCGACATGCTGAAGAGCCTTCGCTCAGTTGTTTACCTGCCAGGAGATTATGTCTGCAAAAAGGTATAATCACACATCATTTACTAGATAAATCTCACTCTTTCACAGCCTATGATGACTATTGAAGGAGCCATTTCTCTTCCTGTGGGCTTGTTAAAAAGACAATGTCGACCAAAAAAAATGCATCAGAAATTTGGTTTTAAGACATGAGAGTTCACATAATAACATTATTTTCAAGCTTGGGCTTACTAACTCATTTGAATTAGTCAGTGGTCCGTCTTAAGTCAAACCACAAACCAGATCACTTGAAAAGGGCAGGAAACCACTGAACGTGACATCAAAAAGATCACAGACCGTAGTATATACTTTGCTCAAATACACAACTAGAATAAAAAACTTTAACAAATACACAACCAAATGTGATTTATTCACTCAGATAACAAAGAAAAACATGAAGAGCATTAACTACAACTAAATGAATAATGTGATGATCTAAATATAATGTTATAATTATATAATTAAACGGATATAATTGGAAAACTAATACAATTACAACTTTACATGCAGTGAAATACAATATTCTAACACTATAAACCAGGTGTCGGCAACCTATGGCACGCGTGCCAACAGTGGCACGCTAGGGTTTAACCAGTGGCACACGAGCGCACAGCAAAATAATGTTTTTTTTTTTGGAAGCGCATTTTTACCTCAAATTTAAACATTTTCAGTTGCGCTCCGCGTTGTTTCCGGGCTTTACGGTAGCGCCCCTCCTCCTCCGTGTGTCTGCGCAGCGGCGAGGAGAAGGGGGGAGATCCGAGGTTTAACCCAGCCACAGAAACACCAGCGCCCGATAATTGAAAAAATCTCGTTCTTTCCAGCCAGCGTGGACAGATGACTGGGGCTTTGTCCAAAAAATGACCGCACTGTTTGTGCATTGTGCCTCGAGAGCGGTGTACCTCGCACATCAAGTACTAAACGCCATTACGAGACGAAACATTAACATGAATTCAAGGACGAGTCTGACAAGGCGGATACATTGAAACGCGCCGTGTCCAGATACGGCAAACAAACACATAGCCTGAACCTTTGTCACTTCTAAAAACACAAGCTATCACATTGCTCACTGCATAGCAAAACATTGAAAACCATTTACAGATGGCGAATATATTAAAGAGTTGTGTGTGTGTGTGTGTGCGTGTGCGTGTTTGTGTGTGTGCGTGTTGCTGTTCAGCTTTTCTTTCTGTTGCACTTATTTTCAGGTAGCCTTCTCCCTTGCTGCTGTTATTTCAAGTTTTGATATATTCTGCAATGCGATTTCATTGTTGAATGGTATGGTAGCTGTCCATATCACTTCTTTTTTGATTGAAGTTCATTGTTGATGAAGAATAGTTTATTCTGGTTAATTCTTGTGGTAAAAAGTCATGGATGTCTACAGCAGTTTTTTTCAACCTTTTTTGAGCCAGGGCACGTTTTTTATATTGGTAAAATTTTGCGGCACACCACTAACCAAAAATGTTGTAAAATGACACTGAACAGTATGTTTAATTACAATAAAATTTATACTACCCCCTGTTTTTACAGCACAGACACTTAACAATGACATAATATTTGCTGAAAATTATTTATACAATTTTAAAAAGTGACATTGGATAATTTCTCACGGCACACCTGACAATTTCTCACACTAGTGTGCCCTGGCACAGTAGTTGAAAGTCACTGGTCTAAAGGCCTTTGCGTATGTTGCTCACATTCGCTTTTTAGTTTATTGATGAATAAAAATAGTGAAAGATAAATTGGTCAGTTATACGATTTCAATGTATATCCATGTTGTATATTTCGACTGGTGTACAATGACAGCTCTGTTGGATATTAAAAAAAAAGTGCGAGTCATTAATCTTGGTGTGGCACACTGATTTACAAGGAAGTTTGAAAGTGGCACTCCACACCGAAAAGGTTGCTGACCCCTGCTATAAACGGTTCCCGATTCATTGATCCCTCAACCGCATTGGTCGTCGGGGCAATAATGGGGATGCAACTCTGGTCAGCCTTCTCCACTGTAGGGTCATGGCAAAGTTGGCACTAGTCCATTCCCTAATGTTGCCCTCTCCCCCTGCCCCTGGAGAATTAGCTTGGTCATTCCTGGTTATCTTTTGACGTGACCATACCGCTGAAGTTTCTGTCTGTGTACAGTAGACAACAGTTCCTCATATGGTCCAATGTGCCATTTAATAGTGTTGCGCAACGTTGCATTTGTTAGCTGGGCGAAGTACCTGATGCTTAGAAGTGTCCTGTAGCATCGCATATCAATGGCCTGGATTTGCTTTTCCAGTTTTGCTGTGAGAGTCCTTGTCTTGCAAGTGTGAAGGAAGATGGAGGTAACCAGCATTTGCATTTCTCTGCTATGTTCCTGTTCCTCCACATGGGTTCAAGTCTGGCAAGTACGACTGTGGTTTGAGCTGTTTCGAAATTATTTCGTTTTTTTGCCCCTCTTTTAAAGTATCAGCTCCAAGATATTTACATTTGGTGATAGGTTTTAGCTCTCTGTGGTTTATGGTGATGTTTGTGGTGATACCTTGGGGATTGTTGGTCATTAGTTTTGTTTTTATCGGTGCGGATTTCCCTCCCTTTGCTACCTAGATGCTTTGTCCAGACGACTGACCAGATCTCTGAAATCCTGTTTGTCTCCTGCCAATGCTGAAATATCATTAGCAAAACGGAGATGATTCATGTTGTGTCCCCCAATACTGGTTGTACCTTCATGTTGCTCCAGAGCTTCGGACATGATCCTCTCCAGGAAGATGTTAAATAAAGGTAGAGAGGGAATGCAGCCTTGTCTCACACCGACTGTGGTTCGACACCACACTCCAATGATAACATTGATCAGTACTGCACTGTTGGCATTGGCATGCAGTTGTTCAACGGTCTGAACTAGATTCTAGCCCATGTTGTACTTCCGCATGGTGCCCCATAGAATGGCTGGCCATACTCTATCAGACGCCTTCTTGAAATCAACGAAAAATGAGGTCTCTTGTGTTGTTGGAAATTCTCACATAGGGCCCGGTCACACAGCCGTTTGCGTCTGTATCGCGGCTGAATCACGGCCAGAAATTTCTGCCCGTGAAGCAGACGCTGTTGCCCGCGTTGAGATCGCGATACAGACGAGATACAGCCGTGCTTTACACGCGGCAAGAAATTCACACGCGGTTGGCCGCGCAAAAAAGTTTTGCGCTGCTCAAAACTTTAGACCACGGGTAACCACAGGCGGCACACGATGTACAGACGTTGAACGACGTGCTACGGCCGCGGCCGGGGCGCGGTTACACGCGGGTAGGACGCGGAATTTTAGCGGGTAATCGCGGGTGGAGCACGGTCATAGCACGTTTGTTCTGCGTCTGTATCGCGGCTGAATCACATGAATTATCGTGTGTAACGCGTGTGACGGTCAAACGCCTTTCTCCGCGTATATTCAGTGCGATATGCCGAGCACACGTCAGTTGTGCTCGAGACGTCAAGGGGTGAACATGGATCCCCGTAACCGTAGTGACCTCGTCTTAATCCATTTTTATTTCTTGACATCTCTTTTCATTTCATAAAAAGATAATAAAATAAAAATGAAAAACTATTACAATAATAACATATTGGCTTCTTCTTCGGTGCCATAGCTTGAAACCTTTATCTTCACGGGACTGTGTCTTGAGCGGTTATGATTTCTACAGCCCGGCTCGGCAGCTTTTATACCCGTGGTCCACACTCGGAAAGGACGTGGAACTGACGCGATGAGGAAGCGGAACAGCCGCCGGCGTCTGTTTCGCGGGCATACCACGGATGAACAGTGGGTTGGGCAATTTTGCGCATTTTCCACCGCGGGCAACAGCTTCTGCTTCACGGGCAGAAATTTCTGGTCGTGATTCAGCCGCGATAAAGACGCAAACGGCTGCGTGACCGGGCCCATAAGATGCACAGTTTAAAAATTTGATCTGTGGTGCTCTTTCCCTCCCTGAAACCTGCCCGTTCTTCAGCTAGGACGTTTTCAGCCTGTGGTTTCAGTCCGTTCAGTAGGACTTTACTTTAGGAGCATAATTACCCGCGATTTTGTCCTCATAAATGGCCACTGTCCTGTTTACCAGATCTTTCTGCAAATATTTGTCAAGATTTCTATAGTTTGCTCACCACCATATTATTGACATGTTTAGACACCAAGCATGATGGAGCCAAAAATAGGTCAGGTTGGGCTCAAACTTAATATCTTAGCTGTGGTGGCCACCATCTCCAAAGGGTGCATTGCAAATGAGGTTCTCGCTCTGAGAGAGAGAGAGAGAGAGAGAGAGAGAGAGAGAGAGAGAGAGAGAAAGAGAGAGAGAGAGAGAGAGAGAGAGAGAGAGAGAGAGAGAGAGAGAGAGAGAGAGAGAGAGAGAAACATGTTGTGACAGAAGGAAGAATAAAGTATATGGAAAGAGAGAGAAAGAAGGTGAGAAAGGGAGACAATTTGAGAGACATAAGTAAAAAAAGAGTCAAAGAAAGACGAGAGAAAAAAGAGAGTGGGAAGGAGGGAGAAAGAAAGAGAACAGATTGGAAGTGAGAAAAACAAGAGTGATAAAAAAGAGGGGGGGAGATAGATGGAAAAGGAGAAAGAAAAGAAATAAAGGGTGAGAAAGATAATGGTCAGGATTAAAACCCACGGCAGGCCTGATCTAGCCCACGGGCCGCATCTTTGTCACCACTGCCTTACACATTCCTTTTTCATTTGAAAATCTGAAAAAGTAAGTGTAGACAACATTAAAACCGCGTTTAGTGGACACGTCCAATAAGGCAAACTGTTTACATCTTGGGATGCGCATAACATCATTTGATTTAGGGACTAAATTATAATTGTATATTTTGGAACGGTGAACATGAGACGATGATAGGCGAGAGAGCGAGAGGAGGAAAGCGTGCATAGCTCTGCTCACCCTACTGTTATACTACTATAAATGAGATCTTTAGATTTGTCCATGGGCATCGCTCTCAATGCCATTTTTTAATTGTTTATTCATTCATTTGTTTATTCTGTCATTTTTGCCCACAATAATTCCCTATCTAAGCTTCAGAGTAGATAATATGTGTACTGGTTAGATGCGTGGTTGGAGGGTTGAATACTTGAAGAAAGGTGGCACGGCTATGTATGAATGTAGCAATTCGAGAGGTTTCAGTTTGTTGTCTGTAAGCTGTATGGAAGAGTCTTGATTAAGAGGGTGAGAGGAAGAACAGATGAGGTGGTGATGGAGAAGCAGAGTGGTTTCAGGAAAGGAAGAGGATGTGTGGATCATGTGTTTGCAGTAAGACAGGTGTGTGAGAAATATTTTGCAAAAGATAAGGATGTTTGTTTGTCTTTCATGGACTAGGAAAAGGCGTATGACAGAGTCGATAGAGAGGTGATGTGGCAGGTGATGGTAATGTATGTAGTGGGTGAAAAGTTTTCACAAGCATTGTAGAGATTTTATGTGAAGAGCAGAGCATGTGTAAGAGAAGGGAGTGAGACAAGTGAGTAGTTCCTTGTGTTGACTGGTGTGTGAAAGGGGTGTGTGATGTTTCCACGGCTGATAGTGAATGCAAGAGTATTTGGTGGAGGTGTAGAGGTGATGGATAACAGTGGAACGGTCAGTTGTTGTTTGCAGATAACACAGCGCTTGTGGCTAATTCGAAGGAGAAATTGAGATGGTTGGTAATGGAGTTTAGAAGAGTGTGTGATAAGTGTAAGTTATGTGTAAATGGAAGAGTAAGGTGATGAAGTGTTTACGTGATGGAGTGGGCATGGCATTGGAAATAAGGTTGTGGGTGTTCTAAGGAGAGTGATGAGTAACAAGAGTATGGATGTTAAGAGAGGACTGTATGAGAGTGTGATTGTGCCGACTGCGTTGTATAGGGCACAGACTTGGAGCCTGAATGCAGATTTGAGAAAAAAATTAAATGTTTTTGAGATTAAGTGTTTGAGGAGTATATTAGGAGTGACAAAATTGGATAGACTGAGAAATGAAATTGTGAGAGACAGAATTGGAGTAGAAGCGTAACTGAGCAAGCATGTGGATGAGAGAGCACTTGGTTTGTTTGGACACATAGACAGGATGATGAGGAGCGAATGTTGAAGAAGATCTACAGTGCAGAAAGTAAATGGAAGGAGACCAAGAGGAAGGCCGAAATTGACGTGAATGGATGGTGTTATGAGTGCACTGCATAAAGGGGTCTAAATGTATTGGAGGCTAGAGCTCTTGTTGGTGATAGGAATGAGTGGAGAGGTGTTGTGAAAAGGAAAGTGGGATGTTGGACTTGATCTAATGGAGGCGCAGAGCACCTGTATTACGTGGCAGGGTTAAACCGGTGAAAGCTGTCGGGCCCTGCTGTTGAACAGAAGAGTGTGTTGTGTCTCATTGCATCCTCTTAAGCTTTTTTGTAATCAAAACAATACTGTGTGAATACTTTAAAATAAAAGTATTACTAAAATACTGCTTCCGAAATACAACAAAAATACTTCTACAGAAGTACTTCAAAAATACCACTTCATAATACTATAATACCAAACACTACCAGAACCAGTACTACAGAAATACTACAGAAGTAGTGCAACAGAAATACTGCAAAAATACAACTAGAGCGATACTACAAAAAATCTACTATGAAAATGCGGCAAAAATACTAGAAAAAAAAATACTGTGATACTTTACTACAGAAATACTACAGATGTATATCAAAAATCCTCCAATAGAAATACTACAAAATACAAATGAGTATTTCTACAAAAACCCTGAAATCATTAAAGTACCACAGACACACAACTATCATAATACAACAAAAATACTACAGAAACACTAAGAATTTACTACTATGGAAAAATTACTAAGAAAACTACTGCAGAAATCATACAAAAATAAATCTACTGTAATACTACAAAAAAAACTACTGAACTTCAACAAAAATCTGACTACAGAAAAAATACTTTGAAAAAGGTACAACAACTGTAATGCTTGAAATGAAATGAAATGATCTGCATTTATATAGCGCTTTTCAAGTCAATGACTTCCCACAATGTGCTCCACATTTCCCAATAGCGGCCTTGCAGCCATGTAAGGCGCTAACCTGCTAATTGGGGGTATCAGGGGTTCAGTGTCTTACCCAAGTACACTCCGGCATGTAACACGGACGAGCCGGGATTCGAACTGGGATCCCAAGACGAGCGCTCTACCTCCTGAGCTACTGTGATCCATGAATTTAGGGATTCAATAATCTCTACTCCTGGGGGTGTTTGCCATCAGGGTGAAGTCGGCCGGGAGATGTTCATCATCAAGGCAGGGGAGGTGCAAGTGGTCGGAGGACCGGACGGAAAGACGGTTTTTGTCACGCTAAGTGCTGGCTCTGTCTTTGGCGAGATTAGGTAAAGACGATTTATTGAAGAAAAAAAAAATGTTATTAATTTTTTTGTTTCACTTCGATTGGCAGCCTACTCGCAGTGGGCGGGGGCAACAGGCGCACCGCCAATGTGATTTCTCACGGCTTTGCCAATCTCTTCATACTGGACAAAAAAGATCTGAATGAAATTTTGGTGCACTATCCCGAATCCAAGAAATTGCTGCGCAAGAAAGCAAGGTATGTGTGCCACTGACTTATTATCAAACCTAAAAGGACATTATGTATTAGTTATTAACTCTAAGTGCAGGGCCGGGAACCTTTTTGACCCCAAGATCCTTAAAAGCTAAATATACTGTATATTTTAAAACAAAATAATAATAAAAATACTGAACTCGCTCTCTAGACAAAAGCTAATTGTTCAATATTTTATTCCACTGTTTGAAGTTTGATGATTTCATGAAATGTATGAAATAATTAGACAATCAACATACTGCAATATGTATTCTGTGTAGCACTATTTAGTTACTCTATATAACACGCTACGGTGGGCATTTGCACGTCACACTGGGTATTTGTATATTGTATTCTTTTGGCTTATTATTGTACTGTTCTCAGCTCAGGGATGCTGCTGGAAATGTGAATTTCCCTTCGTGGATGAATAAAGTATCTATCTATCTATCTATCTATCTTTCTATCTTATTCCCTCAGTAATTATGACAGTTGGGGCTGGGCTTTCAGATATTTTGATAGGGGTGGCCCATGGGTCACTGAGCCACATTAAATGTAACAATGAGCAAAGGTCATGCTAATAAGTAGATGCTAACGACTACATGCTAACGACTACATGCTAACAAATACAGTCGTATGCAAAAGTTTGGGCACCCCTGATCATTTTCAAGATCTTCCTTTACAAATCATTGGTTGTTCGGATCAGCAATTTCAGTTAAATAGATCAAATAGCAGACAAACACAGTGATCTCTGAGAAGTGAAATGAAGTTCATAGAAGTTACAGAGAGTTTCATTTCATTTCATTTCATTTCATTTCATTTGCAATAATTGCTCAAACAAAAGTAGGCAGGTGCATAAATTTGGGCACCCCAACAGAAAAATTTCATCAATATTTAGTAGATATTCCTTTTGCAGAAAAAATAGCCTCTAAATGCTTCCTATAGCTTCCAATGAGGGTCTGGATTCTGGTTCAAGGTATTTTTTACCAGTTTTCTTTACAAAACATCTCCACTTCACTCAGGTTTGATGGTTTCCGAGCATGGACCCCCGCTTTAAATCACACCACAGATTTTCAATAATATTCAGGTCTGGGGACTCAGATGGCCATTCCAGAACATTGTACTTGTTCCTCTGCATGAATGCCTTAGTAGAATTTGAGCAGTGTTTGGGGTCGTTGTTTGTTGAAGTATCCACCGCAACTTTGGCTTTGTCACTGATTCTACAACATTGTTCGCAAGAATCTGCTGATACTGAATGGAATCCATGCAAACTTCAACTTCAACAAAATTGCCAGTACCTGCACTGGCCACACAGACCCACAGCATGATGGAACCACCACCACATTTCACTGTGGGTAGCAAGTGTTCGTCTTGGAATGCTGTGTTCTTCTTCCGCCATGCATACCGCCCCTGTTTTTGTCCAAATAACTCAATTTTAGTTTCATCAGTCCACAGCACCTTATTCCAAAATGAAGCTGGCTTGTTCAAATGTGCTTTAGCATACCTCAAGTGACTCTGTGTGCAGAAAAGGCTTCTGCCGCATTACTCTCCCATACAGCATCTCCTTGTGCAAAGTGCGCTGAATAGTTGAACGATGCGCAGTGATACCATTTGCAGAAAGATTATGTTGAAGGTCTTTCGAGCTGGTCCGTTTGACTGTTCTTACCATCCTTCGCCTCTGCTTAATTGAGATGTTTCTTGTTCTAGTCGGCCTTAACTAGAACTGTGCCTATGTGCTTCCATTTACTCACTATGTTCCTCATAGTGGAAACTGACAGCTGAAATCCCTGAACTAGCTTTTTGCATCCTTCCCCTAAACCATGATGTTGAACAATCTTTGTTTTCAGGTCATTTGACAGTTGTTCTGTTGAGGAGAACAACTTGCAACTAGCTCCCTTAAATACCCTTTCTCATGATTAGCTAAACCTGTGTATGTAGGTCAAGGGTCAATGAGCTTACTAAACAAATTTTGTGTTCCAATAATTAGTGCTTAAGTTATTCAAATCAATAAAACAACAAGGGTGCCCAAATTTATGCACCTGCATACTTTTGTTCAAGTAATTTTTGCACACTTTCCGTAGATCCTATGAACTTCATTTCACTTCTCAGAGATCACTGTGTTTGCCTGCTATATGATGTTTCACTGAGATCGCTGATCCGAACAACCAATGATGTATAAAGGAAAATCTTGAAAATGATCAGGGGTGCCCAAACTTTTGCATACAACTGTATTTGTTAGCATGTAGTCGTTAGCATCTACTCGTTAGCATCTACTTATTAGCATGACCTTTGCTCATTGTTACATTTAATGTGGCTGCAAAATGAATGGGCCCATTCATTCCGGATAGGAAAAATCAGAATGGGAAAATGTTCATGTTACAATGGCGACTACGGCGTATTATAATAGTTGGGCTGTTTTTTTTACTGTTGGCAATGAGGTGCACCTTGTAAAACCAGCCCCAACTAATATTAATGCTAGAGCCTGTGTCTCATATCAGTATGACATTTAAAAGTTGTCTTGCTCCCACTGTTAATCGAGGGTGTTAAGGCTCATTTTAAAAGTCATCTTTGTCAGAAAAAATGATGGTTTCAAAACAAGATGCGAGCAGAGTACTTTTTTAAAAATGTCACAAAATACTCCAATTGAGGATACCAACATATTTACCTTTCAACGCAAACGGTGCTGGTCGAAAGAGAAAGGGAGAGCATGCTGCCTGAGTGCATAGCTCTGTTCAACCCACTTATCCAATCAAATTGCTTTTGGTGCATGGCTGGTGGTTTTGGGTGTTTACAGTTTGTTCTGTAGGTTTTCATCATAAAAAGTCTCATCAGTGAACATACATTGTTTAATGAGCTTCCATTTAAAGGGTTGGCGACGCAC
Organism: Urocampus carinirostris; assembly: GCF_059441175.1. Classification (NCBI taxonomy): domain Eukaryota; kingdom Metazoa; phylum Chordata; class Actinopteri; order Syngnathiformes; family Syngnathidae; genus Urocampus; species Urocampus carinirostris. Next base: position 45,538,726 of record NC_142355.1, read on the forward strand.
AGCCAAAACGGGCTCTGTTGGTGGTACACCTTGACTGTAGTTAAAATTGTGCCTTATATACAGGTATACCGGACAGTACAGTTTGTGTTATCAGGTTAGAATCTGATTTGCATGCATTACAATAAGCTTGGCACATACCAAACCTTGAACGACACAGAGAGAATTTTAATGTAACAATTATCATCTCCCATTCAAACTGTCTCGTGAGCAGGGTTGGGTAGGGTTACTTTAACTAGATTACTTTCAATTACTTTTGGACAACTCCAATACCAAATATGCTAATAAAAGACAAAAGAAACTAAATATGAATAAAATTACTAAATATTGTGCAGGCTTGGGGAGTAACGGAACACATGGAATGGCAAAAACGATGTTGCCAAGCTGTTTGGATTTATTTTCATTTTGTTTCTGTTGCAATTAAAGTTAGTTTTGCCGGAGATCAAAGAGATCAAAGCCAGGAGAGAAAGCTTACCACGTGTTGTGAGTCATAATTTTATTCTTATTTAGTTTCTTTTGTATTTTATTAGCATATTTGGTATTGGAGTAATCGAAAAGTAATTGAAAGTAATTGGTTAAAAAACTTCATTTATCAACTCAAACTATCCATCCATCCATTATCTGCACCCCGTATCCTCAGTAGGGTCGCAGTTGTGCTGGAGCCCATCTCAGCTGTCTTCGGGCGGTAGGCAGGGGACACCCTGAACTGGTTGCCAGCCAGTCACAGGGCACACAGGGACAGACAATTCGCTCGCTCATTCACACCTAAAGACAATTTGGACCGGCCAATTAACCTGACACTCATGTTTTTGGACTGTGGGAGGAAACCGGAGTGCCCGGATGAAACCTACGCAAGAACAGGGAGAACATGCAAACTCCACAAATGAGCATGATCCTCTGTCATTTTGTAGATAGAAAGAGAGAGAGAGAGAGAGAGAGACCAAAAGAGAGAGAGAGAGAGAGAGAGAGAAAGAGAGAGAGAGAGAGAGAGAGAGAGAGAGAGAGAGAGAGAGAGAGAGACCTTACCGACAGCGAAGTGACGTAATTGTTCACCTAGGGTACTCAAATACTTCAAAAAGGCTTGGCAAAAAACGTAAAATTGTGCACTTTGGATCTTACATGTGATAATCTTACATGTGCCTTTAAGCACTTGATTTTGGTTGCACAACACCATACAGCACCTGTGTCAAACCCATGGCCTGTGGGCCGAATTTGGCCTGCCAGAGCATTTATATGCCTTGCGAGAGCTTGAATGTTGCATGTGTTGTTTTAGGTGTCCATAAATGTTGAAGGTTAAAAAGAGAGTGTGTTATATTTACTGCCTCCTAGTGGTACAAAAAAAACTTACATCCGTTAAAAAATCTTATACTGGCTTTTGTCTGGAGAGCAGTTTTGCTGGTTTTGCTGAATTGTTTCCTAAAATATATGGATTAGGTTTCTCTCAGAATAAAAACATTTTCCTATCGTGGCTCTTTGGGTTTAAAACGCTCCCTGCCCATGCTTTTAAGGAAGTCAAAGATTATGATGCATACTATAACCCCCCCCCCCCCCCCTCCCATTATCCAGGAAAATGCTCACCAAAGGAAAGAAAGCGGAGTCCAAAGAAAGAGCCAAGGAGCAGACTGAGGCCCAGCCCAACCCCGTCAAGCCCGATACTCCCAAACTGCTAAGGGCGGCCCTGGAGATGACCCAGAAATCCAGTGGACTCAAAGGAGCAATGACTCAGGTCAAAGACAAGACCAAGTCCAGCGTTTCCTTGCAGGTAAATGAGAGATTTACCATTATATGACTTACTTTTTTTAAATGAAAGTAGAACACTTTATTTATTCATTCATTACTCAGGCTCAAGTATTTGTTAAACAATTAAAGTCTTTTTTATTTTATTTTTTACAAATAACTTATACCGTCAAATTGTAAATGTAAAAATAATCTGCTGTTTTGTTGAACAACTGCATGGATTAAAGACACTTAGGATGTGTTCCCTCAGTGCAGTGGTAAGCACGTTCGTCTAACTTTAACACATGAAACGTCTCTGGTTCGGGAACAGGTCGAAACATTTGGCTTGGGTTGGGCGCCACCAGGCTGTAATTGCCCAAGACACACTACAGGAAATCATGCCCATATGACTCTAGTGGTTAAGGGATCCAACACCCATGATACTTTGCTTCCATCATGTAGTCTTTATAGAAAACTGCCTTTACTTTCCAGTACTGTCCTACAGAAACCATATATTTTTCCATTATCAAACATTTTTGAAAAAGCGCCGGGAGCCACTAGGAAGCAAGTTAAGCAGACGGAGAATGTCCATTTTTTTGGCTATAGAAAGTATCTCACTCTGTTTAAGCCAATCAAAATGCCCGATGAAAATCCCCAAATTAGCAAAACTGTGATAAGTAAAGCGCAATACAACAAGGGATGACTGTAGTTATTTTCTATGTGGCTATTTTAAGCAGTTTTAGGGGGTCGGCTTTAATGTGAGTGTATACGGTAATTTGTTACTACTTTCAGAGTAATGTGCTTCTATTTGGTGTCAGACTCTGGGGGTTTATATCATTTTAAATGGAGTGACTAGTCACTGCAACTAATTACCTTAAATGGAGTAACTATTAATTAGCAAATTACCTTTTTCAATAACTCCCACAACACTGCTCACAAAAACTTTCGTCCTATAAATAAATGACAAAATCCTGATTTTTGGATTGATACCCAATAACCTATTGTACTGTCGAATTGTAATTTTAAAGATAATCTTGCCGTTTTATTGCTCAGCTGTACAGATTGAGGACACGGTCCACATTATTATAGTTTACATGATACTTTGTCGTCATCATGTGGGCGTTATGAAAACTGCAATTATCATCTATCCTACAGACTCCGTGTATTTTTCCATTTCCAAACATCACAGACACACTAGTGAGTGCCAAATACCTTAATGTGGCGCGAGGGCACGTTTAGCGGGTTGAGAAGTCTAAGTTTGTTCACAATAAAAAAGCCTCTTCCTATGCCTTTTCCTGCTTTTGTGGGTCCATGCAGAGCGTTTTCTTGACATGATGGCTTTTAGAAAAACTTGAAAATTAAAGAGATTTGTGCCTTGATAAAGTAGAACGCAATATGAGCACTGGTACAGTTTCTGAGCTCTCTGATCCTCTTTCAGGAGCAGTTGCATAATTTCCTTCATACAAAGGCTCTATCGACTCACTCATGAATGAGTTTATTGCTACCCTGGCTAGTGTCCTGGATTCAGTAGCGCCCATATGGCTTAAATCAAGACCCAAAAGACGCACGCCTTGGTTTACCGATGTAACTAAATCCCTTAAACAAGAATGCAGGAAATCTGGAGCAAAGAAAATGGCGCGCTACCAAGCTGGAGGTTTTCCATCAAACCTGATGTGACAGCTTGTTAAAGTATAAAGCAGCCCTTGCCTCTGCAAAATCAGCCTACTTTTCGAAGGTGATTGCGTCACAAAAGAACAATCCCAAAATCCTTTTCGACACTGTAGCATCGCCTACAAGGCAACAGATTATCCCAGATAGTTCCACCCATTCAGCCCATGACTTAATGGTCTTCTTTAAAAAGAAGATTCCATGCATACAGGAAGAAATTGCTAAAAACAGTATTAATACAACACATACTAAAGGGCTGAAATCTATAGATGCACAACATGGTGGCTGTCCAGGGAATTTGTTCGGTTTTAGTGAACTGTCACTCGATAATCTTAAACAGGTGGTGAATACGGCCAAACCGACGACTTGCCTGTTAGACCCGCTTCCAGGGTCACTTATTAAAGGTCTTTTGGGGTCCTTGGACCTTCAGCTCTAAATATTATAAACATATCACTCTCCTCAGGTGTAGTTCCAGCGGCTTTTAAGTCCGCTGCTATTAAACCTACACTGAAACGACCCAACCTTGATCCAGAAAGCTTATGTAATTATGGACATGTGTCAAACCTACCGTTTCTTTGTAAAGTACTTGAAAAAGTAGTGGCACAGCAGCTAAATAATTTCATATCCGGGAACAATCTTTTTGAATCAATGCAATCAGGATTCAGGGCTAACCATTCTACTTAGACAGCTCTGATTAAGGTAACCAATGATCTCCTACTGGCAATGGACTCTGGCGCTTCATAACTTTTGCTGCTGCTGGACCTTAGTGCTGCTTTTGACACAGTGGACCATAATATCGTACTAGAACAGCTGGAAAAATGGATTGGTCTCTCAGGAACCGTCCTCTCATGGTTCCAATCCTACCTCTCAGATAGGAAGCACTGTATTAAATATGGCGAAATGACGTGTTAGTGTTACCTGTGGTGTTCCGCAGGGTTCAGTGCTTGGCCCCCTTCTTTTCAGCATCTACATGCTTCCATTAGGTGATATTATTCGCAAGTATAATATCAATTTCCACTGCTACGCAGATGACACTCAACTATATCTTCCGTTGAAGGAATCTGCCAATAAAAGAGTGGATGTGGAGGACTCTGCCACACTAAATTTTGGAAATTTGGAGGCCTGCCTCACTGAGATAAAAGAGTGGATGTCATTCAATTTCTTGCGTCTTAACTCTGAAAAGACCGAAATGTTAGTTATATGTCCATCTAAATGCCGTGACTTACTCTCAAAAACTGCTTTGAACATTGACAAATGTCACATCACACAGAGTAACTCAGCTAAAAATGTAGGTGTCATATTTGACCACGATCTGTCCTTTCAAACACATGTGAAGAAAATTACTAGAACCGCTTTCTTCCATCTTCGCAACATTGCTAAAATTTCTCCTATACTGTCTCAGTCGGATGCGGAGATTATAATTCACGCGTTTGTTACCTCCCGTCTCGATTACTGTAATCCCCTACTCTCCGGTCTCCCGAAGTCCAGATTCAAGAGTCTTCAGCTGGTACAAAATGCTGCAGTGAGGCTATTAACTAGGACAAAAAAGTCCGATCACATCACGCCGATTTTGGCTAAGCTGCATTGGCTCCCTGTTAGCCTAAGATGTGATTTCAAGGTTCTCTTAGTATTATACAAAATCATACATGGACTTGCTCCCTCATATCTTTCAGATCTGATTGCCCCCTATGTTCCTGTCCGAAGCCTTCGTTCTGAGAGCACCGGTCTTCAGGTGATCCCAAGAGCCAAGAAGTGTTCGACTGTTTCGAGAGCGTTCTCCATCCGGGCACCGGTGCTGTGGAATGCTCTTCCCCCTGAGATCCGTGCTGCAACCTCAGTGGAAATGTTTAAATCCAAGCATAGAAAACACTTCTACTGTATAGCATATGAATAACCTATACTTTTCTTGGACAATATCTCTATATTATTTGTGATTGCAACATCCTTTGCTGTCTGGTAATCCTGAAAGGGGGATGCCACATGTGCGGTCCCTCTCAAGGTTTCTTCATTTTCCTTATGTTGAGGTTTTTGAGTTCTTCCTTGCCTTAATGTTGGTCCCAGATCAGGGGATGGTGTAATAATAGTCTGAAAAAATAGTCTGTGGAATAACCTGTGAAGCCCTTTGAGACTCTTAGTGATTAAGGGCTATACAAATAAAAATGACTTGACTTGACTTCAAATATATATTAATACCGTTTTTATCATGTTTTACTAGTCGAAACATGCAAAGTGGAAACATTTATTTATGTATTAGCTACCAGTTGCATATATACAGTAAGAACGACCTAGGTAGCAGCTTGCTATCTGCACACAATCATCAGGCCTTCTTGGATTGAGCCAGGTGTCCGTGATAATCAAAATACAAGAGTTACGAATGTTTCCCATAAGTTGTAGTTCCAAAGCTGGTTTGTCACAGTTGTTAAGTAGCTTGGCCGCAGTAGACCAGACCAGCAGCCCCGCTATTGCTTTCTCTCCGGCCGTCGCCTCGGTTTCTTCCAGGACCCAATAACAATCCACGGAGCACCTGTGATGATCAGCATTTCTCTGCGTTCTTTTGACCTTCCTCAGACTCCGATTTAATTGATGAATTTATTTTCTAATGTAAAGAGATGCTAAAATGTGAGCTACAGACATGCCTTGCAGTTTATTTTGTTGGACACATTGACTTGTGCGCCCGCTTCACTGTTGGACTTACAGCAGGTGTACCAGCCAATCACAAACACACACACACACACACACACACACACACACACACACACACACACACACACACACACACACACACACTGACAATAAAGACAATTCAATTCAATATCAGCAAAGTATCGAAACCATGAAAAGTAAACAAAGATACAGCAAGGATTACTAAATGTCAAAAAAGTAAGCTAGTCTCTAGGTCATTTCTATCTTTTTTTTTCATTTTTCTCCGCTTTTTCCACTTCCATCCATCTTAGTGGGGTTTGTTTGTTTTTCTGTTTGTTTTTAGTTTTTTTTTTTTTAACATTTGTTTACTTGTTGTGATTTTTGGTGGACCCAAACGCAGGCAGCCGGAAAACCCAAGGTGCTCAAAAACAGATGGTGTTTAATTACAAACTTATCTACAAAAAAATCCCAACATTGGGTGCTGCCTAAAATGTCATTATGAAAGGTCAGCCTAATTAGGGACAGGTGCAGGACAGTAGTCCCGCAATAGCACATAACGTGCATTGCATAAGGCATCAAGTGTTAAAAGTGTTTATAATATGCGGCAATATGGATTAACAATACAAAAGCAGCTTAAACCAAATTTCCTGAAAAAAGGATGAATCTGCTTCATGCCCCGGCCTACCTCCCCTCTCATGGTGCCCCCCTCCCTTCCCAGTGGTATGTTCGATTATGCCTCATTCGCAATTTGGTGAACACCTGTGCGACTATTGCCGCTAAACAGCAACAGGAGTCTAGAGCGGAGAAAATTTAAACAAAGAAAAAACAAGATGAAGCTCATACGTTGCTTGCCGGTAGTCGCTGTTAAAATAAAAAAAGCTTGTTATTGTACCATGTTCCCCCACCCATTTGCCGCACTGTTTTAAAGGGTGCACTCTCCAAGGTTCGAATTTTTTTTTTGTCAGCTCATATGGCGCATTGGCCTATTGGATGTGACCGCTCTGGTGCATTGGCCAATTAGATGCGAGACTCACGCGACCACTTTTAATAAAGCATTTGTGCTTAGGGCACCCAAATGGCTGGCAACAGCCCTGGAAAGATGTGTCCAATCGCACCACACACCCTAATTAGCCTGATAATTAGCCCAATTACAAACTGATTAGGCACCTTTTGGTGGACGGAGGAGCGCCAGACTCTAACACATGCACTGCTAAAACTTTAACTTGGTGTTTTGTAGGGCAATTAAAGCAAAAAAAAAACAATGTTTTCATAGCTCCCACTTGAGTTTGTAGTGCGTGGTGAGTTGGTCCAGGTGTAAAACGTCTTTCGAGCAACTATTAAAATGAACCACTAACTGCATTCAATGGGAAACATAAAAAAAAAAAAATCCCCATTGTTTTTTAATAGACATGTTATCACTTAGAAAGCATCCTTTGTCATCCATGGTTATAATTTGTAGGCTACTGAAGTATAATGAATGATAAGGTATAGTACTAAAAAAACAAGCTAAACATTTTAAGTAAAAAAATTTTTACTGATTCAGCCCGCCTGAGAACAGAAAGTCTGGAAGTGGCCCCAGAGCCAGAGTTTGATATTCTTGGGTGAAGATAAAACGATCCTAGGATTGTGGAAAGTTTCTTATACTGCTCCCAGAGGCGGACTCCCACACAAGCTATGTTTACCGTTTTGAGTCAACTTTTCAAACTTCTGTCCAGGAATTTTATTTTTAAATCTAGGCAATAAATACTTTTATTTTAATGTTGACACCTTGAGGATGCCTATTTTTTAATAAAGTAAAAGATAAATGTCCTCCCTCGCAGAAATCCATCTCATCCCTGCTCTCGAGCCCTTTGACCACGCCTCCAGTCACGTCCCATTTTTTCTCTGCAGGAGGATGCACCCCCAGTGAACCAGAGCCGGAATTGCATGCTTGAGGATGATGGTGCTAAGAAGCTATGATAAAGATAAGAAAGAAGAAGTATGACCTCTCTTACTTTTAATATAGCAATATTCAAATAATGTTTGTGACATGTGCAGGCACATAGTCCACTTAAGTCTGTACTGTGTCTTGCAAAAGTATTGACGCCCCCGCGAGAACTTTTGGACATATTTCTATTATTCAGTTTTCAAACATATAGCTAAAATACACTTAAAGTGTTTTCTAAGAATCAACAAGATGTGAAACACAATCGTGAAGTGGAACCAAATAATTTTAACGTTTTATATTATATTTGCAACAAAAAAAAAGAAAAAAATAGGTGTTTCAAAAATATTGGCCCCAGCTTGTCATCCAGCCAACTCACTCAAGAAGTTATGATCGCATGTTGGCCTAACTGACCGACAATAACAAACAGTTTATGTTTAAATGCTCTGTGATGGGCTCAGTGGTTTGTGAAAGTAGACACTGGAGAGGAGACAGCATTATGAAGACCAACGAACACACGAGGCAGGTCGGGGAAAAAGTTGTGGAAAAGTTCAAAGCAAAAATGGGATGCAAGAAGATTTCGCAATGTTTTCACATCCCCGGAGCACTGTGAGAGCGATAATAACAAAGTGGAGAGAGCATAAAACCACTGCAAACTTACCGAGACCTAGGGCCTCTTTTGTAAAATTGTGAGTGGGAAAGATCACTAAAGGTGGGGTATGGAAGAAAGACAGGAAGTGTGGGCGAACAAAATCTTCCCGATTCAACATGTAAATGGTGCATGTGAGGGAACCGCCCCTTTATGCCTTTAATAGGCCAGGGGAACATCATTGATGAATATTTAAACATACTAAATGCGAAGATGGCTAAAGCGGAGAAAATACCAAAAGCGCATTTATAAAGAATGCGGAGTGGAGGTTCTTGTGGGTCAATTGTCCAGAATAATTTTTATTTAGGAAGCTCAACTTCAGCATCTTGAATTGCAAAATGGCAGAGGATTGGTTTTGTGCCAAATATTGCACACACACACACACACACACACACACACACACACACACACACACACGCTTGCGTTAAATATACCCCCGTGCGCACTAGAATTATATATTTTGGGGGGGAATCTAATACAACACCCTACAACCCTGCAGATAATGGATGTATGGATTTAATGCAACAGCAAAGCACAGAGCATTTTCACCTTGCATACCTTTTAGAAGTATTTTTTAAACAAGTTGAAAATATCCACTTTGGTAAGAAGCGGTGGTTTCGTTTCACCAATTGATGGAAACGTAAACGTGCTGCTTTTATTGCGAATAAACAGCGATTCAAAATAGTTATCTTCTGAATATGATGTGCTGAAAACTGTTATGTGCTCGACCATAAAGTTATTACGCCGAAACAAAATGTCAAATTACCAACGGAAAAAACAGGAGACAAATATTCCGAAGATAAACGTGAAAGGAAATATTTTCAACATGCTCAAAATTAATTTCTTTCAAGGTATAAAGAACAGGGCTCTCCAACCTTTTTCAAGCTGAGAGCTACTTTTTGTTACTAATTATCGCAAAAATTCATATAATTTTTTTTTAAAATAGTAACTTAGTTAGATGGCTTGCTAAATAGATAAAAGGGCGGATTGATAGCTATAAAGGTAAACAGGTAAAAAACTAAAAGGGAGCTAGATAGCTAGATAAGAGAGTATAACACCATCTAAATAGCCAGATAGAAATCTAAAAACAAAGCTCAATTGCTAGCTACAAAGGAGGCCAAAATTTACCTTCATAACTTGCAAAAATAGGTGAACTGTTAGGTAGGTAGCATGCAAAAACTAATTAAGCTAACTAGAAGCCTGCTAAATTGCTAAAAAGGTAGGAAGATAGCTACTAATCTAAAAAGGTAGCCAGATAGCTAGATAAAAAAGTGCACATTTTTTCTCAATTTGCTTTCATAAATTGGAATTTAGTTTGTTGTATTTTCTGCAAAATATATAAAAAAAAGATGAATATATACATTTGTTTAGTATACAAATACAGATGCTGCCCTACTTATGAACGAGATACGTTCCAGACGATCGTTCGTACGTTGAATTTGTCCGTAAGTTGCTTCATGAAATGAAATGAAATGAAATGAAATGATCTGCATTTATATAGCGCTTTTCAAGTCAATGACTTCCCAAAGCGCTTTACAATGTGCTCCACATTTCCCAATAGCGGCCTTGCAGCCATGTAAGGCGCTAACCTGCTTATTGGGGGTATTAGGGGTTCAGTGTCTTACCCAAGGACACTTCGACATGTAACACGGACGAGCCGGGATTCGAACTGGGATCCCTTGATCCCAAGACGAGCGCTCTACCTCCTGAGCTACTGCCGCCCGCTTCAGTGCTACATTTCTTATGGAATGTATGTTTAAGGTTTATAGAAGAATGTTTAAGGCTTTTATGAGTAACCTGTTTTGTTTTGTACTAAAAAATAAACATTTAATAAAATAATATGCTCTATAAAGATAAATAAAGTTAAGTTAGGGTTAGGGTTACTTTTGGAACATGAGCTTCAAGAGTTAGGCGACCTCCTCCTACGTGGTAGAAAGTGGCCCAAAAAAAAAAGCGATCCAACCATTTTCTCAACCGCATCAAGCTTTGTTATTCCACTTTCATTTTAAAAGAAACGGCCCGCCTCTTCTTTACACCAACCATATTGAATGGATGCACGAGATATTAAACAACAAAAATGTCAAAGTTCTTAGCCAGCTGGAGATACTGTATAGAATGTTGACACAAAAACTAGGAAGAGGAAGCCAAATTTCTTCTTCGGGTTGGATGCTGGGTGATCTCTCACAGCGCCACACGCTGGTAGCAGCGGAAAGAAGCACTACAGTACTGTCCTGTACTGGAAAAGAGGTGAACAATACAAAATCTAACTTACAGGAATGTCCAGATTTATTTCAACATCCCGAAAAAAATGTTCGTATCTACTGTTTTCGTAACTCAAAGGTACGTTTAGGGGAGCGTCTCTAGATTCTTATTCCATTCTCTTTTTTATTGATCGACAAAACCATTCAACATAACAGACAATTGTACATGGTTTTGTTTTTCTTCTTGATGTAAAAAAAAGGATAATAAAAAAATATCCATCCATTCATCAATTTTCTGTGCCGCTTATCATCAGTAGGTTTGCGGGGGTGCTGGAGCCCATCCCAGCTATCCTCGGGCAGTAGGCAGGGGAAACCCTGAACTGGTTGCCAGCCAGTCAATAAAAACATAACAATATTCAATATTCTCAATTATAACTTTATACAATATAATCAAAATGCAAACAGAAGCAACCCTCCAAACATGCTAGCCTCTGAAATACCAAAAGCCGAATGCAATGCAATTAGGAATTTGCAGTCACTAGACCCTGACCCCAGACCTTTCATACTATATTGTCTGGTGGGAGCATTCCAAAATAGTGGAGCAAAGGCTCCCAATGCGTAAATAATTTACTGTCACATCCTACGAAATTAAGTTTGATTTTTTTTCTAATTTGAGCGAAAAATGTATATCATGCAGCCATGCTTTAAAGGTAGGTCGTTCTGAGGACTTCCACAACAGTAGTGTCCTCCTATGGACTATCAAGGAAGTGAAGGCTAAAACGTTTTCCTGAAAAACTGTTGTTAAAAGATCTTAGGGTACCTGCCAAAGATGGCAATGTGCGGCGATGGATTGACGTGTTTTCTTAAAATATCGGAAATGCACCCAAAAAATAATCGCCAATATTCAATCCGTTTCGGACATGACCAACACATATGAGTTCGGTGACAATGACTTTGAGTGGACCTGTTGCAATGTTCATTGCGTGAATCTGGAAAATTCTTATAGTGTCTATGTTTGCTATTTTCCTTTCCACAAGGAAAAATAAATAAAGATCAACTATTATGTCTGTGGAGAACAGCTAGTGGAGGAATTTTTGGCCACAAGGGCCTTTTTCCAAGCTTTTATCTTCAATTAGTTACGTACTATCTTTTGACAGGTTATAGAGAGCGGAAACTGGACTTTTTGGTGGATGAGTTGCCTCAATGTTTAAGTCAATCCCTGAAGGATTTGGGCTCTGTGGGAAGGATCATGTGTGTATTCAAGCAAAGTCTTGGAGCTAAAAGAACCAGAAAAAAATCTGAGCCATAATTGGTCAAAAATTTGCAAATATATTCTCCAAATATAAGTCCCTGAGACAGCACAGGCCTTGCTGCTCAAATGCTTTGAACCGTCCATCTTTTATAGTGTGAAAAGGTAATTATTGCAGATGGGCACCACTTTCAGCAGTGACAGCAACACAACATGTCACCTGGATTAGTGGTAACCTTGTAGTAAGGGACAGATACACTACCACAACCAACACTTTGAGCAATATAGAGCAAGAATCAGCCTCTAACCGAACCCCACCACAGTCAGTTCGCAATACAGTGAACCAAAATGTTATTTTATGTGTGTTAGCAGCCCACCAGTAACCAAGGAAATTGGGAAGACCCAGCTCTTGCTTCTTTTCCAGCCCAGACAAATGTTGAAACCATGCTATAAATAGAACCGAGAAAAGATCTTGGAAGAAATAAGAGATAAAGAAATAATGAGACATTGGATTAGATATAAGTACCTGGGTTCCATGATAATTTTTATGGTCTGTACCTTACCCGCTAGAGAGAGTGACAAGGGATTCCATCTTTGTATGACTTGCTTAAATGCAGATGTTAAAGTTCCAAAAGAAATTTCAGGAAGAGTGCGTAAGGAACGAGTAATGACTAAACCCAAGTATCTCATAATAACGAGAACAATCTTTAAAGGTATAAGATTATGCGACATCTCCCTGGCCATGTAATTACCGTATTTCCCGCACTATAAGACGCACCGGGTTATAGGGCGCACCCCCAAAAAATAGTTTTTGGTCCTATATTTTCCATACATAAGGCGCACAGGATTATAAGGCGCTACAATGGGAACGTCGACAAAACGGTCAGATAGTTCAGTCAAACTCATTACCCCCTTAACATTCCAAAAGCTTGCAAAGAAGCCAATACTGTCGTAGACACGTGCGGATGCGGTGTCCGTACTAGTCACCAAACAAACATTTCTTAGTTTCCATTTTATTTTTTGCTGGCCACTGTGTGGACAGCAAAGTAAGAATTTTATTGTGCAGGGAAGCAGGGTTCTTTACTGTGCATATGACAATAAACACTTTGAATTAAATTTAGTTTAAAAATAGACTCATCACAGAAACAACAAGATCGTTCTAAAACAAGATACCGGGAAAATATAAATCCGCATAGCTCACCTCACGTTCATTAATGATACGTAACCATGGTCTTCTTACAACCGTGAGTGTAGTAAATCCAGGAGAGTAAAATATTTACAAATACAGAATAGTAAAACATGTTTTCTCTATGCCGTAGTGCAACCCAACATGTGATTCACATTCATCTTTTTCGGCCAATTGCAGGCTTTGTTTCGACCCTTTAGCCTATGCGAGCCTGTAAATGATAAAAAGGATCCGCCCCCTTTACCTCCGGATAACTTTAGCCAATAGTGACTGATTCAAATGATGATTGACACATTGGTTAGGAAATTAAACGCCGGTATATAAATCCCAGCATACACCGCGGACGACTTCGCCTTCGGGGGAAAATCTAGTCGGCGGCTGCTTGCTTTATTTGCAAGACTTTGCGACTTAATATTGATCCATATACAAGGCGCACTGTATTATAAGGCGCATGGTCAGCTTTTGAAAAAAATAGAGGCTTTTAGGTGCGCCTTACAGTGCGGAAAATACGGTACCTGGGGGAAAAATCACTTTTAGAAATGTTTACCAATGATGCCAATGAATTGAGAATATTTGGGATGCTTGTGAGGCGATGACAAATATAAAGGAGCAGATCATCAACATACAAAGAGAGGCGATGTTCTACCCCTGCTCTTTTTATGCCTTCAAATCCACTCATTGACTTTAAAGCCACCAACAGGAGTTTAATACCGAGTGTTAACAGCAATGGGGACAACTGACAACCCTAACCCAGTACCATCCGAGAAAGGGTAATATTGACAGCGCTCAGTGTTTGTACAAACAGAGGCGCATGGGAGAGAATAAAATAATTCAGCTCAAGAGATGAAACCAGTACTAAAACCAAACTGCAAAAAAATGAAATAATTAATTCCACTCTACCCTGTTTTAGTCTTTTTCTGCGTCAAGAGAGACAAAAACCTGACGAGACTGAGACTCACGTAATAAATTGCTTGAAAATTGCATAAAAAATCTATACTTTTGAATATATTTTTCCTTACAAAGCCCATCTACTACAATTTGTACATTTCAATTTCAAAAATAAAAACGTATAATGGTGATACACTGTTGTTTATATATTACTAGCAATCAAGGTAATTACGGTTAAATAGACTAAGATTAGGTCAGCGGGCACCACGTTGGAGACTCCTGGTATACAGGGTGTAAATGCTCTGTGTTTTACTGTTCTATTACATTGCCCAACAAATAAGATACAAAGACGTTTTAGTAACATTTGCATGAGGGGGAGGGCATTTCACGCCGGGGTGCATTTTTCGGCGAAGCGCCTTCAGGACACCCACAGTTGCTGTACACAGAGTACTAAACAAAAATGAAGCAAGAATACAACAAGAATAATACAAGCAAGTAATAAATAGCAAATAAAAACACAGTAGAGTTAAAAGGGGCGGTATGTAAGGCAGATGATCATGAAAAGGGAAGTCTGAAGCGTGGGATTTGAGTCCGTATTTAAAGGTGATAGGGAGGCGGAATTCCAGAGGTTAGGCGCCAATGAGTTCCAGAGCTTGGGGGCGGAGTTGCTGAAAGCACTGCTCCCCATGGAGCTGAGACAGGCAACCGTTATAGTAAGATGAAGGAAGGAGGGAAATCTAAGGGTGTAGGAGGGCGTGGCAATGTGGAGAATGTCTGAGAGGTAGAGAGGAGCAATGCTATGAATTTCCATCTGGGTGTAGAGAATAAATTTGTAGTTTATTCTATGGTTGATTGAAGGCCAGTGGAGTTGCCAAAGGACAAGGGTGATGTGATGGCGAAAGGGGTTTTTGGTGATTATGCGTGTTATACCAGCTCGGTGGCCTTGAGGGTAGGCCGCCCGCCCCGAGACTGGGAGGTTGCTTGTTCAAGCCTAGGCCGAGTCATACATAAGACTTACAACATTGGTACTCATATGAGTTAAAGGAGAGTGCACTGTCGACGATGGCACACAGTCTCTTGACCAGAGGGGAGGGAAAAACTGAGGAATTGTCAATGCAAAGAGAAAAGATGTGAACTTTAGAGAGGGTGGGTTTGGTGCCGATGAGAAGGATTTCAGTTTTATTGCTGTTTATTTGTAGGAAGTAGACGGTGAACCATGATTTACATCAGGGACGTCAAACTCAATTGCACAAGGAGCCGAAATTCAAAACACACTTAAGGTCGTGTGCCAACCAGGATAAACATTTATTGAACACACTTAAAGTGAATGTTTTTGGAACATAAATATGGATAAAAACAGCCAAGAATATTAAATTTAAACCTTAAATCAATTACATAGTATTAATTATTTTGCTCTAAATACAAATATCTTGTTAAATTATGCAACTTAGAACTTAAGCAACTTAACATTAAAATAACATTTCAATTCCTTTGCTCCTATGTCAATGTATATATTAAAAAAACTTAAATATCCCAAAAGATTTTGCTCTCCTTAATATATCCCCTGTCAATGGGTGGAGCTATGCAAAATGTGCAAGCACTCCCTCCCATCTTTCGCCCTACGCCGTCTGCGCCAAAAGTGAGCTCATCAGGCTCCCTATTTTCAGAATGTTGTGACGTTTTTACACAATAACTGCTTGCATCTGGTTTTGAAACCAATATGTATGAAAAAAGGGTAAAAAGGAGTTTAACCGATCTTGAGTAATTGCAAGAAAGAGACAAGTTTAAAGTGGTATGTTTGTTGATTTTGGGACAGGGGCTCTGGCATTATTCTCTTTTCATAATTTTTATCAAATCATCACAAATAAATGTGCTGAAGACTAGTTGGCGAGAGTAAGCTGCTGGTACTGACCGCGGATCTCTGCGTCACACTGCAGCTCAATGACCTCCAGTTGCTAATGGTCTGGAACATCATCTGTGTCCACGGAGAAAGGTGAGGAAAAAAGAGTGATCTCCTTCTCGATTGCTGCAAAGTCCTGAAAGCGTTGTTTAAACTCTTCAGCCAGAGATGAAATATCTGACGCGTACCTCCTTGTTTGCACACTGACATCGCTCTGTGAGAATCTGGCCATGATTTCTTGCAGCGCTGGAAAGTGTGCAGTGCTGGGCTGGTTCGACGACAGGTGTCTTTCAAACAGTTGCAGCTTGATTCCAAAGGCCTTGAATGTGAATATAGTTGGCTTATGACTGCATCTGGTCCTTGGAGACTGGTGTTGAGTACATTAAGATGCTTTGTAATGTCAACTAGAAACCCCAAATCAGCCAGCCAAATAGGGTCACTTAGTTCTCCTATATGTTGTCCTTTTTCAGCCAAAAACTCACTGATTTCTTGCCTGAGTGAGTAGAAGCGTGACAGTGCAGAACCCCGACTGAGCCATCTCACGTTATTGTGATAGACAACATCTCCATATTCCGCATGAATCTCGCTGAGAAACTGTTGGAACTGACGGTGGCATAGCGCTCTGGAGCGGATATAGTTAATTGATTTCATCACCGGTCCCATAATACTGTATGTTCGTATCGGAGATGTTTAGCGCACAGAACTTGCTGATGAATGATGCAATGGACTTTTACAGCTTTCCCTCCTTCTTCACTTACTTTGTTACTTATTAGTGTTGCTAATCCGCTTTGTTTGCCAGTCATCGGTGGCGCGCCATCCGTAATTATCCCAGAAATTTTATTCCACGGGAGTTTCATGTTATCCATGGCAGCGCAAACAGAAGAGACTAAATCTGATCCTCTTGTTTGGTTTTTCAGGCTCTGTAGGTCAAGTAGTTCGTCAGTAATATTCATTTTGTTGTCCACTCCTCTCAAAAAAATGAGTAACTGAGCAATGTCAGCTTTCGTCGCAAGCTAGTGAAAAAAAGTCACACTCCTTTCCTCTGACTCTGTCTTTTGATGTCCAATGACACCTCGTCAATCCTGCGCGCCACAGTGTTACGTGCCAGGCAGACTTTGTCAAAATCTCGCTGCTTCTCAGGACAGATATTTTTTACCATTGTCATCACACAGTCTTTGATAAAATCACCCTCAGTGAAAGGTTTGCAATGCTTTGCGATCAGCGCTACTACCTCGTAACTAGCCTTTGTAGCATTCCCGAGCTTTTTTAAAATATTGCTGCTGTGAGATTAAGCTAGCTTCAAGACATTTCAGTTTCTCGCTGCGTTCATTACCTGTGATCTTGTCATATGCGTCAGCATGTTTTGTTTGGTAATGTTGCTTCACATTGAACTCTTCAAAAACGGCCACTGTCTCTTTACAAATGAGGCAGACACAGTTGTTACGTATTTCAGTGAAGAAACAGTCCAATTTCCACCCATCCTTAAACCGTTGGCCCTTGCAGTCAACGTTCCTCTTTTTGTTAATTGCCGCCATTTTAGAAAATTGGGGGGCCTCACATACTAATTTGCTGTCCCTATTTGAGCCTCTAGATGGCAGCACTTAGAACACGCAGGTAACAGCGCTGCTGCTCAATGTATTACCGGTACATAATTCTACACGGGGGCCAGGCGTTATTGATTTTTTGACGGAGGCTGCGGGCCGGATGAAAATTGACCACGGGGCGCATTTGGCCCCCAGGCCGGACTTTGGCCATGTCTGGTATATGTCATATATGAACGAATAGGTACAGTGACTAAAACGTCAGAATATGATGTCCAGGGATGATATTGACGGGCCATTAATAACAATGTAAAATGGTCTTGCGGGCCGGATATGATTACACGGCGGGCCGGACTTGGCCCGCGGGCCGGGAGTTTGACACATGTGATTTACATGATTACAACTCTTTCTTTGTTTTTCCAAATATAGACTTTTAGATGTTTTGTGAAAAGTAATATTTGATTTTCAGGCACAAACTTATCGATTTCAGGTACTTTCTTTCGTTTCATACATCTGGCGTTGGTTCATTTTTTTCCTTTTCTCCAGATTTTGTGCATACAGCATGGCCAGACCTCCTGTGAAAGTTCGTGGATTGTCCGTTCTAATTTGTTTTTATGAATACAAAATGTTGCTTACAAATGAGGTATGCCTTATTTTGTGCGCACGAAGTATTTTACAGATAAATCCCCTAGCCAACCTCGGATGGGACAATTAGCACATCGTTGTTTTTAGTTATACTCTGCATGAATCTGCCCATTATGGAAAAGTGGAAAGAAAAAAAGCCCTTTCTGAAAGAATACCTCGAAATGCCCGTTTGGGTTTTCAGTTTCATTTTTAGTTTTTTCCCCTCTTAAACACACTTGAATCCATCAGAGTTAATATCAAATAACATTTTGAAATTAATTTGGCAGATTTGTTGTTTTCATGCTGCTCCGGACACAACGACTGCCAATCATCTGCGTAGGTTACGTCCAATGCCGGGAAATTAAGTAAACGTTTCATGAGCATGCAGACTGTTGCCCTCATGGGCAAAATGGCAAAATGCAAAGCGAAACGGAAATATGAAGATGAACACAGGGCATTTCAGGAAGAATGGGAAGATGCTCACGTTTTTTGTTGAACAGAATGGCAAATCACTCTGTTTATCATGCAGTACCACATCCCATTTCAAGACTTCAAATCTTCGGCGTCATTTTAGCACAGCCCATGCTAATATTTACACAGAATTCCCGAAAGGTAAGCAAAAATTGAAAAGCCAGGTAAAAAGACAGTCTCAAGTGCGTGGTGTGGCTCTTTGACTCTCACAGATGAAAATTTCGGCTCTTTGTGTCAAACTTGTTCGCCACCCCTGCTATAGAGCATTTGTGAAAATATCTGTGCATTAACGATTACCATCAAACCTTGAGGTACTTGAACTGTTTTGTTAGTAAGAATGGTCAAATATTTCAGTTTCAAGATGTGCAAAATTTATAGAGACATACCCCAAAAGATGAGTGGCTGTGATTGCACCAAAAACAGATTTTACAAAATATTCTCAAAGGGGGCCTATATTTTTGCACAATATAAAATGATGAATACATTTGATTTCTGTTCGCAATTGTGTCTCAGATGCAGATTCTTAGAACATTGTTAATTTTACCTAACTTACCTAAGTTTTAAGCCTGATATTTGGAAATAAGGCCAATACTTTAGCTAGGCACTGTACATAAATTCAAGTCATTTTGTTTTTGCTGCTGTTGAAAAGGAATTGTTTACTTTTATCGTCAATTCAAATTTGCCTATTTTTTTATTTTATATATATGTCATATGTTAGTATCATATTGTACATTGTTTTTAGTTAAGGTTGGATGAACACCAGGTAATGGTATAGATGCCAATACCTTTCTTATTTTAACATAGGTTGCCAATACTGGTATCCCCGAGTGGCTGTTTTGCAATTAACTTCTAGATATTATAAGGAACAAGAAATGCTAATAAATAGCTACGTTTGAAGGGAGGTGTGTTTGGATTTAAAGGTATTTATTCAGGGGCGGTATGACTGCTGATTGGTTGGCACGTCTGCGACACAGTACTGAGGTCATGGGATCAAATCCAGCGACCAGCCTTCCTGTGCAGAGTTTGCAGGTTCCCACCGTGCTTGCGTGGGTTTCCTCTGGGCACTCCCACATTCTAAAAACATGGATGTCAGATTAATTGGCCAGTCCAAATTGTTCCTAGGTATAAATGAGGTAGTTGTCTGTCTCTGTGTGCCCTGCAATTGTCTGGCAACCAGTCCAGGGTGTCCCCTGTCCACTGCCCGAAGATTGCTGGGATGGGCTCCAGCACTCCCGCGACCCTACTGGGGATAAGTGGTGCAGATAATGGATGGATGGGTGGATGGATGGTATTTGTTTAGACTTTTCACCAATGTTGGGTGGAGAAAAAGATACACTTTACTGTATGTACTAGTTGTCTTGGTACCTGGTATCTATGACTACTGAAGAGTTGAGTAGCTCTGAACTATTCAATACTATTAATTTCATCTTGAAATTATATTCTTAGTGACTTTTTAGCTCCTGATGGAAATGTATTGATGCTTACTTTTACTAGTCAGACTTCATTAAACGCTCTGTCGTCATGTAGAGATATTCTCAGACTGGCTAAGAAGTGGGTCTTAAGTCTACCTGCAACAGAAACAGTCCTCTTTTTTTATTGACCAAAGTGCCACACCTTACCCCCACAAGACAACTCTTTTGGTCTATCAGATTACCGCAGCCGACTGACAAGGTTTTTCATTGCAATAAAAATCTATGGCTGTGCTCTCATGTCATGAAAGGCCAATGATAAAATTCCTGATCATCAAATGTTTAGTTTGCTTGTCAGTAAAGCTAACTTTTGGCAAGCAAATTGTGAGTTTTCTTTCTTTTTTGGTTAATCTAATTATATTTCTACTCAGAAGGTCCGCTTGGGAGGGGCAGATGGGGAAGGCCCGCCCTCCCTCCCATCTCCACTTACTTGGGTGAATTCAAGTCATGCTATGAAAGGTGGATGCACCTAGCCCTTAGTCTCTTTTATCCCTGCCAGAGGAGGGACGAGTGCTGGCTGTTCATGCCATGGGACACCCCCTGTGGGGTCAAGCGCCCACGGGGTGAGATCATTAGATCACTCGTGGGCCCCCGAATGCTTCCTGACGCATGTCAAGACTGACCTCATTTATCAAGGTAACTTGGAGACAAAAGGATTTTGGCTATCCGTTAAGCTTAGCACACATTTGTTGGGAACATTTCTTAAATTAGGCAAAACAATATAGGATCCTGTGTTTTTCTAGGAAATTACAACAAAGCCATTTGTGATCTGTGAACTCCCTTTTCCCCACACGGTTTCTGCTTTGTTAATTAGAAATGAGAGAATCTCTTGTCAACAATGATCTTTATTCATTTGTTTGATTCAATTTCCCTTGTCATGTAAATAAAACGTAGTTTGTTATAATCAAACAACTTGCATTATTTATGTGTGTCTATCTTTTTTTCTCTCTGGACCAATCAATCACTATCCATATCTATGACCTGCAAAATCAATAATTTAAAGCTAAAAATGAAATATGCTTAGAGTATTGCATGACAAATGCTAGACAGATTATGAGGCTTTTTCGAATTGATTTGGGAGGGAAACAGTAAGCACAACCTGTTGGCCGAAACACAATCTACTCTACAACAATATGTCACAAAAGTGAGGTGAAGCGCTCGGGATCAAGAGATCGCAGGTTTGATTTCCGGCTGACTGCGGATAGGGGAGAACAGTGCCGATCAACTGAGTATGCCTCCCAACACTAATGTGATGCCTGACATGCAAGATAATCAATCCATTTATGACTTATACAGCAACATGATACCTCCATCGATGAAGATGATCTTTCAGGGGTTTCAGAGAATAGCGGAGACTGATGAACTGTTTACACACCTGTACTTGTGCAAGATGGCCCCAATTTCAGAGCGCTGTTAGACAGCGGGTCAATGGCTTGTACAGTAAGTGAGGCAACTGCCAAGTCCCTGCTGCAGCAATTCCCTGACATGGTGAGTTACAAGGCCGATAACAATGTCATTGTAGGCTGCGGTGGACACCAAGTTTCTCCCAGAGACCTGTACGACATTCACGTCACCGTTTACGGATGCAAAATGATAATGCCAGTAGTGGTTGTGCCTGGCCAGACAGAACAGATGATTCTTGGCAGCAATGCCATCAAACATATTTTGACTCAATTGAAGAGCACTGATGGCTATTGGAGATTAGTTTCCACTCCTGACAATGCTCTGTCTGATAACCACAGTCAATTCCTGTCAATGCTTTCCAACACAGAGAGATGGAGAGGTGATTGCATTCCAGATAGGTGAGGTAGGGACAGTGAAAATCAAGAGTTGCGTGACGCTGAATCCACGGACCGAGTACCTTATTTGGGGCAAGTTACCTGAATCGGCTGGGATGTCAGCGGGCAGCACAGTGGTGGTTGAGCCAACCCAATCTAAGGCACGGCCCAGACAAGTCCTTATCGGACGAGTTGTTACTCCACTCTGGGGAGATGGATGGGTGCCTGTTAAAGTCTTTAATATCACGGACAGAGTTGTGGTGCTGAGAAGAAACAGGAAAATTGCAGATGTGTCTCCTTGTATCGCAGCGGAAGACCTGACCAGTGCAGAGGATGTCAAGTGCAACGTGCAGAGTGTACAGAGCAAAGATGTCCAACCCAGGTCAGAAGAGGACATGATGCGTACATTGGAAGCTCTGGGACTGCAAGACATTGACCTGAAGTCATGCGAGGTTTCGCTGCAGTGTAAAGACAAGCTCCTTCATCTCATTGAACAATTCGAGTCAATCTTTTCTCGCCATAAGATGGACTGTGGAGAGGCCAAAGAGTTTGTACACCGTATCCACCTTGTTGATGATAAGCCGTTCCGTCTACCCTACAGACGTATACCACCAAGTCAGTATGAAAAACTGAGGACGACTCTGAACGAGATGGAAGAGAAAGGAATTATTCAGAAGTCGACTAGCGACTATGCATCTGCGCTTGGTCTCATATGGAAGCGGAATGGAGAACTCAGGGTATGTACTGATTTCAGAAGGCTTAATGCGAGAACCATAAAGGATGCCTACCCACTACCGCATCAAGCTGATGCTTTGGCCGCACTTGGGGGAAATGCCTTTTTCTCCACGATGGACCTGACGTCAGGCTACTACAATGTCCCCTTGCACCCTAATGACAAAAAGTACACGGCATTCTCATCACCCTTTGGGCTTCACGAGTACAACCGGCTCCCTCAGGGACATTGCAACAGCCCAGCAACATTTATGATGATGATGATGTCGATATTCGGTGATCAGAATTTCATGAGCCTGTTATGTTACCTCGACGATCTGATGCTGTTTGCCCCTACAGAGGAAGTTGCACTCCAACGCCTGCAGATGGTGTTTACTTGCCTCAAGGAACACAACCTCAAGCTCGCACCCAAAAAGTGTTTTTTCCTCAGACGGACTGTGAAATTTCTTGGGCATGTCATCAGTGAGGATGGAATTCGGACTGACCCCGAGAAGGTTAGAGCGATAAATGACCTACAAGTCGCTGACCTAATGGAGTCTGACGGTAAGACGCCGTACCCTAGTAAAATCAGATCTTTTCTAGGCATGGTGATGTATTACCAAAGCTTCATTGAAGCATGTTCTGCGAAGGCAAAACCTCTGTTCAGGCTCACATCTGAATCTGGTGCCCAGTATAAGCGCAAGAGAGGCCGCAAACTAGTGAGGAGAGGTCAAGTGAAGCTGACGCCTGCTGATTGGTCCAATGCATGCCATGAAACACTGAAGCACAACCTCGTGACAGGTGTCACTCTGGACCACCCAGATTTTGATGCGCCGTTTATTCTGGCTGTCGACGCGTCCTTCGATGGGTTTGGAGCAGTCTTGTCACAGCTGCCACCTGGTGGAAAAGTAGCCAGACCAGTCGCCTTTGCAAGTAAAACGCTCTCTCGCTCCCAGCTCACCTACCCTGCACACCGGCTCGAATTTCTTGCATTGAAATGGGCGGTATGTGATAAATTCAGCCATTGGTTGAAAGGAAGACACTTCACCACGTGGACCGACAATAACCCGCTGACATACAGTTTGACCAAACCAAGACTTGATGCGTGTGAACAGCGGTGGGTAGCGAAGCTAGCTGCATACAGTTTTGACCTGAAGTACATTCCCGGCCCAAAGAACATCGTAGCCGACACTCTGAGCCGTGAGCCATTTGTATGGTCATGTGTGGGTCATTGCCTTGTTACCGAGCCCTATACCTCACTGTTGAACCAGGTCAACGGGGTGAACAACAGTACTGTGCAAGAGGTGTTCAGAGTATCCAACAATTGTCACGCTGTTATAGATAAGAGTGCTGGGACATCAGATGAGTCAGTAAAAAGAGATGCACTTTCAGTTTGAGTAACAAAGCTTGACCAAGAAACAAGAATTGTGCCTATGTGAGTACTTGAAACTACAGGAACAATGTTTAATATTTCAGAGATGTAACAGGCATCTTTGAGTCTGTGCTTAGTTAGGAGTTTGATCGCCTCCTTTCTTTTCACACTCCTTTTTGGGAGAGTTTTAGAACTGACATGCACTTCAGTTTGTTCCTTGTAATACTGTACCAGTTTTTGTGTCATTTTTTTCATCAATATTTGCACTTTTGCATGTGATTTTTTTCTGTTTAGTGTAGCACTCCCATATTAAGCAGAATTTCAGGGGGGTGTATGTAACGGGTGTAATAATAACTTTTGTTTTTTTGAAATTCCTGCTGAAATATGTGTATAGTTCTTGGTAAGTGTCCTGCAATGATGAGTCCAACAGTGCCACCTGCTGGTATGGGGTGGGGTTTGGTTTTGGCTTCTGACATGTGACCGGGAGGCGGGGTTTGTTGGCAGTCTACAGAGAGAGCTGCTAACGGTAAGACACATCTTTTGGTGCTCCACAAAAGAAGTTAATTTTAAACATTATAACCACAGCTGACAAATCTCTCAACATGCACATTAATTTGATTGATGTTGTCAAGCTGTTTGAATTTATTTTCTGTTTGTTTCTGTTTTACGAAAATGTTAATTCCCCTTGTAGAGATCAAAGAGATCAAAGCCAGCAGAAAAGCTAATGTTGTGACTCATTTCATCTGCAGGTAAATTGTATCCGTTTTTATACTCATTATTGTTCTTATTTCTATTTTCTCATATATATTAAAAAGGATGATGTTGGTTAAAATTCAGACTAAAGAAAAATATGTTGAATTCATTGTAAACGTTAAAAATCCACTAAACGATCTCTTGTTAAAAGTATCTTGTTAAAATAGATGTAAAAATGTATTTTTATATTCTAAAATGTATTTTATGTAAATTGAAAAGAAAGCTCTTTGATATGCTTTGTTGGGCAGTCTACAGAGAGAGGTGCTAACGAGATCAAAGAGATCAAAGCCAGCAGAAACGCTAATGTTGTGACTCATTTCATCTGCAGAAACTGTAATAAAACAACCTCATCATCCAGTCCAGCGTGAATGTGGATCTTTGGTGGGACAGGTACACCGCGGTTGCATTGGAGTTACAATTAGACAAGCATTTTCAGGTGGAGATTCCGTGCAGGAACATAGGGGGAAATCAAGTCAGAGAGATAAGAGTGGGCTGGTCCATGCAAATATTTGTATTTTAGTAAGAGGACCTTAAAATCACAATTTAAACTTTCTTGTCTTGGTCAAAAGTCTTGCTGCGGCATTTTGAACCAGCTGCAAACTTTTGATGCTTAACATGGGAGACCAGAAAAAAATACATTACAGTAAAAATGACTTGACTTGACTTGACTTAATCAAGCCGAGAAGTAATAAACGCATGAATTATAATCTCAGCATCTGATTTAGACTGCATCAGGCAAATTTTTGCAATATTACATAAGTGGAGGAAAGCCATTCTAGTAATAGTTTTCACATGTAACTGAAACGACAGATTAGGATCAAATCTAACACCTAGGTTTTTGAGTCACTATGGGTAATATTACATTTGTCAAGATTCAGAGCAGTCTTAGGGAACAAATCACGAGAATGAGCTGGAAAAAAATCAACATCTTGGGTTTTTTTTTTGTTTTTTTTAGTTAAGGTACAAAAAATTAAGTGACATCCATCTTTGTATCTCAGTAAGGCCAGCCTCCACATTTCATCATCTTAACAGAACAGTGGTCTCCAGTGGCAGATACAGTTGAAAACTAATTTTATACCTGTAGATAATATCACCAAGTTGAAGCATATAAATACCAAAAAGAAAGGGGCCAAGTACAGAGCCCTGTGGAACGCCACAGGGGACACTAAAATGTTCGAAGGTCAGATTGTCGTAGTTAACACATTGCGTCCTGTCTGACAGGTAGGACCTTAACCATGAGAGTACGATTCCTGAGATACAAAACCATTTTTCCAGACAAACAAGTGATACGTTGTGGTCTACGGTATCAAGAGCAGCACTTAGATTCAACAGCAGCTTTAGCATGGGCTGTCTCAGTATAGTGATTTCCTCTGAACACTAACTGGACAGATTCAAAGAGATATTATTTTTAGTCATGCAGCTGCTGCGCAACAACATTTTCAAGTTTTGCAATTTTGCAATTTTTTTAACTAATGGTTTAATGACAGCAGACTTGAAGGCTACTGGGAAAATACCAGAGAAAATCTATATATTAATAATAATTACAACTTTACGTCACAAGATCCCAAACAGATCTTTCACCAGTGAAGCCCGAAACGGGTCAAGCAGGCATGTAGTTTGTTTGGTCCTACTGACCATCTGTGTCAGACTATTAAAGGACAAATCACTAAGACTTGAAAACATTACTAAAACATTACTTTCGTAAAATCCGGACTATAAGCCAGTTACTTTTCCCCCAAACTTTATTCAGTGATGCGGCCAATTTATGTACCTTTTCTAACGGCCGCCAGCGGCGCTCGAGTACCAAAGGTAAGATTCAGACCGGTGGAATATATGCGCCGAGGAAGACTGCAACTTCTTGGCTTGACCAGCGGCGAGAAATATTTAACTAAAACTGGCCGCATGCGAAAGGCAACTTTTTTGCAAGTCTGCCAGTGGATCCTGACAGCGTGGGGCAGCATAAAAAAATCCACCATCACCAACGGGTTCCGGAAAGCCGTGACGGAGAGGAGGGCACACCAGCGACAGTGACAGCGCGAGTGAGGCTGCGGGAGCGTGGGACGACGTCTATATGACAGTTTCTTTCCGACACTGAGGAAGACGACTTTGATGGCTTCAGTTGTAAGGAGGAAGATGATGACGGTTTACCGTGATTTTTACAAGTACGGTATGTTTTTTTAACAGACCCGTTTATTGTGTTGCTACCATTAACTGCCCTGTCAGGCACCGTTTGGGATGAAAGTTATATTATTATTATTATTATTAAAGCTTTGAAAACTTTCTCAGTGTACCGTCTTTCTTTGTAAATATGTGTCACCGATGTATAATATGTATTTGCACCTGTATATTTTTGTAATGTATTTTTTGAGACACTTATTCTGATATGTTTTGCGAATTAAAAAAGAGGGGCGGAGCAAACGAGGGCTGACGGGAAGGGGGTATAGGTGAGTGAGACCTGTTGTCGCGGCGGACAATAGTGGATATATATTTTTCCCACCCTTACCTTTGGAAATATAGACTTTTTTTCCTTGGATTAGTTTTAACGGGTACCCGGACTCTGCAGGTCTGCATTAAACCTTAAGTACCGGTATCATTTTCCGTTCATTCTGCCGGCTGTGATTTTTGTACTGTGTACTTTAATGAAGGACATTTAGTTTCAACCGCGCAACTTGAAGTCGGGTCTGGATAAATTTAATGTTTGTGTTACAATTTTTTAACGTGGGCGCATGCGGCTTATATACAGGTGTGGCTTGTGTATGTACGAAATCGGTTAACCTTTGAAAATGTGGTGGGTGCGGCTCATAATCGGATGTGCTCTATAGTCCGGAATTTACGGTAAACAGACGTGATAGATTTTATATATATATATATATATATATATATATATATATATATATACATTAGTGTATTTGACGTTTGGTCAGAATCTCGTTTTACAATGTCAGATGATCAAACAATGTCAAAACGTCTAAAGTAAATACCTGTACTGTGTTTTAAGTCAATCACATAGATCTGTTATATGACTGATACTGCTGGACTGTGTGGTTTGGAAGGGCGGGCTATGGCTTCAATTTTGCACATCAAAGGTTGCTGTGACCACTATACCACATTTGGGTCCACCCCTCCAAGGAGACTGGAACTGAGAGCTGATACACGTCTCAAGGGCGGTCTGATTTTGGCCAGACAAGAGGGATGTCCTAACAGGAAAAAGCTGTATCAGGGCCCTGGCCGGTCCTGACCAGGTCTCAGCTCAACAGGCAGGTCAGGTCGGCAGCCATGCTTGATCAAGCCAGTGGCCAAAACCAGAGGGACAAAGTCAGCGACCTCATAGAAGCCTCGAGCCACCTGCAGTGTACCTCTCCTTCAACACTCTTTATCCTGTGGTCATCGTCCCAACCGGCTCTCAAGCCTGCCAGGATTCCTCATCCCTCTACAGCCGAGGACATAAAGACTGGGACTTCATCTTCATCGATGCCTAACTTCGCAGAACATCTCGTTGTTACTAGGTATCGGTGTGACGTAAAATGAGGAACTCTATCAAAATACAATAACGTAATAATCCAGCCAATGTCCAGTCTTCAGAGGTGGCTTTTTAATAAGATCAACAAACTGAAAAACAAATGCAACTGTTATGCAGATAATGCTTGAGTGGTGGATTGCAGACAACATTGAATGAAAAGGTCACAAGACAAGTACAGTATTCAGAATTTGTATGAAGACTTAAGATGATGAATCTCTATAGTCCAAGGACCCTGTCATTATTGAATAAATATATAAAAAGTGCACTCTCATAATATTGTGTTTTATGTTCGCTTATTCTACTAATCTAAAGCTATCCATATAATGAAGAAACATTGAAAAAAAAAACAATAGGAGACACTAAATAATATATACTATCCAAGGCAGCACGGCGGCGCAGTGGTTAGCGCTTGTGCGGCACAGTTCATGTCATGGGAACCTGTCGTGGGTTCAAATCCAGCTCCAGACTTCCTGTGCGGAGTTTGTATGTTCTCCTCGTGCTTGCGTGGGTTTCCTCCGTGCACTCCGGTTTCCTCCCACGTTCCAAAAGCATGCATTTCAGGTGAATTGGCCGGTCCAAATTGTCCCTAGGTGTGAATGAGCGAATGCATTGTCTGTCCCTGTGTGCCCTGCGATTGGCTGGCAACCAGTTCAGGGTGTCCCCTGCCCACTGCCCGGAGATGGCTGGGATGGGCTCCAGCCCCCCCGCGACCCTAATGAGGATAAGCGGTACGGCTGATGAGATGAGAGATGAGATCCTTTATTATATTGTCCACAAGAAGACAAATAGTGCACACTGTCCCTTGTCCGGCCCTGGGTCCAAATGTGGCTGTGGTCAATTTTTATCCGGCCCGCAGCCTCCGTCATAAAATCAATAACGCCTGGCCCGCGTGTAGAATTATGTGCCGGTCTTTGTGAAGTCGACTAGCGACTGTGGTCTTTGTGTCGGGGCATCGGCCGCTCCCCCTGGGCGTGCTGATTTCTCTCCTGGGCGGGCCAGGTGCCAACTCCCCACCTCGTCTGACCGGTGCGTCACAAAGTGACGAGTAGCCTTGCCGTCATAAATTTGTCCTATCAGTGGCACTGTTGAGGCTGTATTGTTTCTGACATAATAAAGTCACCGGAAACATTTGATTTTTCATATTTCTTTTTATGTTTGATAGACTCTAGTACAATTGTTCTTCCCATGTCAAGGAGGTCACGGAACGACTTTGCCAGGGACTGGCTCACTCTCGCCGCCATCAAGGACGCCATCTGGACCTCCAGAAACCTGCTGGTATTGAGGTGCAGGCAGATCCCCCCCATGGCTGTGCTCCAAATGGCTGCAGATACCATACAATCTGCGAGCGGCGGGCCTAGGACGCAGCCATAAAAATAGTCTGCGCCCACCCGGAGGGGGGAACCGGAGCTACACTGTGGGGGTCCCGGTAGCAACGGCCTGGTTGTGGAAAGTAGAAGTAAGAAGGGAGAGGACCCACGCAGAGGACTGGAGGATGCTGCTTGGGAGGGTGGGATGGCAGAGCTATGCCCTTGTACAATAGTATTGCCCTTTACACGTTGGTTAACTACTGTTGAAAGATAATAACTCTGAAATTGTTTAATTGATGTTGAAAATGTCAGGAAAAAATGTTAAAACATGCTTGTTTGCTGTTGAGATTTGTTCAGACCAAAAAACAATCGACTTTGGCCTGGACGGATCTATTGACAGTAACAAAGATGTTATATAACGAAATTGTGAATATACTTGATTGCTGTTAAGATTGTCGAGAAGGGTTGTTCAAACCTCACATTGTTTGTTTGCTGTTATTAGTGTCAATAAATTTGTTCAAACCGGACGGATCTATTGACACTAACAAAGATGTTATATAACGAAATTGTGAATATACTTGATTGCTGTTAAGATTGTTGAGAAGGGTTGTTCAAACCTCACATTGTTTGTTTGCTGTTATTAGTGTCAATAAATTTGTTCAAACCGGACGGATCTATTGACACTAACAAAGATGTTACATAACAAAATTGTGAATATGCTTGATTGCTGTTAAGATTGTCGAGAAGGGTTGTTCAAACCTCAAATTATTTGTTTGCTGTTATTAGTGTCAATAAATTTGTTCAAACCAAAAACATATGATTTTAACAAGGTGATAAGCAGGCCACATAAAATGTTTTCTAATTTGCATGGTCTTCCCTTTTGACCAATCTGTCCAATTATCTCAATTTTCCCTTATTAATGAGGTATATATATATGTATATATATATGTACCATTCATACTTACCAAGCGAATTTGTGGCCCCCCTGTCTTCATCGTAGTCAGCACTGATGTTGTTTTGGTTAGGGTTCGGGTTAGGGTCAGGGTTAGGTTCAGGGTTAGGGTTAGGCTTGTGGCAAGTGTGGTTGGCTGCTGTAATTATATTATCTCTGTCTGTATTTAAAAGGGTGTGTTATTAAACTAGTAATTTTGTAGCCTTACCGTAGTTTTATCTTTTTCCGTAGTTTTATATTGTTAATATTTTTATTTTAGTTTGTCTGTGGGATTCCTGTAGTAGTACTTTTGTATTATAGTATAACTCTACCGGTATTTCTATAGCAATTTTAAGAATTTAGGTAGTAGTAGTTTTTATTATTGTACTGCATTTTTTTCAAACGCGGGGCACAGCATAAGTACATAATGATGTCTCTATTTCAATTGTCTTGTAAACTCTTAGCAATTTCAATACGTTATCCATAAATCAAAAGTAAATATATGAAGTGTTGGTGGAGTAGCGTTACTGTAGTTGTATCTTTATAGAATAGTCTTAGTATTTTTATGTTTTAGTTTTACTGTGCTAGTATTTTTGTAGTATTTTAAAGTATTTATGTAGTATAATTTTTATTATCGTAAAATTTTGCCATTGCATTTCTTCTTCCTTTGTGATTAACTGCAAGTAAATGGCTGAATTAAGAGAGATTAAACCCGAGAAGCTTAACTCGGACCCAAGTGTGGAACAACTTATCTGATTATTTTGCTTACCTCTGTGCCCAGCATCTTCTCCCTGTAATATTATTTGTGCATGAATTCTGTGGTATTTCTTTCTTCTTCTTCTAAAGCAAAACAATATATTATGTCCATGTTTATTAGCATTCAATTAGATATTCATCCTTGCAATACTTTTCTTTTATTTTTGTAGCATTTCTATAAAAGTACTGTTATAAATGGTAAATTGTCTGCATTTATATAGCGCTTTTCAAGTCAATAAAGACCTCCAAAAGCACTCTATAATGTGCTTCACACTTACCCATTCACACACACACTCACGCACCAATAGAGGCCATGCAGCCATGCAAGGTGCCGACCCTATTGGGGGCATTAGGGATTCAGTGTCTTGCCCAAGGACACCTCGACACACAACACGGAGGAGCCGGGACTCCAACCTGCGACCTCTTGATCCCAAGACGAGCGCTCTACCTCCTGAGACAATGCCACCAGTTCGAAACCATCAATCCATCCATCCATTGTCTTCAGCTTATCCGAGGTCGGGTCGCGGGGGCAGCAGCGTTAAAAGGGAAGCCCAGACGTCCCTATCCCCAGCCACCTCCTCCAGCTCATCCGACGGGACCCCGAGGCGTTCCCAAGCCAGCCGAGAGACATAGTCTCTCCAACGTGTCCTGGGCCGCCCCCGGGGCCTCCTGCCGGTGGGACATGCCCGGAACACCTCCCGAGGGAGGCGTCCAGGAGGCATCCTTATTAGATGCCCGAGCCACCTCAACTGGCTCCTCTCAACACGGAGGAGCAGTGGCTCTACACCGAGTCCCTCCCGGATGACTGTGCTTCTCACCTTATCTCTAAGGGAGAACCCAGCCACCCTGCGGAGGAAACTCATTTCGGCCACTTGTATCCGGGATCGAGTTCTTTCGGTCATAACCCAAAGTTCATGACCATAGGTGAGGGTAGGAACGTAGATCGACTGGTAAATCGAGAGCTTTGCCTTTCGGCTCAGCTCCCTCTTCACCACGACAGACCGGTACAGGGTCCGAATGACGGCAGACGCTGCACCGACCCGTCTGTCGATCACCCGTTCCATCCTACCCTCACTCGTGAACAAGACCCCAAGATACTTGCACTCCTCCACTTGGGGCAAGACCATACCACCCTTTTCCGACTGAGAACCATGGCCTCGGACTTGGAGGTGCTGATCCTCATCCCGGCCGCTTCACACTCGGCTGCGAATCGCTCCAGCGAGAGCTGAAGATCACGGCCTAAGGAAGCCAACAGCACCACGTCATCTGCAAAAAGCAGTGACGCAATGCTGAGGCCCCCAAACTGGACTCCATCCCCGCCAAGGCTGCGCCTAGAAAGTGAAGGTGTCCATAAAAGTTATGAACAGAATCGGTGACAAAGGGCAGCCCTGGCGGAGCCCAACCCTCACCGGGAACGAATCCGACTTACTGCCGGCAATGCGGACCAGACTCTGGCACCGGGCATACAGGGACCGCACAGCCCGGATAAGACTGTGCGGTACCCCATACTCCCGAAGCACCCCCCACAGGGCCTCCCGAGGAACACGGTCGAATGCCTTCTCCAAGTCCACAAAACACATGTAGACCGGACAGGCAAACTCCCATGCACCCTCAAAGACCCTAAAGAGTGTATAGAGCTGGTCCAGTGTTCCACGGCCAGGACGAAAACCACACTGTTCCTCCTGAATCCGAGATTCGACTTCCTGGCGGACCCTCCTCTCCAGTACCCCTGAATAGACCTTACCAGGGAGGCTGAGAAGTGTGATTCCCCTGTAGTTGGAACACACTCTCCGGTCCCCCTTCTTAAAGACGGGAACCACCACTCCAGTCTGCCAGTCCAGAGGCACTGTCCACGCGATGTTGCAGAGCCGCGTCAACCGTGACACGCCCACAACATCCAGAGCCTTAATGAAGTCCGGGCGGATCTCATCGACCCCCGGGGCCCTGCCACTGAGGAGTTTTTTGACAACCTCGGTGACTTCAACCCCAGTGATACGAGAGCCCAACCCAGAGTCCTCAGGCTCTGCTTCCCCAGAGGAAGACGTGCCGGTGGGATTGAGGAGGTCTTCGAAGTACTCCGCCCACCGATTTACAACGTCCCGGGTCGAGGTCAGCAGCGCCCCATCGGCACTATACACAGTGTCGATGGCACACCGCTCCCCCCCCCCAAGACGTCGGATGGTGGACCAGAATTTCCTCGAAGCCGTTCGGAAGTCGGCTTCCATGGCCTCGCCAAACTCCTCCCATGCCCGAGTTTTTGCCTCGGCAACCGCCGAAGCCGCATTCCGCTTGGCCAGCCGATACCTGCCAGCTGCTTCCAGAGTCCCACAGGCCAGGAAGGCCCGATAAGACTCCTTCTTCAGCTTGACGGCATCCCTCACCGCCGGTAAACACCAACGGGTCTGAGGGTTGCCGCCGCGGCAGACACCGACTACCTTACGGCCACAGCTCCGATCAGCCGCCTCGACAATGGAGGCGCGGAACATGGTCCACTCGGACTCAATGTCCCCCGCCTCCCTCAGGACATGGGCGAAGTTCTGCCGGAGGTGTGAATTGAAACTTCTTCTGACAGGAGATTCTGCCAGCCGTTCCCAACAGACCATCACAACACGCTTGGGTCTGCCGGGTCGGGCCGGCATCTTCCCCCACCATCGAAGCCAACTCACCACCAGGTGGTGATCAGTTGACAGCTCCGCCCCTCTCTTCACCCGAGTGTCCAGAACAT
Source organism: Urocampus carinirostris (assembly GCF_059441175.1). Lineage (NCBI taxonomy): Eukaryota > Metazoa > Chordata > Actinopteri > Syngnathiformes > Syngnathidae > Urocampus > Urocampus carinirostris. The sequence continues at coordinate 45,572,705 of NC_142355.1, forward strand.
GCGGCCGCAGGTCCGACAAAACGATGACAAAGTCGATCATCGAACTACGGCCTAGGGTGTCCTGGTGCCAAGTGCACATATGGACACCCTTATGTCTGAACATGGTGTTCATTATGGACAGACCATGACGAGCACAGAAGTCCAATAACGAAACACCACTCGGGTTCAGGTCAGGGGGGCCGTTCTTCCCAATCACGCCCCTCCAGGTCTCAATGTCATTGCCCACGTAAGCGTTGAAGTCTCCCAGCAGTACGAGGGAGTCCCCAGGGGGCGCGCTCTCAAGCACACCCTCTAAGGACCCCAAGAAGGGTGGGTACTCCGAACTGCTATTTGGTGCATAAGCACAAACAACAGTCAGGACCCGTCCCCCCACCCGAAGGCGGAGGGAGGCTACCCTCTCATCTACCGGGGTAAACCCCAACGTACAGGCGCCGAGCCGTGGAGCAATTAATATGCCCACACCCGCTCTGCGCCTCTCACCACGGGCAACTCCAGAGTGGAAGAGAGTCCAACCCCTCTCGAGAGGACTGGTACCAGAGCCCAAGCCGTGCGTAGAGGTAAGTCCGACTATATCTAGTCGGAATTTCTCAACCTCACGCATCAACTTGGGCTCCTTCCCTGCCAGAGAGGTAACGTTCCATGTCCCAAAAGCCAGTTTCTGTAGCCGGGGATCGTCGCGCCAAGGACCCCTCCCTTGGCTGCTACCCAGCTCTCTGCGCACTCGACCCCTTTGGCCCCTCCTACAGGTGGTGAGCCCATGAGAAGAGGGTCCCACGTCGTCCCTTCGGCCCCCGTGGGTAAGGGTCCAGCCACTAGGCGCTCGCCAGCGGACCCCACCTCCAGGCCTGGCTCCAGAAGGGGGCCCCGGTAACCCGCGTCCGGGCGAGGGAAATCGAGGACCAAAGTTTTGTCTCATCATTAGGGGTCTTCTGATCTGCGTTTTGTCTGGCCACTCACCTAGGACCTGTTTGCCATGGGTGACCCTACCAGGGGCTTAAAGCCCCCGACAACATAGCTCCTAGGATCATTGGGACACACAAACTCCTCCACCACGATAAGGTAGCAGATCAAGGAGGAGCAGTTCGAAACCTTTTCCCCCCTTTTGGACTGGGGACTACCCAGTCCATCAAAACGAATCATTATGGAAATGTCAAAATTTGAAAATATATGAAAATACATAAAAAATTGTCAATATGGGGTGGGCATTGAGTGCCGTGCAGGATGGACGAGAACCCCACAGCGCCACCCTTGTGGCCAGCTGCAGAGCCATGGAGACCCTCTGCCGGACATCCCCTGCATTCTATCCTGAAAGTGGGCAATCCCCATAAAAAAAGGGTATACAACCAGGCTATCACAACATTGTATCAAATAAATATTTTCCAATCAATTCCCTCTTCTGAATTGTTAATCCATTTTGATTTCTAAATCTCAAATTTGGCTGATTTGCACGGTTACCGTCACTGAATTGATACACATTTTAAATAATCCCCTAGCCAAATAAAACATATGATTCACTCTTTGGTTTTTTTTTTTTGTTTTTTTTCATTTTAGGCCAATCTTTGAGCATGACTTTTAAAAAAATTTCTCCTTGCTTGTTTATTTTTTCTTCCCTTTTAAATCCTAATATCATGTTTACTCTAAAGTATTGTGTCAAATCTTGTCGCATGCAATGTTTCATTAAAAATTTCAATGTAGACGTTTAGTCACATCTCCTGTTTATTCTAAATGTCTTGTTGCAAGGTTTTAATTGCACAATTTTACCAATGTAAATGCTTTGTGCTTTCGTCAACCAAAATAAAGTCAAAGGTATTTTCCTGTTACCCATTTTCTTAAAAATCCCCCTGATGCTCCTGCAATATCAACTTTTCATGGAGAGCATATTCAAAATACAATTTTAGCAGTATTCCTGTGTTAAAAATAAAATCATTTACAATCCAAATTTATCAATCTTCCTCGGATTTGCAAACATTTCGTCAATTAAACAAGGCCCTAATGAGACTTCAAGCAGACATGCCCCCATCACGAATTGTTGTTTGTTTTCCCGTCTCGTTGGTGGCCTTGGATGTCAGCCTCAGCTTTTCATTGTGACGTTGAGTCGTAAACAACCGCCTAAATGTTCCAAAATAATTTCCTTCACTGACTTTGTTGTTGTCAGTCCAGAATGCTCACTGTTCACTGAACAATCAGTTCTCAAAACAACATTTCTTCCTCATGCGCGCTCCCACACTGGCTCTGTATTTTCTTCCTATTGACCGCTAGCCTAGCTGGATTCTCATCAAACTCACCCTTCATTTTATTCTACTAGATTTAACACAGTTCAATGTTGAAAAATGCAATTATTTATCCCAGTTGACGCTATTAAAGTTGAACTCACTTAATTTTTATTTTCCCTTCAAACCAATTAAATCTATTATTTTAGCTTCACCTATTTAATGTGAAAATCACAAAATTTCGTACCGCAAAAAAAACCCCACCCCTATGGTGAAAACCAATTTCTCAAACAAATACACTTTTTTTCCGACTCCTTTTCATCTGTTCTATCAATTCTTCTTAAATATCACTTTCTAAACAATCTCAGCTCTTTTGAATGCGCACTTTTGGGCGTTTAAAAACACAATATTCTGAGAGGGGTTTTTTTCTCCTTTTTTTCTCTCTTTTTGACAAGCAAGACAAACACAGACACAAACACATGGAGGAAAAAAGGCTGATAAGATAGCTACACACACAATAGACATAACATATAAGACATACACAGGGCCCAGACAAACGAACTCCTATTAATATGACAAAATTTGGTGATTTAGGTTTCTTTTGAATTTTTAAATCTGTGTTTGAATTCAAACGTGTACACTGGTTCAACTCCCTTTCTGCTTAAGCAACTTGGTTTATTTTGATCATTTTTTCTTTTCCATAATGTTTACCTCACTTTGGAATCCCCTGTTCAGTGGAATCCCATTCCGTTTTTCGCGAAGGCTTATCCTTCCGCTTATCCTTTATTCATGAGAATTCGGGGCTCATTACCTCCCCTGGCCTCAAACCCAGCTTGTGTCCCAAACACTCTGATCCCTCGTCAGGTGACCAGTTGGTCACACCACGACCTACGTGAGTCCGCTTGAATCTAAACTAATGCCTTTTTCTCTTCACAATTCATGTTATCTTATTCTTTTTGTATAACTTCCCTCTTATTTTTATTTAACGTTTTTTTCACTTTAGTATATTTTGTTTTTGTTTGTTTTGTTTTCTCTTTCACTTAGTCTGGGACTTGAGGCTTTTTCTCCTAAACAATCTACCACTCTGACGATCTGTGTCTTGGCCATTTTTTCAACAAGTAGGTCCAAATTGTAGCACAGTCACATCGCTTCAACTTTCCCACTTCAAATTACAAAATCCAACTCTTTGTTGCTTTAATCGACTTCGCGATACGTGAATACCAAATTTTACACCGTATCACGTCACAAGATCACAACCACAAAATAGCACCAAACTATTCCCAAGCAAGAAGTTTTATCAAATTTTAGCTTCCCACCAAAACATGAGATAAACCGTCTCTAATCTCGTATGTCCCTGTAACGTTACCGAGACCTTCACGATAAGTAAATACCGAATTTTAAACCTTACTGCCATCTACACATTCCCCACAATATCCAAACAGATTACAGTCGCTTTCCACCGTTCAATTTAGTACTGTCCAATGTATGCTTTAAATAAGAAATATTGTTTACCTTTAAGAAGAGTGTGGCCACACCAGAGGAAAATCAGGCTGTAATTTGTGATGTTTTAATTTACCTAACTGCAGATGAGGACGAACTTGCGCACACACGCACCCAGGGTTGCGACCCCTGTATTCTTTTCCTGTAGTCTCTCGAAGTCTTTTCCCATTAAATTGTTCCCCATTTAAGTCACGTCTCGGGGTCACCAAATTGTTGGGAATTAACTATAAATTGTTTGGGGGGAAAAAAAACTATATTATAAATTTAGCTTTTACCAAATTGTTCGGATTAGTTATCTGACTCCATTAACCAAACAAACAAACAAACAAACTAACAAAACGTGCTTGTTTACTTAATTTAGGGAAACATTGACGAGAAACAGGATTTTCCACATGGGGGCAGATTTATTTTCCTAAATTATCCCTCAAGTTAATTCCATCGAATTTTGCCGAATCATTTTCGAATTAGTCTAATTAGTGTTGTCGAGCCCCCCATCTTTTCGTCTCCGATCCTGTCTGTCTTCCTGGTTCCGTTGTTTTGAAACGTCGGGGAATCGGCCACTTCCCCTGGGCGTGCTGATTCCTCCCCTGGGTGGGCCAGGTGCCAACGTCACCTCCTCTTGGGCGGGCCAGGAACTCCCCACCTCGGTGGAGAGGGATTAGGGATTGTATTATATTAAATTCCTAATAGTCTATTAAATAAACAAAAAAATCCTTCATTATCTATCTATCTATCTATCTATCTACCCTTGTCATATCCCTTGAGAGGGGTGACTGACATCAAGACAAACACATACACAAAAACAAAGAAAAGCAAAAAGAAGCAAAAAACACACAAAATTTGACCATGGCCGACCCAAACACCCAAACTAGTTGAGCACCTTGGCACCCAAGTTGGTCATGCTTTGGTCACTTCAGATGAAACCGTACACGAGAAAGTGGCCATGTCACTCCAACACTAAACCAAGACAAAAACTTTTTATTTTAAGTTACTCGATTGTCACTTTCTAAGATGACGCATGACTTATAATTTGGCTGGTCCAAATTGTCCCTAGGTGTGAATAAAAGAGTGAGTTGTTTTTGCGTGCCCTTTGAGTGGCTGGCAAGCAGTTGAGAGTTTCCTCGGCCCACTGCCCAAAAATTCCTTGGATGGGCTCAGGCACCCCCGCCAACCTACAGAGGATAAGTGGTTTAGAAAATGGATGGGTGAATGGATGAGTATAACTTAAATGTGCAATGTAACCTTGAAAGATTATTTTTTGAAAACCAATGTCAAGTTGCTCCTTGTTTTCCTCCAAAAGTGTGCTGAAATTGTATCCAAGTAGTATAGTTTCAAAAGCAAAATGAAATGTTCTTTATCACATGGCAGACAAGATATGCACCAAAACATATTTGGCACAGAGATACATAAAACTGTAGATTACATCCACAGTGGTTAAAATAGTACGCAAAATGAAATGCAAAATGGCAAACGTGATCAGAAAACTGTTGAGCAGTGGATTCAAAACAAATTTGAATAATCATGGCCCAAGACAAGTACAGTACTTGGAAATTGTATTCAGACTTAAATTCATGTATAAAAATAGCTCAATATAGGTTGTACTAGGTGGACCCATGTATCCCGCCCTCCATTGATTGAAAGTTTAAATTGTACACTTTCATATTACGGTATTCTATTTTCTTGTCATCCAATGAATAAACCAAATCCATATATATATATATATATAAAAAAGAGTGATATATATATATATATATATATATATATACAGGTATATCATCTCATTAGCTGCACCGCTTATCCTCAGTAGGGTCGCGGGGGTGCTGGAGCCCATCCCAGCAATCATCGGGCAGTGGGCAGGGAACACCCTGAACTGGTTGCCAGCCAATCGCAGGGCACACGGGGACAGACAACTCACTTGCTCATTCACACCTAGGGAGAATTTGGACCAGCCAATTCACCTGAAATGCATGTTTTTTGGAATGTGGGAGGAAACCGGAGTGCCCGAAAGAAAACCCACGCAAGCACGGGGAGAACATACAAACTCCGCACAGGAAGTCTGCAGCTGGATTTGAACCCACGCAGGAGGTTCCCATGACTTGAACTGTGCCGCATATGCGCTAACCACTGTGCCGCCGTGCTGCCCCATATATATATATATATATATATATATATATATATATATATATATATATATATATATATTGAAGGATTGCAATGAAGATTTTCACCAACTAGGCTGAAGTTCAACGACAGGTCACGCTGATCCGAATGCGGAATGTTTTGTCTAGTTCTGTTGATAACAGGACTCTGATGCAGGACGGCAGGCATTGTTTGGAGAAGTTGTTTAGAGTTTTGAGTTGAGGCAAGGTGGTGGAGCTGTGGAGCCCACGTGGCGGCTTTCCTGGCACGCCCATGGGAGGAACCGGCACACCAGCTTGCGGAAAAAAACGTGGTCCGAAAGAGGAAAAGCGGAAGATCGAGAGAGGATGCTTTACAGAGACTCAAGTGACACTAATTCGGATAATTAGGCCATATATTCGATGGAGTTCACTTAGTTAAATCGTTTAAGAAATTTAATCCGCCCCTGTGTGGAAATGCCAGTCTCTTGTTCATTTTTCCATCAGGAAATGAGCGCGCATTGTTAGGTGAATGTAAGCTGTGTTTGGTTAATGGAGTCAGATAACTAATTCGAACAATTTGGTAAACGGTACATTTTAATAATTAATAATTCCTAACAATTTATACATCTATACATCTATATATATATATATATATATATATATATATATATATATATATATATATATATATATAGATAGATATATTATATGTATATATCTATATGAGTGTGTGTGGATGAGTGTATGTATCTATATTTAGTGATTAATTGTTTAGCCATATATTGTTTTGATTACTTTTGGATTACTCCAAAACCAAACATCATCATAAAAGACAAAAAATAACATCATACATGAAATTACCTAATTGTGTTTGAGATAAATGAACCATGTAATTTTGGAAATAAATTGGAATGAACCATGGTTAGGTAGCTGCTTGTATTCATGAAAAAAGTGGCCATATTTTAAACATGTTTATTGGGCTAAAATATTTTTTATATCACATGGCAGACTAGATATGTTTTATTTTAGTTTAATTTAAGAGGATATTAGGAGCCCAATATTTTTTAATCACACAAATTGTTCACTTTCTGAAATTTCAAGAAATATTTAATTTTTTTAAGTGGGCATGCCAAATCGCTCTAAAGCACATGTGTCAAACTCCCAGCCCGCGAGTCACGTCCGGCCCGCCGTGTAATCATATCCGGCCCGCAAGCCAATTTTACATTATTGTTATTAATGGCCCGTCAATATGAACAATGCCGTCTCATTCCTAAACATCATATTCTGACGTTTTAGTCACTTTACCTATTCCTTCACATATGACTTAGACTATACTATATACCAGGGGTTGGGAACCTATGGCTCGTGTGCCATATATGGCTCTTTCTATGAGTACCTATGGCTCAGAGACAAATTTAATTGCATGCAAATTTTCTCCATCTCGTTCAAAACATGAGCCATTTATCCTGTTCAGATACACGCAAAGCCAATCCAAAGCTGAATTGCAAAGCAGTACTTTTCAGAATATATAGGGCACGTTTTCACTACGATTTACAGTCAACGTCTCACACAAAAAAAACTTGTTTTGGCTGTACAACGCTAAAGAATCCTTTATATAAAAGCTCACTGTATAATCTGTGTTCAGTGTTCAGATACTTTTTGATGAATCCACGGAACAAATTGTAAATACGCCAAAACGGAAGAGAACTTAAAGTTATTTGATTGGGTGAGTGGGAGGAATGGGTGGAGCTATGCAAAAACTGCAAGCACTCCCTCTCATCTCTCGCCCAACTCCGTCTGCGCCAAAGGTAGCACATCAGGCTAACTGTTCTCAGAATGTTGTGACGTTTTTACAAAATAATTTGTGTAGCATTTTCATATTTCTACTTTTGACAGGAGATATATTAAGGAGAGCAAAATCTGGGATATTTTTTTTTATTATATACATTGACATATGAGCAATGGAATTTGAGTGTTATTTTAATGTTAAGTTGTTTAAGTTAAGTTCTAAGTTGTATAATTTAACAAGATATTTGTATTTAGAGCAAAATAATGAATACTGTATAAGTGATTTAAGGTTTAAATTTAATATTCTTGTCTGTTTTTATTCATATTATGTTCCAAAAACATTCAGTTTAAGTGTGTTCAATAAATGTTTATCCTGGTTGGCCCACGACCTTAAGTGTGTTTTGAATTTTGCCCCTTTGTGCAATTGAGTTTGACATCCCTGCTCAAAGTATTCACACTTATTAGGCTAAGTTAAGTTTCATCACCACATAACAATATGTGATGAAATAGTAGAATATTAACAACATATATCTGCAAAATATAAAAAAATAATAATGCGTCAAATATACTAAATGTCTTTGAACGTATCACTAACGAGCAACCTTTCCATGGACCGTGTAATAGTTTAAATAAAATTGTAATCTTGCAAAATCATTATACTGGACTGTCTCGAAAATTAGAATATTGTGATAAAGTTCTTTATTTTCTGTAATGCAATTAAAAAAACAAAAATGTCATACATTCTGGATTCATTACACATCAACTGAACTATTTCAAGCCTTTTATTATTTTAATATTGCTGAATTTGGCCTACAGCTTAAGAAAACTCAAAAATCATATCTCAAAATATTAGAATACTTCCTCAGACCAAGTAAAAAAATAATTTTATAACAGCAAAACTAAATCAAACATTTGAAAATGTCCATTGATGCACTCAGTACTTGGTTGGGAATCCTTTTGCAAGGATTACTGCATCAATCCGGCGTGGCATGGAGGCAATCAGCCTGTGGCATTGCTGAGGTGTTATTGATGCCCAGGATGCTTCGATAGCGGCCTTCAGCTCATTTGCATTTGCAGGTCTGGTGTCTTTCATCTTCTTCTTAACTATACCCCACAAATTCTCGATGGGGTTCAGGTCAGGGGAATTAGCAGGCCAATGATGCCATGGTCAGTGCACCAGTTACTGGTGGTTTTGGCACTGTGTGCAGGTGACAGATCATGCTGGAAAATGAAATCCTCATCTCCATAGAGCTTTTCAGCAGATGGAAGCATGTAGTGCTCTAAAATCTCTTGGTACACAGTTGCATTTACTCTGGACTTGATGAAACACAGTGGACCAACACCAGCAGCTGACATGGCTCCCCAAACCATTGCTGACTGTGGGAACTTCACACTGGATTTCAAGCAACTTGGATTTTGCGCCTCTCCAGCCTTTCTCCAGACTCTGGCGCCTTGACTTCCAAATGAAATGCAAAACTTGCTTTCGTCTGAAAAGAGGACTTTGGACCACTCTGCAACTGTCCAGTGCTTCTTCTCCATAGCCCAAGTCAGACGCTTCTTCCGTTGTCTTGAGTTCAGAAGTGGCTTGACCATGGGAATACGGCTATTGTAGCCCATTTCCCGGACACGTCTGTGAACTGTGGCTTTTGATACCTGGACTCCAGCTTCAGCCCACTGTCTTTGAAGCTCCCCCAAATTCTGGAAGCGGCTCTTCTTCACAATTTTGTTAAGGCTGCGGTCATCTCTCTTGGTTGTGCAGCGTTTCCGGCCACATTTTTCCCTTCCAACAGACTTTTTGTGGATATGCTTTGAAACTGCACTCTGTGAACAGCCTGCTCTTTGAGAAATTTCTTTTTGTGTCTTACCCTCCTGATGGAGGGTATCAATGATGGTCCTCTGGACAGCAGTCAGATCAGCAGTCTTCCCCATACTTGTGATTTAGTTTACTGAACCAAGCTGAGTGTTTTTAAGGCTCAGGAAACCTCGCAAGGTGTTTCGAGTTAATTAGATGATTCAGGTGATTAGTTGAATAGCCTACTTGTATACTTTTTCATGATATTCTAATATTTTGAGATAGGATTTTTGAGTTTTCTTAAGCTGTAGGCCAAATTCAGCAATATTAAAATAATAAAAGGCTTGAAATAGTTCAGTTGATGTGTAATGAATCCAGAATGTATGACATTTTAATTTTTTTAATTGCATTACAGAAAATAAAGAACTTTATCACAATATTCTAATTTTCTGAGACAGTCCAGTATTAACGAAAGGGGCTCCAATTAGACAGGGCTTCTCTTTATAGAGTTCTTGCGCAGGGAGATTCACTCTATGTAGGTGTGAAACTGCAGCTTATCGTGGACGGCACCTTTACGCATGACCACTTGACCCTTGAACAGATGCCCAATCACGTATTCACGGATAATCAATCCTATCACGTCACCATGGAATTTTCAGACCTCATGGTTGGACCGCTCAAGGATGCAGGACACAGTTTTCAAAGTCACGCAGTATTGCCTTTGGCCAGACAACTCGAGTGCTTGGATCGTGAAGTCCGTTATGCGGTTCTCATTGTTGATCCTGAATGCTTTGCAGTGTTCCGTGACAAGAGGGGCAGCTACGGTTTCTTTGACACTCACTCGAGGTCTGCTCTAGGTTTACCGTAGCATGGTGGCACTGCAGTAAAGTTGACATTCCCTTTGTTAATTGATCTGGTCGACCACGTGCATAAGGTCTTGCTGGATCGTGGAACTTATGCTAGCTATGAGCTTATGCCTGTTTCATTTTGCAAGACCCCTGCAGCAGTGGACAATGTTGTAGTCTCTCCAGCACTGGACAAATTTAGCATAAACAAAGACTTTCAACATGTATTATCCTTGAATAGGGCACAGTGAAACAGGAACTTGTTGAAGATGTTCCACAGATTCGAAATAAAGTTCGCGTAGTGCCTGAGAAAGGGGAACGGTATATTCTGAAACTTGATTCAGGTAGGCGAAAGAAGGCCGCACGTCGAGCAATGACAATCAGCAAACGTCTGTCTTCTGGAGATGATGGGAAGAGGGCCACTTGTAGAATTCAGTCTGAAAGATCGCTATATGCCAGAATTTCGGGCGAAGAAATTGCAGACGATGAGGGCGCACTATCGTCTGCACCGCCAAAAAATGACATATTCTGCAATGAAACGGTACCTGATAGATCCTCTTTTCCAGCAGCAGAAAAAATCTGCGATGAAGGCCTACAGCCGTAAAACGTACAGCAACAATTACCGTAAATTCCGGACTATAAGACGCTACTTTTTTCCCAAATGTTCAGCCCTGCGGCTTATTCAGTGAAGCGGCCAATTTATGAAATCTTTCTAACGGCCACCAGCAGCACTCGAGTACGAAAGGTAAGATTTAGACCTGCATCCTCACAGTTTACGTTTGAATTGTACGTATGACAAAGGTTCTTTCCTATGATAAGGAAGACGCCCTTGAGGACGACTATGACAAGGAGAATGACTACCGTGAATTTCGCAATTGCGGTACGGCTTTCTCTGACAGCTTACACTTCATGCATAGCAAGCGTGTTAGGAGTAGCGTGGTGGTACCTTTCACAGGCACAGTTTGGGATGAAAGTTATATTATTATTATTAAAACTTTGAAAACTCTCTCGGTGTACCATCTTTCTTTGTAAATATTTGTAACCATGTATATTATGTATTTGCAACTGTATATTTTTGTAATGTATTTATTTTAGAGATGTATTGTGATATGTTTTCTACCGTCAAATCAAAAAGAAGAGGCGGAGCAAACACGGGCTGACGGGAAATGGCGTGAAGCTGAGTTAAATCTGTTTGTTGTTGCAGCAGACAATAGTGGATATTGATTTTTTCCCGCCCTTAACTTTGGAAATATCCATTTTTTTCATTGGATTACTTCAAACAGGACCCAGACTTTAAAGGTCTGCATTAAATTGTAACTACCGGTATCATTTTCCGTTCATGTTGCCGACTGTGATAAGTGCATTGTGTACCATATCTGCAGTCACATTCGCGGCAACTATAGTCAGATTCGGGACAAACTTGTGACGGGCTCACATATTTCAATGTGGGCTCATGCGGCCTATATACAGGTGCGGCTTGTGAAAAGACAATCTGTAAAACCCATAAAATATGGTGCATGCAGCTTGTGATCAGGTGTGCTCTATAGTCCGGAATTTAAGGTATGCTCTCCAGCACCAGAAAAAGTCTATGATGAAGTCCTACATCCATAAGCGCTAAGCTTTTCGGCACATACAGAAATCACACATCCGCACACGGTACATGACTGACCTCCATTTCCAACAGAGACAGAAATCATACATCCGTACACGGTACAGCACTGACCTACCCTTTCAGCAACGGCAGAAAAAGTATCTTTTGCATAAATATCAGCACGACCCGGAGTTCCACAAACGTCACTTGGAGTGCTGCAGGCAATACAGAGAGGCTAGGCGCCCAAATGCACGACTTCGCCTTTGTATCAAAATGCAGTGTGCTTTGAGTGTCAAGCGTAGGTATATTTCCATCATGTGTCGCGCTTCAGCAACTAATGAACCTATGTCTTTGCCGGATACAGGCATTGCCACGTTCCGTGAGAGGATCAGACTCGGCCCCACCCACGTTTGCACCGCTTGTCACAGGACCGAATTTCCAAACCAGGTGAAAAGTTGCCTCAGAAAAAGTACAAGGAAGACTAGCGTTTGACTGCCGCGTGCTTAACAGGGCAGTACGTTCACGTTTGTGAATCCTCTTGCTCGATTCCTTGCTCATTTCCGCCTGGGAGATTTTGCGAGGGGATCTGTCACACCTGTGATGGCCACTTACTCAAAGAGAAGATACAATCTCACGGCCTGGTAAATAAAATGTCGTTAGCCCCCATCCCCCTTTAGCTGTCCCGTTGCAACATATTAGAACGCCACCTTCTGGCAAAAGTGCTGCCTTTTGCCAAGATAGTTTCGCTGCCGAAGGGAGAGCAAAGGGCGGTACACGGTGCCGTAATTTGCGTTCCTTCAGCTGTCGAAACTGTAGTTAATGCTCTCCCTAGGCCACGCACCGACGCTCAGCTCTTGCAGGTGAAGCTAAATGCAGAATCCAGTATAAAGGTCATCAGCACTTTTATAAATTAGATATGCAGAATGTGCTTGGAGGATTGCAGGAGCTCAAGGCGAATCATCACCAGTACAAGAACATCACCATCAATGAGGGCGCCGCCTTTGACTACTACGATCCAGGCACCGAATCGCCGAGCGCGGACGTGACGAGCGCGGGAGCAGAAACCAAGCGACTCGATGAGCAGGAGGAGCTCACTTGGGAACGCACTCGAGGAACTGAGAGCGTCGCTTTCCAATGCGGAAATCTTAATTGTGGACGAGTTTTCAATGGTTTCGAAGGACCTCTTTGCCTATGTGGACTGGCCTTCACAGCAGATCAAAGGCTACAAGAGGTCCTTCGGGGGTATGTCCGAGCTGGTGGTGGTGACTTCTACCAGCTGCCGCCACTCGGTAGGGCGAAATGAAGACTTGGACCTTCAGGGGCAACAGGCGGGATCTGCTAGACAATATCGAAGTGGCCGTGGGCGCTCGCGTCATGGTAACGAGGAACGTCGACATCGAGGACGGCATCATCAACGGCACTTTCGGCATGCAGACACCTCGTCATGTACAGTGACGACCCCGAAAGGGTGAAGATGATCGGGCTAGAGTTGGACAGCTCTGAGGCCGGAAAGAAGTTAAGAATAAGGGTTCTCGGGCCGACCGATGCGCTGGTGTACATCGAGCAGTTCGAGGAGCCCATGAAAAAGAGGGGAGCTGTTCGACGACAGTTCCCGATCAAGTTGGCGTTTGGCTGTACAGCTCACAAAGTGCAAGGAATGACGGTGTTGTCCGCCGTAGTTTGTCTGAAGCGCGTTTTCGAACCCGGGATGTCATATGTCGCCCTCAGCAGGACGACGTCTCTTCAGGGGCTGCGGATCACAGAGTTCGAAAAGAAGAAAATCTTTGCCGACCCCACCATCAAGACTGCGTTGGAGAAAACGCCTCAGGCGTCCTTTAAATCTTCGGGGCCGCTCCTGCACTTCACCAAGTCGCCCGTCATCGTAGAGCCTACACTGATTCTGGTCGACCACAAGAGCCAGGGTCTTCCATCACACATGGAGGACCTGAAGCAACAGCACGAACTCCTTCTCGCAGATGTTTTGTGCATCAGCGAGAGCCATCTGTCGGTTTGACTGTTCCTCCGGCGTTTCAATTACGAGGATACCAAATGTTTGCTCGAAATCGAAACGTCTGTTACACAACCAAACCCGACATGGCCTCCAAGGATGGAAGGGGTGTGGCTGTATACTACAGGAGCAGTGTTGTCGCCGGGCCGCGCAAGTACCTGCAGAACGTGTCAGATCTAGAAGTCACCGTTATAAAGGTCGAGCGCCTGGTGACAGATCTGATCGCTATAGTATACAGACCCCCCAACTACACTCTTAACAATTTTCTCCCCAAAATGCAAGTCCTGTTAGATTCCTTGCAGCTGATGGGTTGTCAGCCTATTGTCGTTTGCGGAGATTTCAACGAAGACCTTCTTTCTGGTGATAAGAAAGCCATCAAATAAATGTTTGTTTCCAGGGACTACAGCCAGCTCATCACCAGTGCCACCACCGTAAAGCAGACCCTAATTGACCACGTTTACATCTTGCGTCCTGATTCCTGTGTTCAGTCAGGTGTTCTGCACTCTTACTACAGTTACCACCAGCCTGTTTACTGCATTTTGAGGTAAACGTTTTTGGATCTACATCTACGCAGCCTGCACCGGTGATGTATTCTCTCTCTCTCCCTCTACCTCTTTCCCTTTGCCTCTCTCTTTCTCTCTCTACCTCTCTGTACCCCTGTACATCTATCTCTACCTTTTTACCTCTTACGCTTTACTTCTTCTTCTTTACTCTTTCTCTCTTCTCTATCTTCTCTTTCTCTCTCTATCTGTCTCTCTCTCTTTCTACCTCATTCTACCTCTCAGCCACCCCACCCTGTTGTGTGTCCTGTGCGTAAGTAAAAAAAAAAAATTATAACATTAAAGACTCCTTTTAAATGTGTTTCCTGTCTTTGTGCGATTTTATATGTTTGTCTTTTTGTGTGTGGGTGTTTGTACACAACGGTTTGTTCTACACAGGGTATGTGTGAAGCGTCTCGTGCAGTAGTCATGTGAGCATGCTTGTCACACCTACTGCTGCTGGCTAAGCTTCTAAACAGAGGGTCAACAGAGGTCCGTCCTCCTGCCAGTATACAGCCTGTCCACTACCAAGACTCCTACAGTGCCTCCCTGGGGCCACGCACGGAAACTGGGTACCTCACGGTCCCAGGCCATACTGTATGGGGATCTCGGAGAAACAGTGGGCCCAGAGACGCGGCATGTGGATAAATCCGGTTGCCCGTCAACCACTGTCCCTATGGGTAAGTAGCCATGGTGACATGCTGCGGTGGGAAGTTCCACACATGTAGAAAGAAGTGAGTAATATATATGTCAGCAATTTCACTATTGTTGATTCTTCATTAAATGATCATCTTGATGGATGTAACCAGATATCTCTCTATTTATCCCCCCAGACTGACTGACTCTCTAAAGCCTGTGATATGACGGCCACAAGTGACCTGTCACCTCAAAGAGTGTTTGAAGTCCATCCTCGACAGGAATTTCAACCTGCCCAAAATTAAGACTCTTTTTCAGATGATCTTTGTTACAAAGTTTAAACATTCTTATGAGCGTTAACACTAGCCCATTCTTCCCCTGAGGAGAGATTCATGGCCTACCAGAGACGTGGAGAAAACATGGAGAAGGAGGAGTCAAGTCAAGTCACATTTATTTATATAGCCCTTAATCACAAAAATGTCTCAAAGGACTGCACAGGATTACTATTACACAATTGCACAATTATCTGATCTTAAACCAGCATGCGGGCAAGGAACAACTCAAAAACCTCAGTGTGAGGAAAAAAGAGAAACCTTGAGAAAGGACCTCACATGTGGTAATCCCCCTTCCAGGATTGACCAGGGTGAATCACAATGAGCATTACTGTACACAGAATAGTATACACTAGGTAAGATGTTGAAAATGTCCGGAAAGTGCATGACAGCAACGACGCCCCCAGCCTGTAAACTAGTCAGAAAGTCTATGACGGCCACGACGCAGCTTCCCATCTCTGCCAGCTGGTAAATGCAGGGGTTGACATGCTTCAGGTCAGACGCTGGTCTGCTGACTCATCTCAAATCGTCCTTTTTTCTTCGTATCACCACCAGGCAGGCAGTCGGAAAAAGACAGGACAATAGAGAATATGAGGTGGCCATCAATCATAAGCTTTGGAATAGAAGTGTGTCTTAAGCCTCAATTTAAAAACTTCCATTGAGGTTGCAGATCTTATCTCCGGAGGCAGGGCATTCCATAACACCGGGGTCCCGATGGAGAACGCTCTCGAGCCTGCAGACTTCTTGGCTCTAGGAGTCACAAGTAGACCGGCATTTTCCGAGCGCAGACTCCGTGCAGGAACATAGAGGGAAATCAAATCAGAGGGATAAGAGGGTGCAAGCCCATGCAAACATTTATATGTTAATAAGAGAACCTTAAAGTCACATCTTAAGTGGACTGGGAGCAGTGCAAGTTGGCCAATACAGGAGTAATATGCTCAAACTTTTTGGTCTTAGTCAAAAGTCTTGCTGCCGCATTCTGAGCTGCAAACTTTTAATGCTAGACGTCGGGAGACCAGAAAGCATACATTACATTAATCAAGCCGAGAAGTAATAAACGCATGAATTAAAACCTCTGCATCTGATTGGGACAGCATCGAACAAATCTTCGCAATATTACGGAGGTGGTGGAAAGCTATTCTAGTAATATTTTTCACGTGTGACTGACACGACAGATTAGGATCAAATATAACACCTAGATTTTTGACCGAGTCACTATGGGTGATATTACATTTGTCTAGGTTCAGGGTAGTCTTTGAAAACAACTGACGACAGTGAGCTGGACCAATAATCAACATTTCAGTTTTTTCTGGGTTAAGGCGTAAAAAATTAAGTGACATCCATCTTTGAATCTCAGTAAGGTAAGCCTCCAGATTTCTACAACTTAAATGTCCAGTTGTTTCCAGTGGCACATACAGTTGAGTGTCATCTGCATAGCAATGGAAAATAATATTATGCGGATAATGTCACCAAGCGGGATCATATAAATACTAAAAAGAAGGGGGCCAAGTACAGAGCCTTGAGGAACACCACAGGGGACATTACATTGTTTATTTTTTTAGTTTATTGATGAACAAGAATAGTGCAAGATAAATTGGTCAGTTATACGATTTCAATGTATTTCCATGTTGTATATATGGACTGGTGTAAAATGACAGCTCTGTTGGTTATAAAACAATCTTGTGCGAAATATAAATCTTGGTGTGGCACACTGATTTACAAGGAAATTTGAAAGTGGCACGCCACACCAAAAAGGTTGCTGACCCCTGGTGTAGACAGATGTGGCCCCCAAAGTTGCCCAATTTTATAACAAATGGTGATGAAATGTACACGCCCCATGACCAAGCTGCTGCCGATTTGTCCACGCTTTCCAGTCCTTCTTTGAAGAATGGGGGGAGGGGTGATGGATCATCGTCATTCACATAGAATGGGGCAAGACACACACTCCAACCCCCCAGGAGAGGTGATAAGGCATCGTTATCTGCACAGAATGGAACAAGAAACACATTCCAAAGCAAAGCGCGGTTTACGACACACTTCTGCCATAGTTGTGCACTGGAAGGCTGGAGTCCGACTAAGAACAAGTATATTTGAGTATAAGTAAGATAAAACAACTTATAAAATAGTATATAACTTCGGTATGTTTTTGTGATATAACGAACATTTTAAGCGTACGTTTACATACTTTTTTATAAGTACTTACGTACGTTTTATATGTTTACATACGTTGTGTTTACATACGTTTTGTGCGGCGTTTACATATGCTATTGTGTGTATTTACGTACGTTTTATGTGTTTGCATGTTTTGTGTGTTAACGTATGTTTTGTGTCATAACATACTTTTATGTGTGTTTACACATGTTTTTGTACACGTTGATGTACGTTTTTGTGCATGTTTATGAACATGCTAATTGTTATTTTTTCATATTGTTTACTTTTTATTTTTGTTGCACTTTAAGTGTAGGATAAATCTGCTGCTGGTAATGTGCAATCAATTTTACAAAGTTCTATAACACAACTTCATGTCTGTTCTTTTTGAAGTAAAGGAAATAGTTACTCTTCTTGGTAACTAATTATTTTCACGATAGAACATAGGGGTCAAACATGAGGTCGGCGGGCCAGTTCGGACCCGCCAAGGGTTTTAAGTGAGACAATGCTGAGAGAAGCGAAAGAGAAAGATGAGCTGCAGTTGGAAATATGTCCATTTGATATCCCTAAAGCCGGTCGCAACTCACAAAGACACTTTAGCTGTATTTCTCTCTTACTCTTTGCCTTTCTTTCTCTTTCCCTCTTAGTCCCTCATTTTTTCATTTTCTCTCTCATTGTGGCTTTCTCTTCTTTGTTTTTCTTTGTCTCTTTCTGTTTGACTTTCTTTTTCTCTTCTCACTTTCTCTTCTCTCACTCTATCTCTTGTTTTGTTCTTTTCATTCTCTCTCTCTGTATGTCTCTCTTTTTCTCACTCTTTCTCTCTCATTCTCTCTCTCTCTTTTAATCATTCACAACAATTCTCTCTGTCTACCTCCTTTTTCTTTTTCTATTTCTCTTGTTCTTTCACTTATTCTCTCTCTCTCACTTTCTTCTCTCTCGCTGTCTGTCTTTCGTTTTTCTTTTTCTTAGTCTTGATTGTCTTTCCAACTCAAATTTTCTATTCTCTTACACTATTGCTTTTCTCTCTCTCTCTCTCTCTCTCTCTCTCTCTCTCTCTCTCTCTCTCTGCATCTTTTTCACTTTATTTCTCTTCGTCTTTCTCTGTCTCTCTCTTCTCCCTCTTTATACCTCATACTTTCTCTCACTCTTTTTACCTTTAGAGATGAACCCTGGCTTTATTTGTGACCAAAAAAATGCAGCCATTAAAACTACTGACGATTTAATGGCTTTTATGCGTGCAAAAAAAAACAACTGGTAAACAAATATGAGTTCGCCAAAAGCCAGAGGAATGCGTGAACAAATGGTTCTTTTGTGACGGAAGTGTAGCATACTATGTTAAATATCGCCTTCTGCTGTTTTTCAAAGGAAACACAGGTCAACTTTAGGACAAATAGGATCAAAATTGCTTCTCATGTGTCTAGGCTAAGCAAAACAAATGAGAATAAGAAGGGTGCAGTTTGGTCAGTACAAGTCTCCGTTGTGTGTATTCTTCCTTGTACTTAGTAGCACTTGTTTTTGGTTGCAATACGACGACAGTTAGTGGTCGAATATTAAAGGCACCCTTTAAGTCAGTGTTTTTTAACCGTTGCGCAAGGGCACACTAGGGTTCCGTGAGCCCTAGTGTGCTCCAGTGAAATGCCCAATTTTATCTTCACAAAAAAGAATGAAATTGCTCACAATCATTGCATTTATCCATTTCAGTAGGGGGCAGCAGATTACATTTGTATATACTAAGTATTATCTCATGAGATAGTACTGTACATAGAAATATATTTTATTTTAAGAAGCTATTGAAGAAGGCACTAAAAGACATAATAAAATAAAAAAACGCGAAAATATTAGAAATACTTTTGCAAATTGTAATATTTTTTTTGTCCTTCAATTGTTCATGAATTTCTCAAAGTAACTGTGTTCTCCTTACACAACACCATAACTCACTTTAGACAGCTAAATTAGGGGTGGGGGAACCTATTGCCCATGAGCTATCTTTTCATGAGTAAATCTGGGCCGGAGATAAAAATTTAACTGTAGCCTAATTCTCTGTGGCGTGCCTAAGTTGGGTGATGAGATTCCAATTTTGATACATGAGATACATAAAACATTTTCACTTACAGTTTACAGTCAGAGCGTCACACCACCAATACCCCGTTTTGGCAGTAGATCGCTAAGAAATCCTTTAAATCAGGGGTTTCCAACTGAACTGCCCGCGGACCTATTCTAAAAATAGTTTTCTAGTGCTGAGTAAAGGAAAAACGTTAACTTTAAATACCCCAACAAGCCCACAAACAACTCTCTTACATAGCACTCTCTTCTCTCGCTCATTATGGTCTGCGCCAAAGGTAAATACGACAATATCCTTATCGTTTGAAGTATTGTGTGACATTTTTACAACAGAACTTTTCTCCCACCTTTTTTTGTAACTATTGTTAAGAACAAAAATGAGCTTCAACACTTTCAAGTAGCTGCGACAGGGAGAATAATTTTAAGTGGTATATTATTGTAGAACACAGGCTCTGGCATTTTTATTTAATATATTTTATCATATCATAAAAACATCACAAAATGAAATAAAATCTGCTGAAGAATTAGCTTTTATCTAGAAAACAGGTTTGGTGGTTTTGTTGTATTTTGTCTTAAAACTTTTGGTGTGGCTCTCTCAAAAAGGTCAAAAAGTTTCCCGACCACTGAGATAAATCATCTAAAAATAAAATCAATTCATTTAACTGCAAGTTTGTTTTTATTTGTAGATTTTCAGTAGTTTTATTACAGCTGTATACTCTCAATTGGTAAGTTTGCAAGTCAGTATAAGGTTTTCACAAAGAAAAAACTAGCACAGAAAACGCACTTTACCCTTAAAGTTGAAAAGCGCATCGAAATTGCAATACAGGTCTGGAAAACCAGCAGTTACTGTATTTTCTGCACTGTAAGGGGCACCGGATTATAAGGTGCACTCCCAAAAAAAAAATAGTCTTTTTGTCATATATTTTCCATACATAAGGCACACTGGATTTTATTAATTAACTGAATTCATGGTTGTACTAGGGTTTACAGCTAGAGTTATGTGTAGGTTGAGGAGCTAGGGCTTGAGCTCAAAATTAGGGTTTCAACCTGAATAGAGGGTTCCAGAATACGTTTAGGGCGATGAACTGGGGTCTGAGTTCCATGTTAGGTTTCTAAACTGAATGTAGGGTTTCGAACTAGGTTTGGAGCTGGAGTTACAATATGAAACCGGCTTAGGACTAGGGTTAGATGTAAGTTAGGCTTTTAAACAAAATTAAGGGTTCCAAAGTAAAGTTGGGCCTAGACTATGGGTTTGAAACTAAGTTCTAAACTCTTTCTTTTGATTGCCGCTGAATATTTTTGTTCGACGGTACTGGAAAGAATGGAAAGTTGGCTTTGACAGTACTTAAAATGTGCTTGAATGTGGCCATGAAAAAAAGTCTTTTAACCCTGAAATACTGAGTACAAGCCACTACTTTTTTGCTACATTTTATACGCAACGTGGAAACTTATTCTGTGTTTGGGAGGAACCGGAAAGCTCCTTTTTTTGCTACGCATGCAACTCTTAACTGCAAAACAGTGACGTCCGTAAACATTTGTGATGCCCTTCTAGAGGAGAAACAAGTCTGTTTTCGCCAACAATATTCATATAATACTTAAGAAAGGCAAAAGGGAGGGTTGCCCGTACTTTATTCAATATTTTACTCACTTACCGTGTCATTTGTTTTGCCCATCTGACCAAAAAGACAACAATCGATTACAAAAAATGTTGAAAAGACAAGTCCAAAAACAAAACAACAAAAAACTGACCGAAAAAAAAAAAAATCAACACAAATTTCAACACCAATAACTCATCTTTTAGTTCAACCAAAAAGCAACGGAACAGGAAATCAAATTCGGCTTACAGGTTAATATTTTTACAACAGACCAATAAAAATGTCAATCTCACCAACGTGATTTGAATCGACTTCAAACAAAAAGTGCATGGAAATTTCAAAAGAGCTTGCAAATTGAAATGTTTGGGCACTCCTGTTCTAGAGCCAGATGGACGAACTACTGTTATGGTAACAGCTAATCCTTTCCACTTTAGCACGGTTTTTATGCTCTCTCTCAATCACAAACGCACAAACTAATGTTATGGTGAGTGCCAATTTTTCAGCCTCCCTTAAACATTTTCACTCCTCTTTTTATGCTATCTCTTAGTTAGCTGAGCAGTCGCTCTCTCTTATTCCTGCTTTAAGGCTCCGTCCCGGGGGCTTATCCAATCAGAAGGCGTAAGGTGGGGAGGGAAGGAGTTTTTCAAGTTGATCTCAAGAGAGCGGGGCCTTGAGTGGGTAACAATGAAGCAAGAGGGAGAGATTTAGAAACCGGCCGGCGAATGGAAAAAAATACAAATTGCCAATTTCGGAGCGGACCTTATTGCCTCGCCCCAAAACATAAAAACAAGATGCAGGGAGATCTTGGCAGGAGAGGGAGAGCCGTTTATTTGTCTTCGTCAGAGTCCAAACAGTTCTCATTCGTCTAAGAGACAATCAGCTTTTTCATATCCTCAGACAACATCTTATGTTACTTAACGCGTCCCCTCGCGATGACGCACTTGTTTTTTCCTCTATGTGCATTCTTTTCAGGAATAGACAATGTTTTTTCAGAATGTTTTCGTCCTCTTTCGATTCTCCAAAGTAACACAATTTCCAAGAAAATCGTTGGGGTCGGCCTGACATATCCAAATTCCTGACTTGACCGCTTGTTCCACGCCAAGCAGAATGTTATTACTTGGCAAGTCCAGGGCGATTAATAATAACACTCGATGACATTTAAACTCGGAAGAAATAAGCCTGGAATTTCCTGTTTTAAACTAATGTGTTCTCCTTATGTCAAGCTCGACTCCAAAAAACCACAACACCGATACCCAAATAGCGATCGACCTCAGTTCGGGCGAGCCAGGATTGTCAGGGGGGGGGTGGGGGGGCCATCGGGTACCGTATTGACGAATTTCCGGGAACGTGTTTCTCGTCCGGCAGAACCGAGGCATCTACATGTTCCAGATCAACAACGACCAAGTGATCGACGCCACGCTAACCGGCGGACCGGACCGGTGAGCGATGGGCCCCCGACGGCCCAGAGCGAACAGAAACGCTGTCTTTTGCGAAGCCCCTCATCACTCCACCCACCAACTGTTGCACTCACCGCAGAAGTGCTCCTTCATGGTGATTACTATATTTTCTTCCTTGACTTTAAAATTATTCCTCGCACATACTGTGCATCACTGGTAAGATAACCCTCCCATTTCCCTTTTTATACTTGGTGGATCAGAAATCTGGCCAAGGGTGGAGTCATGGCAGGTCAAACAGCTCGTCATGCAGAAACTACAACACATGATGCTGACGACGAGCTTGACTTAATTGTGCTTGTTTATTTTCGACAGGAATTATGGTGGGAAACTGTCTTTTAGAGAAGTTGTTCGAAAATTATTGGGACTGGAAAGCGACAAAATCATCTGCGGCCACTCACTCGGCACCCGGGAGCATTAAAGGCCAATTACAGCCGTCGACGCAAACGCAATCTCGGGGTTCCTCAGATTTTTCGTCACGCAGGTGAGTTTTCATTCATAGGTTCACCCATTTCTGATATTAGTCCTCATCTGAGGTCATGAGATCGAACCTCCTGTGTGGATTTTGCATGTTCTCCCCGTGTTTGCCTGGGTTTCCTCCGGGCACTCTGGTTTCCTCCCACACTCCAAAAACATGCATTTCAGGTTAATTGGCAGGTCCAAATTTTCCCTAGGTGTGAATGAGCGAGCGAATTGTCTGTGACTGGCTGGCAACCAGTTCTGGGTGTCCCCTGCCCACTGCCTGAGGATGGCTGGGATGGGCTCCAGCAACCCCACGACCCTACTGAGGATAAGCGGTGCAGATAATGGATAGATGGATGGATTTTGTTTTAGAATATACCCCTTGTTGTTCCTTTCTAAAATATCACAAGATGGCACTGAAATTGCTGCTAAAATACCACTATTCCCACACTTTTAGACCCACCTTAAAATTTCTGGCCAAATTGGGGACTTTAGGTGTGCCTTATTGTCCGGTATTTAACGGTATCTGATTTGTAGTCGTGTACGGAAAAAAGGTTTTAAGTTGTACCAACATTTTTACTTAGTGCCAGACGTTTGTCATTTTTACTAATTTTTGGAGGCCAACAGATAATATATTTCTGTAACTACATAGACATAGGATATCAGCTGGCTTGTGTACTAACAGACATTTTCAACACCTCGCTAGACCAAGCCAAAGTACCATCATGCTTCAAAATTGCCAACATCATCCCTGTGCCAAAGAAACCCCAGATCTTATCATTCAACGATTACCGGCCCGTTGCACTAACTCCTATCATAATGAAGTGCTTTGAGAGACTGGTTAAAGAGCACATCACCTCCAGTCTCCCCTCCTCATTCGACCCCTTTCAGTTTGCCTACCGGACAAACCGCTCCACCAGGGATGCCATCTCCTCTGCGCTTCACCTAAGCCTGACACACCTAGAGGAGAAGAACACCCATGTGCGGATGCTGTTCCTGGACTTCAGTTCAGCATTCAACACCATCATCCCACAACATCTGGTAGACAAAATGAGACTCCTGGGTTTCAACACCCCCCTGCGGAACTGGCTGCTGGACTTCCTCAGACGATGGTCTGGTCAGGGAGGGATGACCAGAACTGCCTATTACTCTTTGTCTATATTTCGTGATTATCACCACACTGCCTCACTATGCCTACTTACCATATGGGGCCACCTACACACTCTCATTCGCTGGAAAAAAAGGAAAAAACTTTAGGAAGTAGGGGGTC
The DNA here is from genome assembly GCF_059441175.1 of Urocampus carinirostris. NCBI lineage: Eukaryota > Metazoa > Chordata > Actinopteri > Syngnathiformes > Syngnathidae > Urocampus > Urocampus carinirostris. The sequence continues at coordinate 45,597,056 of NC_142355.1, forward strand.
CCTAAATGTGTGGACATTGATTGGTGAGTTTTTATTCTGAAAATATTCCTAGAGGCTTAATACTTTTACTAATGAGCAGCGCCAAACCCTTTATAATAGTTTTTTTCAAATAAAACAAAAATGTATTTTTACGTTTTGGCCCTCAGGGACATTGTATCTGAAAAAGTATTTTCATGTTTCGGCATTAAATGAGTTAAGTACCGTATTTTTTTATAAAGCACATTTCACATTTCTGGCCAATTTGGGGTTTTTGTGTGCGCCTTATAGTCTGGCATATATGCTCACCCAATTGTAGTCATGTATGCGGAAAAAAAAAAGATTTAAGTTTAACTGTACCTGCATTTTTAACAGGAATTGATATTCCTATCACGTAATCTACATCCAGAAAACCCAAGAAAGGTGGCCCCACTGGATGTGTGTAAGTTTACCTCATTATTGTTTTGATTGATATTCCAAATACAGCGTTTAAAGCTCTAGTTTGGCTGTCGTTGACGGTTACACGCAAAGATACAACAACAAATATTCACTTATATACAAATAAGACCCAAACGCGCTAGAGAAAGGCGCGTGCTGAAGTGGTTAGGGTTCTCTGGGACTCGTTTTCGCCGGCAAACGGCTATCACTGGCAATGCGTTAGTGTGCCCTGGCTATCCCTGGGGTCGCATTGTTAATTTGGAGCCTATTTCTGCCCTCCACACTCACCAGATAAGTGTCACTCTTTTCGTCCAGGCATTCAGAAAAACTCTGGCCTCTCTTTGGAACTCATTTCGGTCAGGAATTGCGCAATATTTTCATCTAGGATTTATTGCTCTTGCCCACTAACTCCGAAAGACGCATTGCAAGCAGGGTTCTCACTCTGGCCTTTTCCCCTTCATTTGAACATCTAAAAATATGTGTAGACCCATGACATCAAACCACATCTGACCGATCCAATGTGGCCTACTGTTTACATTCGGTAATGCGCTGGTATGTAGTCTTAGCTTTGCAACTATCATAAATTAAGTTTTAATTTTTTATAATTATTTTTCATAATTGTCGAATGAGTTATTCTTGCGTATCATTGCTGCTATTTCAAAAAGATGTGTCACCCTTTTTTGGCATTTTTGTTTTAAATATTCACATATTATTGATTGTAAAACATATTTAATGGGCTTCAGTGATCTGGAATTGAACTACTGGTAAATACTGTTTTAGGTTAAGGATTTGATGTCTAAGTGTACAAAAAATACACTAGTGCATTTTACCCACTATGATACGGTTGTATCGTTTTCAACATTTGCATGAATTTGTCTAAGATAAGTGCGATACGGTACAAATAAAGCTGATATGTATTTTGTCCAATAGATGGCGCCCAAAGTCCAGCTCAGAAAATGTCATTGCCTCAGCGTGTCTTTCTCCACAGAAAAGTGAATTTACAACAAACGTATGCTTGTTGGTTGTTCGTAAAATCCAATATACATTTTGCATTGTTCAAAATGCACATTTTTACTTACAGGCTGTTTTTCACCCAGCAAACGTGGATTTGTGGAGTTATATGACACCTCGACTGCGCTGAGACAACATCCAAACAATGGGAAGTTGAAGTACTCCTCGTGGCATACCAAACTCCAATTACAGCTGATCTTTTGCAAGAGGTGATGATTGAAGGTAATTTAATCAATTGGTGATGTGAAGATTTTTTGTAAAACCTTTTTATTTTTAAACCCTTTTATTAGTCTACCTCAGCAATGAATAGACCATTGGACATTCATGCCAGTGGAGAAATCCCTCAAAAGTCAAACCGAGGCAAGTAAAATGAGGATCCTGGAGAGCTGGAGAGAAAAATCCGGATGTCCTTTAGACAGAAGAAAACGAGCAGAGTGGCTGGTCTTCATTCGAGTAGCAGAAAACAGACCTGCTCCGAACCTTGTGAGTTAAAAGCAAATTCAGGCCTCACTGGCGGTATTTATCTTTTATCTCAACGCCTCCGACCTTTTCAGTTGTTTTATCCAGTAAGGAAGATATAACGAATGAAAGTCATGAAAGCAAACTGATAGATGAAACGCGTCCTTCCCATCAAAGGGCTAATCAGACTTTAGATATCCTGGAGCTGCCTTTTTTCTTTGAGTTGGAGTTTTTGTGTCTTCACATTGGCTTGATGCACGCTGATGCCAGCGGAAAGAGGATGGTGAGATGTAAAGTATATCGGTCCACGAATTGCTCTGCCCATCTGTCCCTCCTTCCAGACAGGTCAACCCCACAAAAGTCATGGGAGGACTTGATTGATGATGCGTTTTGTCATACCTAAGTCAATTGATAATATGTTAATTTTCAACACACTTTAGTTTCTGATAAATTAGGTAATGACTATCCCATTTCCTTTGGGTTTCTTGTATTTATCAGTGTATTATTTCTACTTATTTCAAATAGATTTTGTCACTTTGTTTGAAAAATATTTCTGGTGAATGATAAGATTCTAATGTTTGTGTCCAGATAACATCGAGCGGAATTGATCTCCCGCTTAAAGGTACCAAAAATCTCATCAAAATTAGAAAACTACTTGTTTGAATATCTGACGTGTGGTGCCAACAGGACAGGATACCGGCCAGGTCACTGTGGTTGCATCACAAGTGCAAGGCTATGGCTTATGGAATGCTGGCGTTGCTCTGGGTGGTACTTTGCTCGATGATCTGAGAGGGCCCACTCGATCGCTGCTTTTCCTATGGGTAACTGATGCTCAGGCCAGCATCCTATACAGGGAGATGACATTCATCCTGAACACCAATACACCAGGTAAAATTTTGGAGTGGTCAGTTTATTTCACTTTTATTTTATACTTTGTTAACAACACAAAAACTCAAATCTTACTCATGAAAAGTTTAACATTCAGACTTTTCACCACTTCTTTTTATTATATTAATGATATGATAAGTCTGTGTAACAAAAAAAACAAAAAACAAATATGGAATGGATTTTTTTTAAATATGTGGTCTTTGGTTGTTCAAAGTCTGTTTTTCTTCACAAATTGTAGTTGAGTGGACCATGAGAAGTGATATGTTGATGGTCCTCCTTGTCTCTACAGGGCCACCATGCTCCATCCTTCTTCTGCTACTGACAGAACAGCTTTCTGAGTACAAGGCCTCACTGCTGACCTCTATGTTGGAGATGGCCGAATTCAGGGCTAGCCACCCCTCAGATGAAGGAATAACCTCTAGGAATAATTTCAGTGTGTTTGTTGTAGTGCAAATAACTCGGGCCACTGCTAAACTTATTTTATTAGAGTAAAAAAAACAAGATTTCTGATAAACTAGTCTAGCTCTATTCTTTTGTAATATGTAAACCGTTATATTCATTTCCAGGCTTCTGTGATGACGACCATCGTTGCATTAGCCCAAAATTTTGTGGGAAGCAACAACTTGAACTATCTGCAACCTCTAGGACAGAAACAAGGCTGCACGGTGACAAGGCTTCTGCTAGCCCCTGTTACATTTTTACCTTGCTCAGGTCATTAGGCTTTACTTTATTTGTTTTAAAGATGTGTATTGCAGACATGGGACCAAGTCACACATGTGCAAGTCTCAAGTAAGTCTCAAGTCTTCACCTTCAAGTCCCAAGTAAGTCCCAAGTATTTTTTTCTTGGGCAAGTCAAGTCACAAGTCAAGTCCCGAGTCTTAGATTGCCAAGTCCAAGTCAAGTCACAAGTCATAAAAACAGCGACTCGAGTCGACTCGAGTCCAAGTCACTAAGTCTCAAGTCCCCATGTCTGGTGTATTGTATTTGAGATCCAAATGTCTCCCACTCTCCAGCCCCCTGGCCCGTCTTCTTTTCGCGGCAACGGATGACAACCTGCTGAAGAACAATTACGATGACAACCAGAGTGTGGAGCCTGAATGGTACATTCCCATCAACTGACCGTGTGGATCAATGGCTCTGACGGTATTGGCACTGGCTGGGCAAGCAAAATCCCCAACTATGACGTCCATGAGATCGTCGCCAACAATACACGCTTGCTTGGCGGGGAGGAGCCGCTACCCATGGTGAGGCACTTATACATTTTAAATACAATATAATTGTTTATTTTTGTCCTAGCTCCCAAACTATAAGGGCTTTAAAGGTACCTTTGACCAAATTGTGGACAACCAGTACATCCTGTGTGGAGAGTTGGCCATTATTGACTCAACCACCATTGAGATCTCTGAGTTGCCTGTAAAAACGTGGACCCAGGTTGGTTTAAGTGAATCCATAAGAGGATATAAACTTCAAATTCTTTTTTTATCACATCGCCCCCATTTTCCCTCTTCCAGACTTACAAAGAGAGTGTCCTTGAGCCGATGCTGAATGGTACAGAGAAGGTTCCTTCGTTGATCACGGACTATAAGGAATACCACGCAGACACCATTGTGCGTTTCGTGATCAAGTTGACAGCTGAGGATCTGGTTGAGTTGGAGGCTGAAGGACTCCACAAAGTCTTTAAGCTGCAGACTCCTCTCACCTGTAGTACATCCATTCATTCTGCATCATCAGACTTCTGGGTATTTTAATGTAAGTAAAAAAAAATTGTCATTGCAGGTTCTCTTTGACCACGTGGGAAGTCTTAAAAAGTACGAATCCGCGCTGAATATTCTTAAATACTTCTTCAAGTTGAAGTTGGAATACTACAAATTGAGAAAGGAGTGGTTGCTCGGTATTTTGGGGGCTGAGAGTGCCAACCAGGCACGCTTCATTTTGGAAAAAAATCCAGGGAACCTTGGTCATTCGTGAATTGTTTCTAACTCCATGTGTTTCCACTTAAAAAACAAACCAAAGAAGGAACTGATCCACATGCTCGAGCAGATGGGTTATGACTCGGACCCGGTCAAAGCTTGGAAACCGGCTCAAGACAATGTAAAATTATTCGAATATGAGATCCTCCAAGGTCTTAAGAACTTGAAAAATCCTAAATTTGATAACCGCATATGAAGGCATTGAAAAGGTCTTAAATTTTGTCTTGGTCCCAAATCCAACCCTCAAATGTCTCTTTCTCCCCTGCCTTATCTGCATGCTAGAGCTAATTACTGTATAAGTAAACTAACAAAAGTATGGCACGTCTTAAAAGATATTGAATTCATTCATTTAAAAAAATGCCTTTATTGGCATTAAAATGTCTTAAATCCAGTTTTCAAAGTCTTAAATGTGAACACATTAATAAGATTTATGTTAGTTGGAACTCAAAAGATTTACCATAAACCACGCATTTATGCCCGTCCGTCAGATGGCACCAAAGAGGACTGGGAGCACATGAGCTTAAGGAGTCGGGATGAGTGGTCGCCTCGACGTGCCGGTGTGGCTGGCTCATTGCCAGCGGGGTTTGGTCCCCACCGCGTGGTCACCAGGTTCCCCTGGGTGCGTCTCGTTCTGCGGCATCCCACTGGTAATGGCAGGTAACAAGTCGCTTGGGATTCAGTCCCTCCTTTAGTGCTGGCCTGGTCGCATCCGGGACGGGGACCAGTCCCCCCTCAGCGCAAGTGCGGTCCGCCTACCTTGCAAACTAAACCTCAGCTGCTGGGTACGCAATACCTTCTCTGCTCCTTTGGGGCGGGGGTTTAATGTCCCCGCTGTCGCGCCCAGATGGTGTGGGGCCGTTCATGACTCAGCTCCTAACTCCCGCGTCTTTATGCCAGAATAGGTGTGAAATTGGTCTTAAATTGTCAGGTGGTCTTAAAAAGTCTTAACTTTGAATGGAAAATCCTGGGGGAACTCTGCCACGTCAGTTTTTATCTCATTACGCAGCTACTCGTAGTGTACTCGTTGGTTATCCTGTGTCATATTAGAACAGGGAGATGGTGGAAGAGGACCAGGAGGACACCCCAGAGGAGGACACAAGTGGACCAGACTACAACTACCTGCTAAGCATGCCAATGTGGTTCCTCACCAAAGAGAAAAAGGAGGAGCTGTACAGGCAAAGAGATGCTAAGGCGAGTTGCTCATTTTCCCACCTTTGCTTTCTTTTGTGATTTTATTTTCTTCTTCTTCCTCAACAATCGCACTAGAGATGACAGAGGTGAACACACTAGGAAGTCTCCAGCTGACCTCTGGAAAGAAGATCTTACTGTCTTCACTGAAGAACTTGAAGTCATTTCACATCTTTTTTCAGTACAATGACCAGAAATATTGTCTGCTAGTTGCTCAGTGTTCTCGTTTGCCCACGTCCCTGCGTTCTTGACGCATCATTTTTGCTGGGGACGCATAGTCTCAAATCAACGTGAGTCCCCAGGACGCAACTTTTTTGACACAAAATTGTCATTTTTACCTGATTACATTTTATTAAAACTTACCACACTCCAAACTTTTCGTAAGGCAGATCCGGCAGATGTTGTTTTGGTCTCGCAGTTCGAGTTTTCGTCTACACGCCGATCTCGAGTTGTGTAGTGAAAAGTCCGTCTCTTTTTAGAGAACTGGCTTTTTCAGCTCAACTCATTCAAGAGAGCCCTCTCAAACGGCTCACTTGCTTTGATGCATTATATTACGAATGATGATGTTGTATAAAGAAGTTAAGAAAAAAAGTATAAAAGGGGAAAATTTAAAAAAGACAGGTTTGTGGTTATCCCTTTAATCAGTATTTTACCAACAATAATTTGATGCAGAAAATGAATTAATAATTTGATGATTAAAACTGAATGAATATATAGATTTTATTATATTATTTGTCACCGATTTACTATTTCAACCTCGATAACACTAAATTTTGGGGACCCATAGATCTCTGTTGGGACCCATAGATTTTTGAGCATGCGAGTCACAGGTAAAATTAACACTGGTTGCTTTGAAAGAATCATGTTCTCACAAAAGGCCTTTTTGTGTGCACAACACAAAAGACCAGTTAAATGAAAGCAGCCAAGCGGTAATGGTAAACCCAATAACAACTGCCAATTGGACAGTCAAAACATTTGTGTTTTCTCTGGTTTGCACTGAGCATAAAGTGGGTGTTTGGCTTTGTCCTGATTTTTAATGGTTTTCCTTTTTACAACAGCGTGTTGAAGTCAAAGAAAAAGAGGATGCAGCAATGCCCGTTTTAGAGCCTTCCAAGGGCAGAGCTGCGAAGATGAAGGTAAAAACCAAAACGTTTCCCACGGCTCAGGGCTGCCGTGTCATCCCACGCATAACAAGTGCAATGAAAGCCGGAGCCACCAAAAAGGCTGACCCCCTCAAAAGGAGAGAATAACAGAGGCAGAAAAGCCAAGGTCAGTTTTGCAGTTTTCACAAAGATCCTCTTTCAACTTAATTTTAAAGATCAAATGATCAAATTTACGTTGAGTTTGACGATTTTTTGAAGAGGGACGCTCCAAAGCAAAAAGTTGTCATCAGCGATAGTGGCAGCGACGACAGCTTTTCACCCGAGTCCAGCACCATAAAGGATAGTGATCTGGACTCTCCCAAAGCCCCAGTATGACTATTAGACCATATGAATTGGTTGTAGGATTTACTGTACCTTTACTAACGACACTAAAATAAAATCTACCTGTATATTCCACAGGAAGGTGGTTAAGCCTAAATTAATGGCCAAATCAAGTAAGAATCGTCCCCTGTGCAATTAGAATGACACATGGGCATCAGCAAGTTCTAAAATTTCTACCGTTTTCTCGATGAATTATCCATAGCTGCTCAATCTGCCAAGCAGGAGGCTGTGCCTAAGAATCCCGTTCAGCAAAAGCCTAAACAGGCTGCACCCAGGAAACCGGCAGGTCCGAAGAAAGTGGCCGCAACCAAGTAAGTTGCAGGTTCTGAGAGCGTCAACAAATGAATTTCGTACGCTTATTTGAATGTTGTAGATACCAAGGGCTTCCATCATGGATGCTCAGACAAAACCCAGGCCGAAAGCGGCGCCGAAACGGAAACAAGTCAGCAGTGATGACTGTGACAGCGATTCAGGCGATTTAATGTCCCATCTGATGTCCAAAACCACTGCCAGAGTTAAGGTTAGTTTTTTAGGTTTGCGTTTTCTATTCATTATTAGCGGGTTTGCTGACACTTCATTTCCTTTTCCAAAGAAAAGGGTAAAGAAGTTGAGCGATGACGAAAGTGTCCAGATTTCCGACCATGAATCAGCAACCCCAGAAACTGCAACTGCAAAAAAAAAAGCCTAGCAGAGCCAAGAAGCCAGTTTCTTACAAATTTGACTCTGATTCTGACTAGACACTCATGTAGCTAGCATTTTTTTAACATGTTTTTATTGTTACTAATCAATTCAGTGTAAATATTTCAGTGTTTTTCTTGTTCATTTCTTTAAAAATAAAGTTGTGTTCGTATTTGATGTTTGTTTTTTCCCTTTTGGATTCTAGCATGTATGGTTCCAAAGTTATTGTCATTATGAAATAATGTTGTTTTTGAGCGTTTCAGGCTGAAAACGCACAATAAAGCGGTATTTAGGCTGCCAGTCACAGAGAACTTGAAGTTTCATTGAATCCGTTGAACATTCCACTTTGGGATCCATTTTAATGAGCTGATCAGTCATCGATCGAGATTGAGACAGCAGTAATGCTTCATCATTATGGGCCGCTGACCAAAATTGCGAAATATTGTATGCAATGATAATCGAACTTAACCCCCTTACGTTTTTTTTCGACATTTTCGACATGTGTTTTTTTTTTCTTCGACATTTTCGACCTACGTTTTTTTTGGACATTTTCGACATTCTTACCCCTTACGCTTTCCTGGGTTGGAAAAGGGGGGGTCCCTTGCGTAATTTTTGGACATTTCCTCCTTTCCCTGTGGTGAGGGGCCCTCTCCTTGTGAGAGGTAAGAGAATTCTCCCACCATGGTCCGCTGTGTGTCATAAGAGGCGACTAAAGTGGAGGGAGCGAGGGGACTGGGGATCCTGACCTCTCTATCTCTACTCCCTAAGAGACAGCAAGGCAAAGAAAGGGGGGCGAGAGACCGAAAGCTCTCGCAAACCCTAGTTATAAGGTCATTAAACGTAAGAGGATGTGGAAGTAAAGCGACTGAGTTGAAGAAAGAGGAGATCAGAAGGATGATGACTAAAAGGAAGGTTGATGTGTTAGCCTTGACTGACACAAAGATGAAAGGAAAGGGTGAATTACAGCTTGGAGGTATGTATGGTAGAAGGTCTTGAGTTACAGGTGGACATGCTAGAGAAGGGGTGGCTGTGCTTGTGAGTGAAAAAGCAAAGGAAAAACTGGTGGAGTGGAAAGAGATATCTTCCAGATGAATGTGGGTGAGGTTGAAGTGGGGTGTAGAAGTATGGATGTTTATAAGTGCATATGGACCTGTTCAGAAAGAAGCGCTGAGGAGAAAGAGGAGTTCTGGATGGACTTGTCCGAATGTGTGGCAAGTGCGAAAGAAGGGTGGAAAGTGGTAATACTGGGTGACCTGAATGCTAGAGTGGGTGATGAAACGGTTGAAAATGTGATTGGTAGATATGGAGTACCAGGAAGAAATGAGAGTGGGAAGAAATTGATTGAGTTATGTGTGGAAAATGAGTTGGTGATTGGAAATACATTGTTTAAAAAGAGGGACGTGAATAAGTATACCTTTGTCAGAATGGATAGTGGCAAGATGGTGGACAGAGCACTGATGGATTATTTAGTGGTTAAGAAAGGGACGCTAAGTAGATTGTTGGATGTGCATGTTTACAGAGGTGAAATGAGTGGTATGTCTGATCATTTTTATGTGGAAGGAAAACTGAGAATAGATGGATCGTGGAGGGCTAGTTATAAGAGTGTGAGGGAAGAGGTGAAAATGTCAGTGTTGAATAAGGCAGAAAAGGAAAGAGTTTAAAGAGAGGATAAGGGAAGAGTATGAACGGGTTAGTAGAAGAGAAATGTAGAGTGTGGAAATTGAATGGAAGTGGTTTAAAGAGGCAGTGTTGAGGAGTGCAAAGTGTGTGGAATGAGAAAAGTTGGTCAAGGTATTAGGAAAGGAAGTGAATGTTGGAATGGTGAGGTATCAGAAGCTGTGACAGAAAAGAGACGTGCCTTTGAGGAGTGGCTGCAAGATAAGAGTGGTGATGCGTATGAAAGACATAAAGTGAAGAAAAGGTTGGTAAAAGCGGTAGTGGAAGCAGCAAAAAGGAAAGCAAATGATGAATGGTGTTGAAAGATAGCAGTGAACCTTGAGGAAAGGAGAAAAGTGTTCTGGAAAGAAGTGAAAAGAGTAAGAAACAGTGAGTCTGGAAAGGAAGAGAAGGTGAAAGATAAGGATGGTAGTTTGCTGGTTAGCGGTAGTGCAGTCAGGACAAGATGGGCAGAGTATTTTGAGGAGTTGCTAAATGTAGAGGATGAGAAAGAAGTGAGAGTCGAGTCGATCGATGGTATGGTATGGAGTGTTGGTTGATTTAAATGTGAAGCCTGTGGAAACATGAAAGGTGCAAGAGGCAGTGAAAGAAATGAAAGGGGGGAAGGGACCTGGGTTGGATGGTTGTACTGCTGAATGCCTGAAAAAAGGTGGCACAGCTATGATTGACTGGTTAGTACGCTTGTTTGGGCAATTGGGTTGGCCATGGTCCAAAAAATTTCGTGTGTTTTTTTTGCTATTTATTTCCCTTTTATTTTCTTTGTATTTGTATGTGTGTGTCTTGCTGTCGGTCACCCCTCTTGAGGGATATGACCAGGTAGATAAATAGATAGATAGATTTATTGTCGGGTCACCAGGGGCCCGCAGAACCGTTGAAAAACAGCCGAGTTTAGTCAGAACTTAAAGGGACAGTGTGTGAAAAAACTTTGAGACACATTTTACTTCATTGTCTCAAAGCGTTTTTCTAATGTGAGCTGCAGTACCACAAAAACACCAAAAGAGGGCACTCGTTAATAGGCGCCCGTTCATTTCCAATGGGAGCTGCAGTACCACAATTACGTAATTTTTTTGATGTTTTCGACATACAAACCCCGTATGTATTTTTTGACATTTTCGACATAGGGTTTTTTTTTTACATTTTCGACGCACTACCCCACTTACGTGATTTTTTTTACATTTTCGACACGCTAAATGTCCCTGGTATGTGTTGGGGGGGGGGGGCTTACGTAATTTTTTGACATTTTCGACATACGTTTTTTTTTTACATTTTCGACACACTAACCCCGCCTTACGTAATTTTTGACATTTTTGTTCCCTTTATTTTGTACGTCAGTCTCACCCATATGCTTCAAAAGTTGCCATTGGTGGCCCGACAAGTCCCCAAACACAAGCCCAGAATCAATCCACTAGTGTCGGCCACAAGTCCCCAAACACCAGCCGGGGACCGGCCCACAGGAGGCGGCAGACAGTCCCCAAACACATACCAGGGACCTGCCCGCAAGAGGCGGCAGCCAGTCCCCAAAAACATACCCCCCTTACGTAATTTTTGGACATTTTCGACATACTCTAACCCCTTACGTTTTTTTTTTCTCGACATTTTCAACACACTACCCCCCCTTACGTAATTTTTTTCGACATTTTGTGGGCAGGTCCCTGGTATGTGTTTGGGGACTGGCTGCCCCCTCTTGTGGGCAGGTCCCTGGCCCACAGAAGGAATAAGCCGGTCCCCAAACACCGGCCGGGGACCTGCCCACAAGAGGCGGCAGCCATTCCCCAACACAAGCCGGGGATCAGCCCACAGGAGGCGGCAGCCAGTCCCCAAACACATACCAGGGAACTGCCCAAAAGAGGCAGCAGCCAGTCCCCAAACACAAGCCGGCCCACAAAATGTCGAAAAAAATTATGTAAGGGGGGGTAGTATGTCGAAAATGTCAAAAATTACGTAAGGGGGGTATGTGTTTGGGGACTGGCTGCCGCCGTTGGAAATGAATGGGTGCCTATTTAACGAGTGTCCTCCGGTGGCGTTTTTGCGGTACTGCAGCTCCCATCGGAAATGAACGGGCGCCTATTTAACGAGTGCCCTGCTGTGGCATTTTGGCGGTACTGCAGCTCACATTAGAAAAACGCTTTGAGACAATGGAGTCGAATGTGTCTCGAGTTTTTTTCACACACTGTCCCTTTAAGTTCTGACTAAACTCCGCTGTTTTTCAACGGTTCTGCGGGCTGAAATTGAAAACGCTCTAAGTCCTGCAAGCCCCTGGTGACCCGACGATAAAACTTGGTAGAATTGTTTGATTGATGGGTCACCAGGGGCTCGAAAATGTAAAAAAAAAAAAAAAAAGTATGTCAAAAATGTCAAAACATTACGTAAGGGACCCCCCCTTTTCCAACCCGGGAAAGCGTAAAGGGTTGGTATGTCGAAAATGTCCCAAAAAATTACGTAAGGAGGGGTAGTGTCGAAAATGTCGAAAAAAAACATATGTCGAAAATGTCAGAAAAAAAACGTAGGTCGAAAATGTCGAAAAAAAACGTTAGGGGTTAAGTTTGATTAGCATTGCGTACAATATTTCGCAATTTTGGTCAGCGGCCCATAATGATGAAGCATTACTGCAGTCTCGATCTCGATTGAAGACTGATCAGCTCATTAAAATGGATCCTAAAGTCGAATGTTCAACGGATTCAATGAAACTTCAAGTTCTCTGTGACTAGCAGCCTAAATACCGCTTTATTGCGCGTTTTTTAGCCTGAAACGCTCAAAAACAACATCATTTAATAATGACAATAACTTTGTAACCATACATGCTAGAATCCAAAAGGGAAAAAACAAACGTCAATTACGAACACAACTTTATTTTCAAAAAAACGAACAAGAGAAACACTGAAATATTTACACTGAATTGATTAGTAACAATAAAAACATGTAAAAAAATGCTAGCTACACGAGTGTCTAGTCAGAATCAGAGTCAAATTTGTAAGAAACTGGCTTCTTCAGAAGAATTCTCGTGCCGGCGTGATGAGGGGGCCCTATCGTGGATGCAGAGCCGGAGCTAAGGCTAAGCGACTAGCGGCGATATAAGCCTTCGGTACCGTCTATATTCACGGTAAATGTGAACTCTACCAAATAAGACCGACGAACCGGCTGTGCTGGTGAAAAACATCAAAGCGTACAGGGAGTGTGCAGTTTGCAGTCTGCTAGGACAGACAGAGACGCGAAAGCCTGCGGGCACCGGAGAGGAGGCGGACTCGCTATCTACTCGAACACGAAGTGGTGTAACCCTGGGCACAAAGACTTCCATCTGCTGCAGGGACGTGGAACTTTTGGACTAGCGTGTGACGTCATCCACTCCGCTGTTGCTAAACTTCAACACAGCACCCCCGAGACTGTCCTGTTAATTTGTTAATAAACAACACGAGGAACCAACTATCTATATATCTACTTCAACTGGAAAACGTTTAGTTTTTGTCAATTTACCCTTTTCCTTCGAAAGTCAGCCATTGTGTCGATGCTTTTTTGGGGTGGACTTAGTCCTGTCCGCAAGTTCAGAACGACAACATAACAAAGTTCCTCGACAGAAGCGCTCCCTTTAGCTCGTTTCTCCATCCAAATCCCGGAAGCGGAATTAAACACGTGGCGGGATGCGGGTGGTCTACACCAGGGGTTGGCAACCTATGACACTGCTGGCGCGCGAGGGGTTAACCAGTGGCACGCGAGCGCATGGCAAAATAATGATTATTTTTTTAAAATGCGCATTTTTACCTGAAATTTAGACATTTTCAGTTGTGCGCCGTGTTATTCAGAGGCTTTATGGTAGCCTCCTCAGCGCCGTGTGTTAACGTGTGTCTGTGCGGCGCGAAGGCGAGATCCGTGTTTTAACCCAGCCAAAGAAATAAATGAATGAATCACGACAGCTGCTCCAGCGAAAAAAAAATCTAGGCTTTTCCAACCAGCGTGGAGAGATGACTGAGGATTTGTGCAAAAAACGACCGTGCTGCTTGTGCCATTATGCCTCGAGAGCGTTGTACCTCGCACGTCAAGTGTTAAACGTCATTACGAGACGAAACGTGAACATAAATTTAAGGACAAGTCGGAGACATTAAAACGCGCGGCAAACAAACACAGACCCTGAAAACCTTTGTCACTGCTAAAAACACAAGCTATCACATTTCTCACTGCATAGCAAAGTACGGAAAACCATTTACTGATGGCGAATATATTAAAGAGTTTGTGCGTGCGTGTACCCTACTGTTCAGCTGTTAATTCTGTTGCAATCACAGTATTTTTAAGTTGCCTTGCTGCCGTTATTTCAAGATTTGATATTTTCTGTAATAAGATTTAGTAGGCAGTCAACTAAATAGTCAGATAGGTCAGTCAAACTTTATTAAGCCTTGAACTGTTGAGAAGCCAAAACGTGTCTCAGACACATACACGGTGTTGGTACGATGTCACCTGTCACTGAAATGTGTCATGCCACATTACATTGGAAAGCCTGAACTCTTGGGGTTCAAGATATGACCATTTCAAAATATACTCATCAGAGAAACATCACTATCGGTCTTAAACAAAATGCCCGAAAACTATAGCTCACTAAGGATATTGTCTTGGAGCCATCACATTCGATGATAATACGCAACTATGATCCCCTTACATCTGCGAGTGTAGTGAATCCATCTATCCATCCATCTATTATCTGCACCGCTTATCCTCAGTAGGGTCGCGGGGGGTGCTGAAGCCCATCCCAGCTATTTTCAGGCAGCGGGTAGGGGACACCCTGAACTGGTTGCCAGCCAGTCGCAGGGCACAGAGGGACAGACAATTTGGACCGGCCAATTAACCTGACATGCATGTTTTTGGAATGTGGGAGGCAACCAGAGTGCCCGGAGGAAACCCACGCAAGCACAGGGAGAACATGCAAACTCCACACAGGAGGTTCAATCTCAAGACCTCAGAACTGTGCTGCACACGCGCTAACCACTGCGCCACCGTGCTGCCCTGTAGTGAATCTAACTGTAAAATGTTTACGTACTCCTAACGCTGAAAAATACAAACTATCCGCTGAAAAGCATCTCTAAATTAATGGACGTTACTTGTTGCTTTCTGTTTAGCCCCTTAAAATTATTTTCATTAGGCCGTAGACCAAACCAACTTGTGATTCACAACATTTTCGGCCAATTGCAGACCTTTTTCTACCCAGATTTTGCCTATACAAACCTGTAAATGCTAAAAAGGATCAGTTTTTTCTTTACCTCTGTTGGGGTTGTATAACTATATTTATCCCACAGTTGACATTTAATACGCTATATATATATATTCTTAGTCATTTAGAAGAAGTTCTCAGCTTGTAAATTATTCTCCAAGGCCTAGAGTCGTGTCTCACATACCAACAGATGTTCCCTGACCTGGAATGACCTCTTCATGCCAAAGAGCGTGAAATGAAGAAAAGGCAGTCTCACCCATGACCAGAGGAAACCTTCCATCACCAGCCGGAAGGCAAGCTTTCCAAAAAAGACACTGATTAACTCTACGTAGCAGTCTCCTTTGTTAGATAGAATCCCCGCCCCTCAGTAAAGAGGCATGTATTAGGGCAAAAAACATAATAAAAAGAAAGGAGGTTCGGAGATTTCTTCAGAGTCATTTGGGCAATTGGTGGTAAAACACTCTCTGACTCTCCTTGAAATTGTATCAATATAATTCATTGATTCTCTTTGTCTTTTATTACAGAACGTTTTATCATAAATGTTAGCCACTCGAACCTAACATTTAATTGGTCCTTCGAGCCGGATTCCAAAAAGACCAGACGATTCCAGGACGCGAGAGGAACATCCAGCAAGACTGTGGCCACAGCATAAAGACCCTTTTCCGGGACTGGACCTTCCCTCGCGGGCTGGGATCTGACGGTTGACGGAAAGCCAAGGACTTAGAGAATCGTGAGTAAAATGTATTCATAATATTGTGTGCATAAAAAAAAAAAAAAAAAACCGGTAAAGAAAATAACTCGCGAGCGGGGGGGGTGTTAAGTTCTTAAGGTTTAAGGAACCTCCTTCGAAAAGATTAAGAAACCCCAGTTGAAAAGTAAGATCTACGGGGGTACATTCTTAACAGAAAAACCCTGACAATTCTAGACTCTATCAGGTAAATAGTTTTCAGACAGTTAAATTCCCGCGGGAGGCGTGGACTCCCCTAACCCAGCGCTTTAAAGTTAGTTAAATTCCACAAGGATGTGCGGGGGTCCTCTGTCATTTGGAAACAAGTGAAGAAAAAGGAAAAAAAAAAAAAAAAAAAAAAAAAAAAGGTGAACTTTATCACATGAGAAATTAATCACTGTCTTGTTGAAAATCACCTGGCTTGTTGAAAATCACCTGGTGTTAGAATACCCTATGTATTAAGACCCACTGGGACTAAATTACAGACTTAAAATGGGGAAAGGACAGAGTAAGGAGAGACAAAAAATTCTCGATGAACTCCAATGTAAAGATTGGAAAATCCTTTATAAGGAAGATTCAACCGCAATCAAGCCTCTGTGTTACTGGATAAAACAATATGAATTTACCGGAAAATTATCCACGGCAAGCATCAGAGAACTACAACAGAAAATAGGCAAAAAATGTAAACAGAATGAAACTAAAATGAATAAAGAAGGATACGAACAGACTAAAGTTTGGATGAAAATAGCTGGACAACGAGAAGACGGTGAAAGAAAAGCGAGACAGGTCAGAGAAGAAAAGAAAATACAAGAAAGTCAAAAAAACGATCAAAAAAGAAAATCAGAAAGTAAGGAAGAAAGAGAAGAGGATGAAAATACCATTATGTATCATAAAAAGGAGGATAACGAATATACAGGGCCATATAGTGAACCGCGTCGATTACTGGCTGCTGCCTCGTTACTGAGGGAGGAAGGGCAGGCATACAGTAATACGCCTCGCTCCACGCCGCCCCCACAATATGCCAAATATCACTCGCATGCGCTAACAGCACCCAGGCCATTTACCCGCTCCCGAGGAGAAGCTGGCGCCTGGTCACATAGCATGTCAGGAGAACTAGGCAAAATACTGTCTCCCTCACCACAAGTACGGTCACTTGACCCGGAAAGGGAAGGTACAGAAATATTCCCCCTAATAGAGCTACCAAATCCGCGTGCGGGACAAGAAAATCAAGGAAATGTTGTTAGAGTGTACCGAACATGGACTCAGGACGACATAAAAAAGGCAGTGGATGGCGTGCCACACCCAAAAACCGACATAGACGAATGCGTTAGACAAATGGAGCTATTAATGGGTACATATCATTTAAATGGTTTTGAAGTTCAGCAAGTCTGGATGTGCCTGCTAGGGGGTGACTGGCAACTCGTCAAAGGGAATTATTCACCTATAGGTGAAGAGGGTAGGGTTTTACCGCCCGATTCTAAATGGCTAAAAGGCCAAGTGGACCCCCTTATTGACAGAGTAAAAAATAGATATAGAAAACGAGCAAACTACACTGAGATTGGCAGGAGCAGACAAATGTCCGGAGAGTCATTTGACGAGTATAGAGTGAGGATGGAGAAGGTATTCAGGACAAACAGTGGTTTGGCGTTTGATGAGGATGAGACAGGCGCTTACAAACAGCAACTTAAAAATGCCCTGCACTCTGGATCAACACCAGACATAAAAGGCTGGGTGGACCGACACTACATAGGTATGAGTGGCGGCACCCTGGCAGAATATATAAATCATGCCCTACACGCCGAAAAAGTCATAAAGGGCAAAAAAGAAAGAGAGAAAAAAGGCACTATATTTTACGCAGACGATGAAGGTAAACTTATCCTCTACCAAGGACGAAGCAGTCGCGGAAGGGGCCGCGGGAGGGGTCGTGGTAGAGGCAGAGGGGGCCGAGGTGGAGGCAGTGGGGGTAACACACACGCCGAGTCAAAACAAGGCATTCAAGTAGGAAGACGAGACGTAAAGTGTTGGGCCTGCGGTCAGAAAGGTCACATGTCATTTGAATGTGAAGAAGAAAGCTCTGCTGAGCAACATCAAACAGCGTGACTAAGCCAAGATAGTAATGATAAAATAGGGACAGTAGAACAGTATCAAAACAATGAAGAGTTAACTGGGGAAGAAGGAATTTTTAATCTCGAAAGAATTCTCTTTGAAGAAACAATCAAACCCGAAGTAACATTATTAGTTCAAGGCACTCCTGTAAAATTCCTCTGTGATACCGGGGCGTGCAGAACCACCCTTAAAGAACAAATCCCAAATGTGACCCTCGGGCCAAACAAAGTAATGGTGCGCGCGGCTCAGGGGGTATTAAAAAGAGTCCCAGAAACCGAGCTGACGTGGCTCAAAGACCCACAAGGGAAGTCATGTCAAATGTCAATTTTAGTACTGCCCGAATGCCCAGTTAATTTGTTAGGACGAGACGGACTTGTAGCCCTAGGGTTAGCCATAATGCCCACGCCTGATGGCTTAAAAATAATCAGGCACAAGCCTGAAGAAGTATACGTGATGCAAGGTGTGGGACAGCCACGTTACCGTTATACCCTAGACATTCCAAATAAACCGCCCACTAACACGGGAGCTAGCCTAGTAAATGAAGGAAAGAATGCTGTTGAGCAGCAGCAAGACACAATGTCACCTGATGAACTACACGTCACCATGTGGTTCACCCCCAAACCCGATTCTAACTATGCAAGCAAACTCAGTAAAGCCGCTCCCACAAAGATAACTGTGTCTTATGTGTATTCGGACATAAAATCAAATGCCGTGGCAGCAGTATTCTTACCTGACCCACTCCAGTCACTGTTTAAACAGCATAACTGGCTTATGGATAGATGCGTACCGCATATTTTGTTGTGCAAAAAGAAGAGCATCAAATGGCAAGACTTGGAAAAATTAGTGTACAAAGGAGAAAGAGCCACAGATTGGAGAGAAACAGGTACGAATACTTCGTATAGCAATTCCACAGGATTAACAAGAAAGGCTCTTTTCTGGTCAGTGACAGTGCAGTCAGGAGTACACTTAATAGAAGAACAAGAATGACAAATCTTTTTAACCGCAGAGGACGAGGAATTGTTGACGCAGATTCCCGAGAAATTATGGTCTCAGGGGCCTACGGACGTGGGCCTTGTAAAAGGGGCATCCCCTGTAGTAGTCAGACCAAAAACAGAGCATCGCCCTAGAATAAAACAATATCCACTCAAGCCAGATGCTATGGCTGGGATACAACCAGTGATTGAAAATCTAGTAAAAGCAGGGGTATTAATTGAATGTGCCGACTCCCCAGTAAACACGCCAATATTTCCTGTAAAGAAAGCTCCACCATCCATAGGGTGGAGAATGGTACAAGACTTAGTTGCAGTAAATCAAGCCGTCATTCAAAGATCACCTTGCGTACCTGACCCACACACACTCTTAAATTCGCTAGACCCAAAGGCAAAAATCTTTACTGTAATTGATATTAGTAATGCATTCTTCTCCGTACCAGTGCATAAAGACAGCCAATATTGGTTTGCATTTACTTTTAAAGGGAAAAGATACACCTATACTAGACTGCCTCAAGGGTATTGTGAAAGCCCAACAATATACTCGCAAGTCATTATGTCTAGTTTATCCACCTTTGAACCCCCATGTAATAGCCAGCTTCTTGTTTATGTCGACGACATACTCTTGGCGTCCGAAACAATAGAAAACTGTAGAACCGATACATTAGCACTGCTAAAACACTTAGCGGAAGAAGGTCACAAAATCAGCAAAAATAAACTACAACTTTGCCAAGAGAAAGTAAAATACCTAGGACATCAGCTTAGTGCAGGAGGGAGGGCGATCTTAGAAGAAAGAAAGGCAGCTATTTTACAAGTGCCTAAACCTTTAACAAAGAAACAAATGATGTCATTCCTAGGCCTTACAAACTACTGCAGAAGTTGGGTACCAAATTATGCGGAAATAACAGCACCCCTACAATCGCTTATGTATACAGAGGAGCTTAAAATGTCTGATAAATTGAAATGGACACCAGAAACAGAAGAAGCGTTTGTTAAAGTAAAGCAGGAAATGGTTAGCAGCTGCGCGTTAGCCTTACCAGATTACGACAAAGAATTTGTGCAAATGGTGGATTGTAAAGGAAAGTTCATGACCTCAGTCCTAACGCAGTTACACGGAACAAAATTACGGCCAGTGGCCTATTATTCAACCAAGTTAGACGCTGTGGCATGTGCACTACCACATTGTGTACGGGCAGTCATTGCGGCCTCACTGGCAATAACATCCAGTGCAGATATAGTTCTCTTCCACCCTCTTGTACTAAGGGTTCCACATGCCGTATCGGCATTGCTTTTGCAGACAAAGATGTCTTTCTTGTCACCTGCAAGACACCTGTCATGCATGTCCACACTTTTGTCTCAACCGCATCTAACGATAGAAAGATGCACTGTACTGAACCCTGCTACATTACTGCCTACTGAAGAAGATGGAGAGAAACATGATTGTCAAGCCTTAGCTGAACAAACAGCAAAAAGCAGAGCAGACTTAAAAGATGTGCCTCTGACAGAAGGCCAAGTAATATTTGTAGATGGCTCCTCCAAAAAAGACAATACTGGTAAAACAAGAACAGGCTATGCTGTGGTTACTCTAAAAAAGGTGCTAAAAGCAGAGATGTTGCCCCAACATTTCTCAGCGCAAGCTGCAGAATTGGTGGCTCTTACGGAAGCGTGCAAGTTAATGAAAGACAAGGTTGCAACCATTTACACAGATAGCCAATACGCATATGCAACCACCCACACATTTGCACAACATTGGAAAAATAGAGGTATGATTACATCGACAGGTAAACCAGTCACACATGCAACATTATTAACAAATCTTTTGCAAGCAGTACAGCTACCAAAACATCTAGCGATATGCAAGTGTGCAGCACACACAAATGGAACTGATCCCGTTTCAAGAGGAAATGCGTTTGCGGACAGAACTGCAAAGGCAGCCGCACAGGGCCAACTTGATATACACATGATAACACAGGACCGGTTTCCTGACCTAGCAGGAAAAAACCCTGACAGACAGATACTATTAGACATGCAACAACAATCGCCAAAGTCTGAACAAGATTCATGGAAAAATAAAGGAGCACAACTGTGTGAAGGCATTTTCATGTCATCTGAAGACAAGCCAATTTTACCAAAAAATTTATATAAATGGGCTGCTATATTGAGTCACGGTTCAACGCATGTGTCAAAGGCAGGGATGGTTGGACTAGTCAATAAAGTATACACAACTTATGGTTTTAACTCCTATTCAAAAAGATTTTGTAGAGCATGCCTAATATGTGCCAAACATAATGCTCAAGGGAATTTAAGGCCAAAGAGGGGACAATTCCCCAAACCAGACTACCCGTTTCAACATATACACATGGATTTCATTGAATTGAGTCAGAGTGACGGAAAACGGTTCTGCCTTGTAATTATTGACTCATTCTCAAAGTGGATAGAACTCTTCCCCACAAAACACCCAGATGCGTTGACAGTAGCAAAAGCCCTATGTCAGGACATAATTCCACGATATGGAATACCGGAAAAAATTTATAGTGATAATGGCTCACACTTTGTCAACCAAATCATTACCAAAATAGGGCAAGCCTTTCACATAGATCTAAAGAACCATTGTGCCTATCACCCGCAAAGTGCCGGTCTAGTTGAAAGGATGAATTATACAATTAAAAATAGACTCAGGAAATGTATGACTGAAACCAAAAGACCATGGACTAAATGTCTTGACCTAGTAAAATTATACATCAACATCACAAGTACAAGCGGCCTGAGGCCGTACGAAACGATATTTGGTAGACCTTACCGATTGCCGTTTTTTAAGAACATGTGGGAAACAGATGAGGAAAGTACATTAGCAGATTACATAAGAAAAATGTTGCAGCACCAGAAGCAACTGGCAGATCGCAATAATAATGATGATGATACACTTTCTATGTCTCCACAGGAAAGCCAGTTAGTTGAACCAGGAGATTGGGTCCTGATTAAAAGCATAAAGAAGAAACACTGGCATTCACCTAGGTGGGAGGGGCCCTACCAGGTGTTGTTAACCACAGGCACAGCAGTAAAGATTGCGGAACGAAGTACATGGGTTCATTTGACACATTGTAAGAAAGTAATTAAAAATGACTAAAATAACTATTTCTATCTTAGCATACGCCGTAACCGTCCTCGTTTGCGTCATTTTTATAGCGTTGTGGTACCTGTTGTAGAGCTGTAGTTCCTCAACGAAACTTTCAGAGAAAGGCTGGCTACAAAGGGGGCTGTGATTATAGTTTGCAGTCGTCTCAAACCAGTGAAGATTGTCCACAACTCTGGAAGTATTAGGAGGAATTGCAGATCTACAGGTAGAATGCTCATTTCGACGCATATACAGCTATCTTAACCACAAAAAGGTGATAAACCTAACATTTAATTGGTCCTTCCACTACAGGCTAAATGATGGGCCCCTATCTATACTTGATAATAATCGCACTCATCGCTGCTGGCTCGGTTCACACCCATGGAAAGGTCTGCACCATACAACGCATACTGTCAAATCATACAACATGCACTCCTTGGTTAATATGGTGGACCTATAACAACTCTGTGACGGTGACTGTGCCACCAAATGCCACCACTGTGATATCCATACCGATAACCTCTTTAAAAGGGTTCCAGGGAGGCAGTCTAGGGGGACAGCCAACACATATTACTGGGCAAGGGTGGGAGGAGTACTGGTGGTACGTGTTTGGACACGGAGCGTTCCAAGGGTGGGAGTATTTGGTTACTACGGAAGCAGGGGAGTACTGGACCCCGGGGGACAGCTCTGAGGCCCAGTATTTCAAAAATCGGGTTAAATTGCAGCATCAAGGAAGCAACTTACAACTGACTATAACCGTTACAAACCAGACAATTCGACCTCCGGGATCAGATTTTTTCAACAGCACGTGCTGGGGTTTCACGTTATGGGCCTGGTCCTCGGGCCTGGACCCCTTTTTCCCGGTCGTAGTGTGTGTAAATGACAGTATGAAATCGACTGATCAGCCAAAATTAAGTAACTACTCTCTAACGACAAATATCACATCAGTAAGCATGTCAGTCAAAGACATTGATGCGTGGTTCAAAGTTACCACAGGAATTTCAAAGATAGATAACAACTGGTTGCTAATGGCTGAGCAGGCGGCACATGCTGTCATGACGGATTGTGTTGTGTGTATGAGTGCTCGACCTCTTTTGAGAGTTGTACCATCAACCCTGAACTCAGAGTGCCTGATAAACGTAATGAATAATGCTGTACCAAACGGAAACTGCTCTTTCTGGGATCAAACCTACCCCATGACGACAGTTGAAAAACATAAGCCTGTGTTTTCTAAAAGAGTAGCTCAAAATAATTTTACCTGTATAAATAGAACCGGAATTGGTAACAGTATAAGTAATCTGAATGCTACACAATGTCACCAAATGTTGACAGTCAATATAACATTCAAACCACTCTCCCGGAGCGACATCTGGTGGTGGTGTGGAGGAGACAAGTTGTATGATAGACTACCGTACAATACCACAGGATTGTGTGCATCTGTGTCTCTTATTTTACCTGTGTCTGTAACCGCCACCACAATCCCTGAATTGCTAACATCTGTTAAGAGCTTGTTACCACATGCATGGAAAAGAAAAAGGTCTACCTATGCCTGGAGTGACAATGATCCTACATACATCGACAGCATCGGTGTTCCAAGAGGCGTACCAGATGAATACAAATTAGCAGATCAAGTAGCAGCGGGTTTTGAATCTTTGATTTGTTATTGGTGTACAATTAATAAAAATGTTGACAGAATAAACTATATCCATTTCAATGTACAGAAGTTAGGAAACAAAACAGAACAAGGTTTCTCCGCCATCCATGAACAACTCTCTGCTACCTCCCTCATGGCTTTCCAGAACCGGATTGCTGTTGATATGCTACTGGCTGAAAAGGGAGGGGTCTGTTCTATCTTTGGTGACCAATGTTGCACGTTCATACCGAACAACACGGCAGCAGACGGAAGTCTGACAAAGGCCCTGGAAGGCCTCAGGTCACTTAACAACAAGATGAAAGAACACTCAGGAGTTGACACATCAATGTGGGATGGTTTTGGAGATACGTTTGGAAAATATAAAAAAATAATAATATCAGCTATGATGGCGATAGCCGTTTTTGCGGCAATTCTCACATTGTGTGGATGTTGTTGTATTCCGTGCATAAGAACATTGCTAACGAGACTAATTACAACAGCTCTTGCCCCAATGCAGGCAAAGATGGTACCTTTGTATGCTCTGTTGCCCTCGGATACCGATGCTGACGATGACTCTGGCAATTACCATAAAAATGACGATGGTGAAAATTGTAATGACACAAATGTTGATGATGATTGCATGTCTCTGCGTTTTCCTTATATTTACTCAGATCCTGGTCATTATAACGACAACCTCTAAGTGTAACAACTGTGTTGTATTCATGATTTCTCTGTTAAAAATCGTATTGCGAAGTGACAGTTGAATGAAGTATTAAATCACCGGTTGGATAAACAGGAGGGGATGTTGGGGTTGTATAACTATATTTATCCCACAGTTGACATTTAATACGCTATATATATATATTCTTAGTCATTTAGAAGAAGTTCTCAGCTTGTAAATTATTCTCCAAGGCCTAGAGTCGTGTCTCACATACCAACAGATGTTCCCTGACCTGGAATGACCTCTTCATGCCAAAGAGCGTGAAATGAAGAAAAGGCAGTCTCACCCATGACCAGAGGAAACCTTCCATCACCAGCCGGAAGGCAAGCTTTCCAAAAAAGACACTGATTAACTCTACGTAGCAGTCTCCTTTGTTAGATAGAATCCCCGCCCCTCAGTAAAGAGGCATGTATTAGGGCAAAAAACATAATAAAAAGAAAGGAGGTTCGGAGATTTCTTCAGAGTCATTTGGGCAATTGGTGGTAAAACACTCTCCGACTCTCCTTGAAATTGTATCAATATAATTCATTGATTCTCTTTGTCTTTTATTACAGAACGTTTTATCATAAATGTTAGCCACTCGAACCTAACAACCTCCAAATATCTTTGAACGATTCAATGATGGTTGACCAATTTGTTAGGAAATTAAACACCAGTATATAAATCCCAGCATGCACCACACCATAATATTACAGGGCAAATAGTCAGCAACTGCTTACCGTAGTTTCGAGGCCATGTTGCGACTCAATATTGATCCATATTATAAGGTGCATGTTCAGCTTTTTTTTTTTTTTTTAATGAAGGCTAAGGTGCCTTATAATGGGGAAAATATAGTTTTTTTTTCCCAAAATTGTGCAGCCCTAACGACTACCATGCCATTTAATTTTACGATCGGTGGACGGAAACCTCTAATTCACGTGGATTTTTAAATCACATTGGCATGTTTTTACCTGTCACAGTCAATAGCTCGAGGCATGATGGGTGGCCAGAAACCCATCTGTCGCTCGCCAATTCTTGCTAAAAATATGCTAAGGCATGAACTTTTGACGCAATAAGCCATAAAAGCATTTTTTTGGCATAGCCACACCACATAAGACGAAATACAAACTAACCTCTTTCCAGACAAAATCTTATTCAGTGCATTTTATTTCACTGTGACATTAGATGTGATAAAATTTATGACGTAATCTGTCACAAATATAAAAATACCACTTTAAATTACACTCCCACTTATATTTACTTTAAGAGGGTTGAGGCTTAGTTTTGATTGTCATTTTTATCCTAGATAATGGTTTAAAAATGGGGCAGAAACAAAGCTACTTTCTAATAATGTCACAATATATTGCAATCGATAAATGCATTCATCTTCAGTGCAGACTGGGCAAAGGAGAAAGAATGCACGTCCGGTGTACAGCAACCCCGTTGCTACTGCTCACCCAAGCACAATTGCTCTAGAGCAGTGGTGTCAAACTAATTTTAACTCAGGGGCCACACGATAGAACAAACATTCTGTCGGGGGCCGGACTAGTACATTAAAGAGAAAGAAAAATAGAGATAAAGAAATAAGAGAAAGAGGGAGGGAAGAAAAAGGAGAGAGAGGGCAGAACAAAGAAAGAGAGGGAGAGAGCATAAGAAACAAAAGATAAAAAATTGTGAGAGAGGGGGGAAAGAAAGGGAGAGGAAGAAAGAAATCCAAATAGAAATAGAAAGACAGAAGGAGAGAAAGGATAAAAGAAAGTGGAAGTGTATGAAAAAAGAGAAAAGAGAAAAGGAAAAACCGAAAGTTAGAGCAAAAGAGGTCAAAAGACAGAGAGGGAAAGAGACAAAGAGCAACAAAAGAAGAGAAAAAGAGGTAAAAAGACACGGAGTGAAAAAGACAGGGACAGAGTGGGACAAAAGGGGTGGAAAAGAAAGAGAGAGAGATAAATAAATACAAGTACAGTGTCTTTGTGAGAGGCACCTGGCCTTGGCAACATCAAGTTGAGATATTTCAACCTGCAGCTTGCGCTTCTCTGAGTGTTGTCTCGCGGGCCGGATTTAATCCCTTAGCGGGCCTGATGTGGCCCGCGGGCCGCCTCTTTGACACCTGTGCTCTAGAGTGTTTGCTAGAGGTTCTAGGTCATACGTTTAAGTATTAAACCTTGTTTCTGTGGCTTATCATAAGAGTCTCAAGGAACAGGAGTCTGTCGGTGTAACACCTCGACTAAACTGTAGGCAAAATTTTGTCATAACAGTAATTTATCTCTTTCGCATGTGAAACTTAGCCCTGCATAAAGTAAAATATTAAAAGTTGAACAGGTTCACAAATCCCGACCCCTGGTCTAGACTGAGCCCAAAAGCTTTTGGGGAATTAATTTGGGTTTAATTTCATTTCAGGCAATAAGTTAAAATCCACAATAACAAGAATCAAACATTTTTTTGAAAAACCCTTTCTCCAGCTCACATTGGGCAAGAAGTTACAGCCTGCACTTAGTACCAGGATAAGTAACTATACTGTATACATGGGAACTAACAAGCATAGTATTCATATGCACAAATTACACTGATACTTGAACTCTATCATCAGTATTCTATTTGATAATCAAATTAACCTAAGGATTACCGAGTCACAAATTGCTTAAGCAGGAGAAAACAACTTTTTTACATTTTATTGAAAAGATCATAGCTGCTCAGTTAATGCAATTTTCCTCGTGCCACTGCAATGAAGAGGGTGAGGATGAAGCCAACAGCCCAGACTCCAGCAACAGGGAGCACCACAGTTGTCACTACATCTGCAAGGAGAGGACAAAAAAACTTGTTAAAAAGGAAAAGGACTCAGTACAAAGGTAAAAATGTGACTTACTCGACACCGGTTTTTCTGGAGTTTCGATCCTAATGGGTCCATAGGACAAGAGCCCTTGGGCGGGGCTAACGTGTACTGCTTCACGCTTTGTGATGGATTTGCAGTTCTATTAAAAGAACACGGTCCCATATAGAAATTATTTACAAAGACATACTCAGTTACTTGCATAACCTAGGCATACAGTAAACCCTTGCAATAACAGTTTACTCTTCACGGTCTCGCTACTTCAATGATTTGCATCTTGCATTGACTTAACAGTCTCTCCTCTTCTAGGTGTGTGTGTGTATACACAACATTGCTGTTCAAAATGTACTGTAAAGGCTTTGAAAGTAATAGAATACATGTAACGCAGTAAGTAAACGTTTTTAGTTTTCCGTTACTTAAAAAGAAGACAATCAAATTGCAGGTATATTTTGTAAGAATCATCCCAATTATATTTAAAAGCACCTTTATGTTGCACACTACAGGGGACAAGATGGAAATCTTGTTCGTGTTTGATTCAAGTCTTTATTCTTTTCCCCGTTCTCATTAGCTTTGATTACATTGGCCATGCATATCCACTTCCCTCCATCTCTACAGTCCTATTCATTCCACACACACACGCAGCGCATTCAGACCACCAGCATATGACATTAAGCCATTCTGAAGAGGGAATTGCAAAGTGAGGTTGCAAGTGACAGAATCATATGGTGATGTGTAGCTTATGTGTTCGGAAACCCCAGTACAAAGATGTAAACAACACAGCAGTATATTGTAAGTACTACTTACACTGTACGTGTAAAATATATTTGACAAGAAAATGGGATTTTATTTCTATTTGGTGTCACGTAACTTGAGCTGGTGCATTAAAGCTAGCAGTTAGAGGAGACGGCAGATTAATAACAAAACAGATAAAACTTGCGAGGATCGTCATGCCCCCTCAACTTTGGCACTAGCATTCAAAATTAAGTCGACCAATACCAGAAAAGCATCTTTGAGAGTAACTACACTTTTCAGGTCTTGTTGTGCTGGTTTTATTCTTCGCAATTCGAAGCTCTCAGTTCACATTGATATATATAAAAAAAAAAAAAAAAAAAAAAACATTCATAGGTCTACACAACTTTTATTTGTTTAATAAATCCTTGAGCCAGTAAAAGGGGTTAGTTATTTGATTTCAGTGTATAAAAAGTATTTAAATGAAAAAAAAAATGTAAAAATAAAAATAAGGTATCCACCTCACGGATTTTGCCTAGTGCGGGTTCTTTTTTATATGTAGCCCCCTGATAAACGAGGGTTCACCGTACATGCAGAACTAAAATTTGGGATGTTAAAAGAATGACAAAAGTAAACTCACAGGTGTGCAGGCAATTTCATCATCCGGATCACAGAGCTGCACTGTGCAATGCAGATAGAAGAGGTGAGGTTCCACTGTGAAGCGGAACATGTCAAAGCTGTAGTGAATAGTGGAGCTCTGGCCATTAATCCCAGGCTCCCCCTCCCTCAGACTGTGGAAGGCAACTGTGTCATCGTTCGCACACCTTGACACAGAGTGGGAGTCATTAACATGAAGCATGAGTTCATAACTTTCGAGAAACGGCAAGGGTGACTTTCAATGCATCGATTGTTGAACCCTGCAAACAACTGACTTACCTGGTACACCGTTCCACTATTATCCATCATCTCTACATCTCAGCCAAATCCTCTTGCATTCACCTATCTCATCACAGCATCCATGTACAAATTAAACAGCCATGGTGACATCACACACCCCTGTCTCACCAGTCAACACAGGGACCACTCACTTATCTCACTCCCTACTCTTACACATGCTGTTCACATAAAAACTCTTCAATGCTTCCAACATTTTTAATACATTACCATTGCCTGCCACAACACCTTTTTATAGGCCTTTTCCAAGTCCATGAAAGCCAAATAAACAGCTTACCTTTCGCAAAATATTTCTCACACACGTGTCTTACTGCAAACACCTGATCCACATATCCTCTTCCTTTCCTGAAACCACTCTGTTCCTCCATCACCACCTCATCCGTTCTTCCTCTCACTTTCTTAATCAAGACTCTTCCATACCGTTTACCTGGCACAGACAACAAACTGATACCTCTCGAATTGCGACATTCATACTTATCACCTTTACCCTTATTCAATGGCACCACACGTGCACTACACCAATCAACAGGAACCACACCACTTAGATAGCATACATTCAACAAGCGTACTAACCAGTCAATCACAGCCATGTCACTTTTTTTTCAAGCATTCAGCAGAACAACCATCCAACCCAGGCACCTCACCCTCTTCATTTCTTTCACTGCCTCTTGCACCTCCCATGTTTCCACAGGCATTCTCTCAAAACCACCTATCGGCTTGACTACTTCTCTTCCATCCTCCACATTGAGCAACTCCTCAAAATACTTTGCCCATCTCGTCCTGACTGCATTACCGCTAACCGGCAATCTACCGTCCTTATCTTTCACTTTCCAGACTCGCTCTTTCTTACTCTTTTCACTTCTTTCCAGAAAACTTATTTCATTATAAAGCGCTTTGGGAGGTCTTCATTTGACTTGAAAAGTGCTATATAAATGCAGACCATTTATCCTATCTTTCAACACCATTCGCTTTCCTTTGCTGCTTCCATTACCGCTTTTACCAACCTTTTCTTCATGTTATATCTTTCATCAATTCACCACTCTTATCTGTAAACATGCACATCCAACAATCTACTTAACATCCCTTGCCTAACCACTACATAATCCATCAGTGCTCTGGCCACCATCTCACCACATCCACGCTGACAAAAGGTCTCTGACCAACTCAAGTGCCGAGGTGCCCAACTTATTTGGGTTTTGGGGCATTAGTGTGTGTGCTTTTTGCTACTTTTTCCCTTTTTTAATTTTTTGTTTTTGTATGCATTTGTCATGCTGTCGGTCACTCCTCGAGGGATATGACCAAGGTAGATAGATAGATTGTTGAACCCATTCAAAAGCAGGCTGTGAACCAGCCCCTCCGAAGCATTGGCCTGCTGACTCTGAGTGGCCCAGCAGTCATTGATGCGAAGGAGGAAAAAGTCTGCAGGCTCGGTCACGCTGATTTCAACATACACCTGCAAACATGGCAAAGAATAGGAAAAACTAAAGTGCAGAGTAATAGAGACAGGATTAATTGATGGGTTCCATCACAGGATCTACATCCGGGCAACCAGAGTAAAGTTACACCAACAAATGTTCTGATGTACAAACAACCACGGTGCTAGAAAAAGCAAGTGTTTGGGGGTTCGGATTGAGAGAAAAAAAAACACTATCTCTGGGATTTGGTTCAGGTAGCGAATGACGCACCATCATCAGCCAGGAATTTTCGCGTGGCCAAGCCATCCCCAGGGTTTGCATTGCATTTATTCGGATTAGGGATCGACTGAAATGTGTCCTTCAGGCCCGATACAGATATTGATTTACTGTAAAATCATAATAGGCTTAAGAATTAATGCAAAAAATATGAATAGTTTTTATAAATTAAAACAATAACAGTTTACTGCTATTAACTTAAAATTTAAGCACACCAAAAATGACTCACTTAAACAAAAAACCAATAGTACAGGAAATAAAATTAGTTTTAGCAGCCAATCGTATAAAAGGTAAATAAATACCAACTCCCTGATTTTTTTTTGAATT
Organism: Urocampus carinirostris; assembly: GCF_059441175.1. NCBI lineage: Eukaryota > Metazoa > Chordata > Actinopteri > Syngnathiformes > Syngnathidae > Urocampus > Urocampus carinirostris. The sequence continues at coordinate 45,627,817 of NC_142355.1, forward strand.
AATAAAAATGACAATACAACCATCATGACTTAACTTAAAACTAATTTAAATGGAGCTGGCAAATTGAAGTGTGGGCATCCCTGTTTTAGAGCCAGATTGACTAATTAATGTTATGCAAGACCTAATAACTCCTACTTAAGCAAGCCTTTTATGCTCTCTTAATCAAACTCACACGCTTGATTGACGTACTAATGTTATGATACGAGCTAATATTTAAGTCTCCATTTGAACTCACCTTTCTAAACCTACACTTTTACACTATCTCTTAAACCCAAAGAACAACCAACAAATTTAGTGGTGACCTGTGACAACAAACAGCGTCTGGTAAACCCTTCAATACGTGCGATGTCAGGGGAAAAACTAATGATAGTCAAACAGGAAAATACCTGGTCTCCCAATTCGACTGTGGGGGAACTGCTGAAAGCTTTAGTGTAGCTGTGATCTGTGTACAGCATCATCTGAATGGTCGCTTCGAGCTCATCAACACGCACCATCGCCTCGCTGTTTGCACGAGCAAGGACAACTCAAGTCATTATTTGGTAGCCGAGCATGTGCAGTCTTTTTGGACATAATTATCTCACAATAATCCAGTGTGCCGGGGAGACAAGTGTGCTGCAGGAAATCGCTCAATTTTATCTTTGCAAAAACTATACCACTGTACAGTACATTTGCCTTCTTCCAGTGTAAAGCCCGAAACGAAAAAAAAAAACCATTCATCCATCCATATCAGGTGGTGGCAACACAGTACCTTTTCATACACCAATTATCTGCTCAAGAGCTAGTACAGGGAAATACATTTAAAGTATCATTTTGTTAGACGAAGCCGTTAACCCTTGGCTGCATGACCCACCACTACAATAGTACCGTATTTCCGCACTATAAGGCGCACCCCTAAAAAAATAGTTTTTGGTCCTATTTTTGACATATATAAGACGCACCGGATTATAAGGCGCTACAATGGGAACGTCGACAAAACAGTCAGATAGTTCAGTCAAACTTATTAACCCCTTAACATTCCGAAAGCTTGCAAAGAAGCAAATACGTGTCGAGACACGTGCGGATGCGGTGTCCGTACTATGTCACTCAAATGCATCGTTCCATCATTCGGAAGGTTAAAGTCTTGGGATTCAAGAAATGCCAACCATTCCTTAGTTTCTATTTTCTTTTCCGCTCGCAACTTTACTGTGCATATGACAATAAACACTTGGAATTGAGTTTAATTTAAAAATAGACACTCCATTTCATCCATTATCTGCACCGCTTATCACAGAAACATCGAGTTCAGTCTGAAACAAGATACAGGGATAATATATAGCCGCAGTAGCTTACCGAAGTCGTTGTGTTCATAATAATGTGCAGCCATGGTCCTCTTATATCCGTGAGTTTAGTAAATCCAGGAGAATAAAATATTTACAAATACAGAATAGTAAAAAATGCTTTCTGTATGCCGTCAACCACGTGCTGTACATGTTCATCTTTTTGGCCAATTGCAGGCTTTGTTTTGCCGTTTAAGCCTATGCCAGCCTGTAAATGATAAAAAGGATCCGCCCCTTGACCTCCGAATAACTTTAGCCAATAGTGATCGATTCAAATGATGATTGACACATTGGTTAGCCAATGAAACGCCGGTAAATAAATCCCAGCATACACCGCGGACTACTTGGCGTTCGGGGGAAAATCTAGTTGGTGGCTGCAAGTTAGTTGGAAGACTTTGCGACTTAATATTGATCCACAAAATAAGGCGCACTGTATTACAAGGCGCATGGTCAGCTTTTGAAAAAAAAATAAAGGCTTTTAGGTGCGCCTTATACTGTAGTGCGAAAAATACGGTACATGTACTCTTCCTATGATTGGGGTTGAAATTAGAGCAGGAAAAAAATAAAAATATTAACGACATGTAGTAAACATGTTTTATGATAAATACCTGGAATGACAATAGTAAAACGTTTTTCCTCTTTAAGACCTTGAACAATAACACATGGGGTAATTTTTGATCCCATGTATGCATCCAAGGGTTAAGTTTACAATGCAAAAATAATAAAGTTGAAATCTTGCACATAATTCTGCTTATTTTAAATTATGTTCTGATTTTATCAGGAAACAGGTTGAAAAGTAGTCAAAAAGTAATGTGTGCTTTTGGCTCGCAAAAGGTTAAAAAAACACTGCAAAAATAAACGACCACCATCACCAATACAACAGGTTGATTATACAGTTTATGTGACACTTAACATTCAGTGGAGATGTGAATTCAGTGAAAATGTGAATTAGGTATAAGACAAGCAACTACATGTGGATACATTTAGTGCTTAACGTAGTCATGAAAAAAATGGTTTTAGGATTAATGTTGTGAATAACAGTTCTAAATAACGCCGTTATGTAACCGCAATATTTTTTCAATAACTGGGTAATGTAATCATTTGCCCCGCCATTACATAACTGACGTTCAAAAGCGGTGCGTTACTTTAGAATAAATTGAGAGAAGGTGTGTTGGTGTGAACGAGTGTCAACGTTCATGTGCCTTGCAAGGTTTAAACATGTTAACTGTTAACATTAGTGGTACACAGCGCATGCTCAGTAACAATATGGCATTATGGGGAAATAGTTCTTGTGTTTTTAAGCACATAACCTTAGAGGGATTAGACAGCAACTTTATATTTTTTACTGATGACTTTTGTTGTAAAGCGCAATAGAAGGTCTTCATTGACTTGAAAAGCGCTATATAAATGCAGACCATTTACCATTTGTGAACAAAATACTTTAAGTACAGTGGGACCTCGGTTAATGGGGACCAAAACCACCAGCAATAAGTGAAAATCTGTGAAGTAGCGACGCACCTTCCAAAAAAAAAAAAATTATACATACAGACATACATATATATATATATATATATATATAAAATCATCTCATTATCTGCACCGCTTATCATCTCCGGGCAGTGGGCAAATCACATTAGTTCTCGCAGCTAGCTGCGTTCTTCATCGACGCACGAGCCGAGTGATCCACCGCTAAGTCGTACAGCTGGGGGATTTTACGTCCGCCCAAGACGATCGGAGACAAATTCACGACATGGTTTATACTTGCGCCGCACCGCGGGTGCCGTTCGGTCGCTCCCGCGAGCGAGCCCCTAACCCGCGGCGCGGGTACTTTCGGGCGCGATACGCACGACAAGCTGAGCGGGTTGGGCGCTCGGCGCAGAGGCCGGCGTCTCCCGCCGCGATGGCTCTACATGGCCCTCGATGGCTCCGGCCGATGGACGGGCGGGCGGCCGCGGGGGAAAGGGGTAGCTAGGGGGACCTGTGGGGTTAGGGGGGGGGGGTGTGAAGCGGAAGCCACACCGAGACCGCGCGCAGGGAAACGAGAACGGCGCTAGGGTCCTCGGCCGAGGGGGATTCCCGCAAAAAGTGAAAAATCTGCATAGTAGCGACGCCCCTTAAAAAAAAAAAAAAAAAAAAAAAAAAACGCGAAGCTCTGAAGCCGCGAACGTCGAACCGCGAAGTCCCACTGTACTTCGCGGTTCCACGTTCGCGGGTCTAATAAAATATAATAAAATAGAATTTAAAAATATATATACATTTTATTTTTTTTAAGCATTTTTGAAGGGGCGTCGCTACTTCACGAATTTTCACTTTTTGCGGGTGGTTTTGGTCCCCATTAACTGGGTGTAAAAAAAAAAAAAAAATACTAAAATAAAATAAAAATAAAACTTTTTTTTTTCTTCCAAGCATTTTTGATGGGGCGTCGCTACTTTGGATGGTTTTGGTCCCCATTAACCGCGATAACTGTACAGTAGGCTATGTCTACTTGACCAGTTGTCTCAGATGAGTTATCTTTAATTGATAAAACTCACTTTACTGCTGATAGTTTTATTATAGTGTTTACCGTTTATTATTGTTGCACTTCAAGAGTATGATCTTTTGCTGGTGAGGGTCAATAAATATTACCAAGTTGTATAATACAACTACACGTCTGCTTATTCAACTTACTCAAATACTGCTCAGAAAAATCTAATTGACATGCAACTACTTAATTTCAAAGAAATGAAAATGTCACTTTCCCTGTTAACTAATCACTTTTACTATGGAGTAATTCAGTTACTTCCAAAAAGTAGTAACAAAGACCAATTACTTTTTAATGTAACATGCCCAACACTGTAAAGGACACTCCCTTTGATTAAGAAAACAACAGTGAAACTTTTAGATTTAAGATAATAATTTGCAAATGTTAATTTGGGTCAGTGAAAAAGGGGGTCATGTAGATGGGGTGACAGCATATTTACCTGGAAATAGGCTCCACTGGAAAAGGCAGGCTAACCGTTCTAATGAATGGAAAGATGCATGTGAAATCTAGCTTGATGACTGGATCTCTGATGATGTTTCCAATGGCCAAAGGCTCTGACTGAAGACTTAAGGTGTACGTTACATGAGTAAAGTTTTTCTATGAACACAAATATGAAATAAAATCAGAACAAGGAGGTTTTTTTTATGTTACAGGAAGTGTTAAGACTGTGCGGCATTGACGCACCTTGAGAGACTTGCCTCCACAGCCAATGTATTCATTCTTTGCTATCTTAATCATGTAGTACGGAATTTTGTTGATAACTTCCCTGTGTGCCTTGCATGATTTATTGGGTAGGTGCAAAGACGTAACCGGAGTGTTGTAATACATGAAGAACTCTTCCCGTGCTCTGACGCCCATGTACGTGTTAGTACACAAGACTTTGATGTGTGCATCTGTTTTGAAAACAAAATTTAGCAAAGGATGGAATAGGAGGGATAAATATGAGACTTAGATTTGGTTGCAGTGATATAAAATACATTAAATAGGGGTGTCAATAGATTTGATAATCAATTAAGATATGATTCTTGATACTCATTTTTTTTTTTTTATAAAATCTGATTACAATTTGTGAAAATTGTTTTCATTGTTAAGGGGACGACAGGACCAAGATAAGCTTCGGCTTTCTCCCCATTTGCGGCAGCTTTTCTTTTTCTTTTTATATAGCTCAATTTTACACCGTGCTACAAAAGCCAACCAAGCATTAGATTAATCTGACAGCAATTTGTTAATGCCTCAAAATATCAAAAATTTTAAATTTAAGTAGATCTTCGGTCAAATATTGACTATTTAACAAATACAGCAACAGTTGCAATTTTGAGTCAAAATTATTGAGTCCCATATGCAACTCACCGTAAATAAAGAAAACACACAAAAAGGCCATTGCTCAATGTTATGAGATACGGCAATACATAACGAAAATCAACTTTTGACAACAATATAATCCTTTCATCCTGTATTTTGAGCAGCAGACTATTGGGTTACTCATGTTATTACAGTAGCACTCGCAACAGATCAATCAATGATGTGTCATTTTGTGCCTAGTTGTCCAGGCCTTACATTTACAAAACACCTTGAAGTTGGCTCTATACTGATTGGCCATGCTTTAGTCCTACTTAAAGCATGGCCACATATTGGAGACTTGGGCTTTTTTATGATTGTAAAGTATCAGCTTAAAAGGTCAACCATAAAGGCATACATCAATATTTCTGCATCCATCAGAACGTTTGGTTTGATGTTGTGATTATTTATTTGTATCTCTTTGTCTATTAAGCAACAGACAGAATCAAGGTCTGGAGAGTTCCTTTAATGAAGTAGATTTTCTGCTTAGGAAACTATGTGAATGGATCATTAAACGCAAATAAGACCACAGTAATTGTTTTTGCCAATTTTAAACAAAATCTAGACTTACCGATTCTGATTGATGATGCACCAATTGAATAAGAGTGAAAATACATTTCTGGGAATCAGTGATTACATAATTTCTTGGAAATCCCCACATCAGAGACTAAGCAAAATCTCAAAGCCTTGCACTTTTGAACAAGGTAAAACCATTCCAAGATAAGGACAGATTACGTAATTTGTACAGTACCTTGGTCCTTCCATACTTGACATATTGTAAAGAAACCCTTATCAAAATAAAGTAAAATCTTTAGTTTCATTACAAAAACAAGCACTGTGTGTTAGGCCGGGATATCTTGCTCCTATTCATGAGCCGTTTCTGCAGTGCAAGTCCTTCAAATTTCAGGACAATGTCAATTATAATAAAGCTTTTACATAAATGTTGCCCATAAATGTCAAAAATGTTTGAAATTCAAGAAAGCACATCATTTGAGAGGCTTGAGAATTTAAAATACTTAGAATTTGAAATCGAAGGATTTTCTGTGACTGTACTTGGTGTAAAACTCTAGAACAGTAAGTTTACAACGCAAATTTATTCACAGGTTTAAACTACGCTACGAACAGTCGGTTTGGTAAAAGTATGCACCGCAAGGGTCTTCGTTTGGTCGGATGCATGTCTATTCTCTTGCCATGTTTTTTTGTCCTTAATATTTTTGGTATTTATCCTTACCTCCATTTGTCCTTTTTGCCAGTGCTGGTATTGAATTCAGTTACCCCTTCTGTTGTAATATATAATTTGTATGCATGCTACTATCTAATATCAGTCCGTTACCTGTAGCAACACAGTTGTGAATATTCTCTTGTTAAAAACTCTTTGTTGTTAATGAGCAGTGTTTGGAATAACATTTTTGTGTAACAGCCTTATTTTTTCAGTAACGGGGTAATCCAATTACTTTTTCTGCCATTACAATGCATTTATTATTACTGAGTGTCCAAATTATTGAATTACCTTGGCTGCAGAACACCAATGACTGTGTGGTATTTTGCTCCCTAAAGTTGTTTCATGTCACGTAAATCGGATCATGTCACCATGCAAAATAGCAACAAATAGTTATAGCGATTACGAATACGGCAAAAGAAAAGACAAATGAGAGCAGAGTTTTGACAGCACCAGACGCATGTTGTTTGCGTATGACATGTCTATAAGCCGGCTATTGGAAGTGAACAAAGGGATCCGCCATCCACCAACCAACAGCAGTTTCTCACCATGACGCCTTTACCAGCTTATGATTAATCAATTGCCACTTTTTATGGGGGTCCGGATATGTTGATTTTAAATTTGTTGAGCATAAAAAAAGTTAATCGTTTTGCTTTTTTTTTTTTTTTAGATTTATAAATATTTTAATTATATTTCCTGTATTTTTCAGTGTTAATGTGATTGTATAAAAAGTAAAGTTTATTATTTAATCTCTAATTTTCCTTTCCCCCCCTTCTTTTTAAGTCATTCTATGCATAATGTTACACAATTGGTAATGTAGAGATTAATGAAACAAAAACTTGAAGAGCAGTTTGGGACCCGAAAGTGTGCCAAGCCCCCAAAAATAATAAAAAAATAAATAAATAAATAAATAGTTCTCTAAAATAGTCAGAATTCCAGCTCTTCAAGTAAACTCGGGTCAAAAATGTCACTGCAGTGTTTTGCATCTGCTCTCAAAAAAAAAAAAAAAAAAAAAAAAAAAAAAAAATTATATATATATATATATTTCATAAATAACATTTTTTGAAAGTAACAGAAATAGTTACTTTACCTGGCTACTAGTTGATTTTAGTATCAAGTATTTCAGTTACTAACTCAGTTAAGTTTTGGAATAAATAGTAACTATTTTTAATTACTTTTTAAAGTAACAAGCCCACAGTTTAATTTGAACAGTACAGCTCGTCTAGCACTTTCTGTGAATGTCAATCTAACAGAGGTTGCAGGAAATTTATTTTTAATTATAAAGTGTTGAATAGAATGCATTATTGTCAAATAAGTTCCATACTTCTGTGTGTGTGTGTGAACACCGTTTGAAATAAATGAATGAGTAAGAACTGGGCATGGCGTAGCGATGGTTTTTTGCTAACCAAAGTCTAATCCTTGTATACAAATGGGAAGTAGCATTGAATGAAACTTAATCAATTTGAATTAAAAAAATGTTTATAACCAACCAATTACTTTGGGTTCCCAGCACCCCCAAATCTTTGAAATCAAAATTGACCCTGAATGAATGTTTGGCAGCAGCAGGCCAAATTGCTTGATTAGGCATCAAAAGTTGAGTATCGTGCAAACATTGGGTTGAGAATGTGAGGAAAAATAAGCTTACTTTTGTCACAGTAGTCATCATAAAATCCCTCCACACACTTGCATGTTCTTTTGTCTCTAGACAGGATACATCTCTCCGGGTTGGTGGCGCATGTTTCCACGTCACAGATTCCTGCTCATACACATAACACTTTAAAATACTAATTGGTGAACGCCAACAATAACAATTTGACATTTTAATTCACGTTTGTGCTGACCTACCTGTAACTTGGTAGCGCACAAAACCAAGGAGCACCAAGAGGGAAACGGGCAGCTAATGTTGTCAAAGTATCGTTATTATCAATGTGTCACCCAGTCACCATTTTTCGTGTCAATTATAGTGCATCAAACGGGTAAATTAGTCTGTCTAGCTTACAAACAAAGTGGTATGAGAAAGACAAACTCTTACCTACCTGAAAGTCTTTTAAAGTCATTGTTGTACTATTTTGGGGGGCGATAACACACAAATCTTTGTTTTAAAGCTTTTTGTTAAACGGGCTCGTTTGCTTCTGTTTTCACCGACTTCATTAACGGGCGTCCTGGAATTAAAAACACCTGCTCCCCGTCATGGCTTTAAACGTCAATTTAGTCTCCTTTTGTACTTTTACACGCGTAATCATGTATTTTATAAAAAAATAAATAAGCAGACGTAATTTTGTATTCGAACATGCCAGTAGTAATTTTTTATAAATCGTGTTTATTTATTAAATTGAATAGATTGTCTCCCTCAGAGAGGGTACTCTCGGCAGAACCACGAAGGCGGAGCTGCACAAGAGCCAGCCCGCTACATGTTTAATCCCTCCCTCGCTGTCGTTTCAGTCAAGCCCATTGATAGACTTTTTTTTCCCAGCAGAGGGAAAATCATGAAGACGGTTAACTTTATCCTAATGGCCGTAAGTAACCTGACGGGACAAGAACATAATTAAGTGTTTTAAACGTTTTCCTTGATGGCCACACGTTTAAACGCTTTCCCATCGTTATTTCGACATGGGTATTAGGTTATTTTTAAAATGTTTATCGCGCATTGTGTGCAGTGAAGTGTACGGTAATTAACGCTGCATGCTAAAAGTAGCTATTATGGTTGTTATTTCCTACTGAAAACGCGCTTGAATAATAAAAAATGAACGAAACATATGGCAGCTTTCAACAAGTGTGCTTGGTGTGTGCGCTATGACAACCAGTACTCTTTAGCATTCTGAAAAGGTTTGTGCTGGTGTAACAGAGTTGAAATTTGATTGTTTTGAATGTTTTTTTGAATTCTCACAAAATCTGTGTTTTTGTTGTATTACTATTAATATTCCGGTACCTCATTCAGTTGTTAAGTCATGGGCGTCTGCGACTGTTTTTTTCGTTTGGCACTTTATGGGCTTCAGCGCTTGCCGTAGCTTAAGTGAATTTGTAAGCGTTGAAGATAATTGCAGTCGTGAACAGAGGCCCCTGACTTTTGTATTGTTTTGTTTACTGAATGCAGGCAATAAACCCAGAGATTGTGAAACCTTGTGTCGTGCATGAAAGAGGGTCGCTACACTTGTGTGTGTTTGACCTACACTAGTGGTGTCCAATTGTTTCATAAAGCAGTTTGCAGTGTTTGGCGATCAGTGTCACAATCTTGTACCTTGCCTTTGTAACATATTCATTAGATTCGCAGGGTCTCTAGAAAAAGTGCTGCTGTGCCGCTAAAACAGCTTCCAGTTGCTTCACCTTTTCACCGTCAATGTTTACAGCTAGCTTGCGCTAATATTTGGGCTGGCTATGCCACCCCAATAGAATGTATCTGTCATCTTTGGAATTCACCATTTACCCATGGTTAAAGGTAATGTGGGTCGGGCCCCCTCAAGCCACCTTGGACGGTCCCTGATTACAATGACTACCCTCAGGAAAGCCCTGGTTGCCATGGCTACTCATATCGCTTATCCATATTGTCGCACATGAGACCTGATCAGGCCGGAATTTTTGGTATATGAATCGTTGGGCTACTCCAAAAGCTCTGGGAGGAGTTCCCCGTTAAGAAGATAGATATAACTAGACAATTCCTGCGGCAATTGTAAGAGTTGTGATTGATCTGGAAGATGATCCCGGCATGTATCTATAACCCCGGTTTTTAGCATTATGAGTTAGCATAATAGTTTAAACTCAGAGAGATATTTCTGTCATTTTTTACTTGGTTCTGTGGGGGGACTCCGCCCCCCCACACCCCCCGGTACTGGAAAGTTCATTTGAGATGGACCCACAACCGTTAGCAACAAGGATATGCCTTGTGGAGGTCTAAAAACACATTCATAGTAATAACACTGTTATTACACATTAAAAAAATTAAAATCTACATGTACGAAAGGAATGAGCCATTTTATTTAAATAGGCCCATCTGGAATGCATTGAGCCTATTCATTTTGCTGATTTGTTAGCATGTGGCCATTAGCAGTTTTTTTTAGCATGAAACAGTTAGCATTTAGCCGTTAGCATCACTTTTTAGCATGTAACCTTTAGCATAACTCATCAACATGTATCCATTAGCATAGTTTGTAAATATAAAGTTGTTAAAATATAACCATCACCAAAACTTTTTAGCATAAAGCAGTTAGCATATAGCTGTTAGCATCACTTTTTAACATGTACCCATAAGCATAACTCATTAACACTAGGCCATCAGCATACAATGTAAATATGAAGTCGTTAAAATATTGCCATTACCAACATTTTTAGCATGAAAAAGTTAGCATTCAGCCGTTAGCATCACTTTTTAGCATGTAACTATTAGCATAACTCATCAACATGAGCCCATTAGCATAATTTGTAAATATGAAGTCGTTAAAATATTGCCATTACCAAAGATTTTTGAATGAAGAAGTTAGCTTTTAGCTGTTAGCATCACTTTTTAGCATGTAACCCTTAGCATAACTCATCAACATGTACCCACTAGCGTAATTTGTAAATATGAAGTCGTCAAAATATTGCCATTACCAAAATTTTTGAGCAAAAAGAAGTTAGCATTTAGCCGTAAGCATCACTTTTTAGCATGTATGCATTAGCATAACTCATCAACATGAGTCCATTTGCATAATTTGTAAATATGAAGTCGTTAAAATACAGCCATTACCAACATTTTTAACATGTACCCATAAGCATAACTCATTAACATGAGGCCATCAGCATACAATGTAAATATGAAGTCGTTAAAATATTGCCATTACCAACATTTTTAGCAGGAAAAATTTAGCATTTAGCCGTTAGCATCACTTTTTAGCATGTAACTATTAGCATAACTCATCGACATGTACCATTAGCATAATTTGTAAAAATGAAGTTGTTAAAATATTACCATTACTAAAGATTTTTAGCATTAAAAGTTAGCATTTAGCCGTTAGCATCTCTTTTTAGCATGTATCCATTAGCATAACTTATCAACATGAGTTCATTAGCATAATTTGTAAATATGAAGTCGTTAAAATATTCGTTAAAATATTGCCATTACCAAATTTTTTTTGCATGAAGAAATTATCATTTAGCTGTTAGCATCACTTTTTAGCATGTAACCCTTAGCATAACTCATCATCATGTATCCATTAGCATAATTTGTAAATATGAAGTCGTTAAAATATTGCCATTACCAAAATTTTTGAGCAAAAAGAAGTTAGCATTTAGCCGTAAGCATCACTTTTTAGCATGTACGCATTAGCATAACTCATCAACATGAGTCCATTTGCATAATTTGTAAATATGAAGTCGTTAAAATACAGCCATTACCAAAAATTTTAACATGCACCCAAAAGCATGACTCATTAACATGAGGCTGTCAGCATACAATGTAAATATGAAGTCGTTAAAATATTGCCATTACCAACATTTTTAGCATGAAGAAGTTAGCATTTAGCCGTTAGCATCACTTTTTAGAATGTATCTGTTAGCATAACTCATTAACATGAGGCCATTAGCATAATTTGTAAATATGAAGTTGTTAAAATATTTCCATTACCAAAATTTTTTACTATGAAGAAGTTAGCATTGCCGATAGTGTTACAACTAGCTTGCGTGAACAACACTTTGCTAGCGGCGCACATAGCTGTTAGCATCCTCTCGCTAGCATACACTCTTTGGAATTCACTATTTACCCATGGTTAAAGGTAATGTGGGTTGGGCCACCCTGGACAGTCCCTGATTACTACGACTACCCTCAAAAGAGCCCTGGTTGCCATGGGTACCCATTGATTCGTATGGGCCCATGTATTCTGGATGTATTCTGATTCTTTTTTTTGGTATCGCTAATCTGTATTGTCGCACGAGAGTCCTGATTGGCCCGGAATTTTTGGTATATGAATCGTTGGGCTACTCCAAAAGCTCTGGGAGGAGTTCCCCGTTAAAATTTGGCGGAAAAAGATAGATATAATATTAATCATATCTCGGGGGATTATAATAGTTCGCAAGCACAACTACATTGCCCTGTACTTACAGCACTTGGCAATGTAGTTGTGCCTTGCTGAAGCAAGGCACAACTAACTAAACAATTCCCGCGGCAACTGTAATTGTGATTGATCTGGAAGATGATACGGGGATAAAGCATAAAGTTTTTAATTGGGAGAGCTGTATTTGTACATTTTTACTTGGTTCTGTGGGGGGACTCCGCCCCCCACACCCCCCGGTAAGTTCATTTGAGATGGGCCCACAACCGTTAGCAACAAGAATATGCCTTGTGGCGGTCTAATGGTATTAACATTGTAATAACACGGTTATTACACATTACAAAATTCAAAATTTACATGTTCGAAAGGAATGGGCCATTCTATTTGAATTGGCCCATCTGGAATGCATTGAGCCTATTCAATTTGCTGAGTCGTTAGCGTGTTCGCAATTTTTCAGCATGAAGAAGTTAGCATTTAGCCGTTAGCATCACTTTTTAGCATGTATCAGTTAGCACAACTCATAATTATGAGCCCATTAGCATAATTTGTAAATATGAAGTCGTTACAATATTTCCATTACCAACATTTTTTAGCATGAAGAAGTTTGCATTTACCTGTTACCGTCACTTTTAAGCATGTATCCATTAGCATAACTCATCAACATGAGCCCATTATACCAGCTCAGTAGCCTAGATGGTAAGGCGCCCGCTTTGAGACTGGGAGGTCGGTGGTTCGCGCCCCGGCCGAGTCATTCCTAAGACTTAAAAAGTGGTCGGCGGCGCCCTCCGTTGGCTGCGGCTGCATCGGCTCGCTACAACGGGTCAGGTGCAATCGACATTTCGTTCTGTGTACTTTGTTACACAGAATGACAATACAAGGAAATTATTATTATTATTATTATTAGCATAATTTGTAAATATGAAGTCTTTAAAATATTGCCATTACCAACATTTTTTAGAATGAAGAAGTTATCATTTAGCCGTTAACATCACTTTTTAGCATGTATCTGTTAGCATAACTCATCAACAAGAGTCCATTAGCATAATTTGTAAATATGAATTCGTTAAAATATAGCCATTACCAACATTTTTAAGCATGAAGCAGTTAGCATTTAGCCGTTAGCATCACTTTTTAGCATGTACCTATTAGCATAACTCATCAACATGAGGCCATTAGCATAATTTGTAAATATGAAGTCTTTAAAATATTGCCATTACCAACATTTTTAGCATGAAGAAGTTAGCATTTAGCCGTTAGCATCACTTTTTAGCATGTTCCCACTACCATAACTCATCAACATGTATCCATTAGCATACTTTGTAAATATAAAGTTGTTAAAATATAGCCATTACCAAAAAAATTTAGCATGAAGAAGTTAGCATTAAGCTGTTAGCATCACGTGAAGGAGGAAAACACATCTCTCAAACATGCATTTTATGAAATACTCATTGATGCTTACAGCACAGGGCAAGCACAACTACATTGCCCTGTGCTTACAGCACTTGGCAATGTAGTTGTGCCTTGCTGAAGCAATCACAACTAACTATACAATTCCCGCGGCAATCGTAAGAGTTGTGATTGTTGGTAGAGACCCGATAGCATTGAGTTGTTAGCATTATGAGTTATCATAAAGTTATTAACTCAGAAAGATGTATTTGTCATTTTTTACTTGGTTCCGCCCCCACCCCCTCACACCCCCCGGTACTGGCAAGTTTATTTGAGATCGGCCCATAACTGTTAACAAAAAGGATATGCCTTGTGGAGGTCAAAAAAATCCCATTCATGGTAATAACACTGTTATTACACTTTAAAAACTTTTAAAATATACATCTTCAAATAGAATGGGCTACTCTATTTGAATTGGCCCATCTGGAATGCATTGAGCCCATTCAATTTAGGTAGCGCGATCGTTTTAGGATTAAGGGATCCCAGTTCGAATCCCGGCTTGTCCGTGCTTCATGCCGAAGTGTCCTTGGGTAAGACACTGAAACCCCAATACCCCCAATAACAGCGCCTTACATGGCTGCAAAGATCACGGCCGCTATTGGGAAATGTGAAGCACAATGTAAAGCGCTTTGGGAAGTCATTGACTTGAAAAGTGCTATATAAATGCAGATCATTTCATTTAATTTGTATGTTAGCATTAGAATAATTTTTCATCATGAAGCAGTTAGCATTCATCCGTTAGCATCACTTTTTAGCCTGTAACTTAGCATATCTCATGAACATGAGGTCATTAGCATAATTTGTAAATATGAAATCGTTACAATATTGCCATTACAAAAAAAATTTAGCACGAAGAAGTTAGCATTTAGCCGTTAGCATCACTTTTTGGTATGTAGCCATTAGCATAACTCATTAACATGAATCATTTAGCATAATTGGTAAATATGAAGTTGTTACAATATGAAGCAAAACTTTTTGGCATGAAGAAGTTAGCATTGTTGAAAGTGTTTACAGCTAGCTTGTGCTAATACTTGGGCTGGCTGCGCTAGCCCAACCCATTGCGGACAGTGTTTACAGCTAGCTTGTGCTAATACTTGGGCTGGCTATGCCAGCCCAACTCGTCACCAACAGTTTTTACAGCTAGCATGAGTAAGCATAGCTTCAACCTCTCATCGCTAATACTTGGGCTGGCTATGCCAGCCCAATAAATCTGAGAAACGCATGCAATTGAGTCCTGTAGGACCACTGCCTGGTGATGGCCGGGATGGGCTCCAGCGACCCTAGCAAGAATAAGGGGCGCAGAAAATTGATGGATGGATGGATATGCCAGCCCAATAAATCACCGACAGTGTTTACAGCTAGCTTGCGCTAATACAACACTTTGCTAGCGGCGCACATAGCTTTTAGCATCCTCTCGCTAGCATCCACTCTTTGGAATTCACCGTTTCCCCATGGTTAATGGTAATGTGGGTCGGCCCCCCTCAAGCCACCCTGGACAGTCCCTGCTTACTATGACTACCCTCTGGAAAAGCCCTCGTCCGGATGGGAGAATCTTAAAATACATTAGACCGGATGGGGACTTTTTTTGGTCTCCGGGGCCCCGCTGAAAATAGACATCCCACAAGAGTCCCGGTCGGGCCGGAATTTTTGGTACATTAATTTTTGTTTGTTAGTTTATTCAACCAATAATCTTCACATAAAAATCATCGGAAATTGTCTCGTTGTCTTGGCTCAGTGAGAATTTTAAAATTTAACAACATTCAACATTCCGAATATAAAAAGAAAAACAGAAATTATAGTTTACAATTATTAAAAATTCGGACAGCACTCTGATAAAAACTGTTTGTAAACCTTTTAGTCCCCTTGAATGACTTCAAGCGTCTACCACTGAGTAACAGATGAAAATGATCATTACCAGAATGACTCTCATCCTTAAGAATATTTAAGGTACGTTTCAAAACTCTATCATTATATATAGATTCCAGGAATGGCAGACCGGTGCCCACAATCTTTTCCGCTGTGCGGATTACAGAATTGAACTTCGACAGATCTTTCTTTGTGATTCGACCAAACCAAACAATAATAGAATTTGCTAAAACACTTTCAATAATCGCACGATAAAATTTGACTAGGACTTCCTGATGAACATCGTAGGAGTTCAACTTCCTTAGGAAGAAAGTTCTTTGGCGTGCCTTCTTTAGAATTTTCTCAGAGTTAAGTGCCCAGCTTAGATCTTCTGAAATAAAAGTCCCGAGAAGTTTGAAATGTTCCGCCTCCTCGACTCTTTTGCCATTGATAAGTAAAAATTCCTTCTGGTTTTTGTTTTTCGTCCGAAAGTCAATAATCATTTCTTTGGTTTTGTCCAAATTCAATATCAAATCATTTCCATTGCACCATTCCACGATGTTATCCACCTGCTGTCTGTATGCGCTCCCATCATTGTTCATAATGTAACCAGAAACAGTAGTGTCGTCAGCAAATTTAACAACTAGATTGTTATCATCAATGGATTTGCAATCATACGTAAATATGGAATAGAGACAAGGTGATAAAACACATCCTTGTGGGGTACCAGTGTTTAGAACGAGATCTTTCAAGGTACGATTACCAATTTTCACAACTTGATGACGTTTGAGCAAAAGATCAAATTACAAATCGAAACGGGAAAACTGAGGTCATCACGTAATTTCACTTATAATTTAGAAGGTATGATGGCGAGTTCTTTTTCTCCAAGTGTTCCAAAACCCTATGTAAACAAATGTTCAGCGCATCTTCACATCTGTTTGCACGATACGCGAACTGATAATCATCTAGACCGATCGGTAGTAATGACTTAATATAGTGTAAGATGAAGCCTTCAAATACTTTCATGGTTACTGGCGTCAGTGCTATGGGTCGAAGATCATTCAGGCATGTGACGGTGTTTGACTTGGGAACTGGAACGACGGTAGCCGTTTTGTATACTGCTGGAACTTTGGCAAGGCGGAGTGACGGATTGTAGATGAGGGTGAACACGTAGGCGAGTTGTGCTGCGCAGAACTTGAGGAGCCGCGGTGAAATAAAGTCTGGGCCCGGGGCTTTCCGCTCCTTCAAGCATTCGAACTTGACTTGCCACTCCTCGATAACAAATGGAGGTTCACACTGAGTGTCCGGCACAGAAACGGGTTGGGCTACTCCAAAAGCTCTGGGAGGAGTTCCCCGTTAAACTTCGGCGGAAGAAGATAGATATAACTAGACAATTCCCGCGGCAATTGTAAGATTGTGATTGATCTGGCAGATGTTGGTAGAGAACCTGTAGCGTTGAGTTGTTAGCATTATGAGTTAGCATAAAGTTATTAACTCAGAAAGATGTATTTGTCATTTTTTACTTGGTTCGGTGGGGGGACTTATTGGGCATGCCAGCCCAATAAATCACTGACAGTGTAAGGTGCGAAGTTGTGCTTCGCAAGCACAACTACATTGCCCTGTGCTTACAGCACTTAGCAATGTAGTCGTGCCTTGCTGAAGCAATCACAACTAATAATGACAATTACTCTATGTGACAAACTTATGTTAAAGAATATATTTTTAGATGTTCATATGTTTTCATCTGCCTCCTTTTTCACATCAAGTTGGAAATAGTCTTTCACTTGTGAGCGTATTTCCCTTTTTAGAGTGAAAGTTATGTTAAGACGGTACAAATAAATGTATTGCCACACTGATCTGAATGTTACCCTCACACTGTCCTATACCATTTCACCTAGTTCCAGGTCTAACAACAAAGCAAGACAGATGACAAACTGACCTAGACGATATGGGCTGTTACTCATCTCCCAGGACAACGGAAATTGGAGATGTATAATTATTGTAGTCATAATCATAAATATTTTATCCATATTTATGTTAATTTTCCTTTTTATGTTTGTATTCAGGGATCAGAATTTTCCGCGGATCCGCGGATTTCCGCTGTTTTTGAACCCCAAAGGTCATTCCCGTAAATCGTCTAAATTCGATGAGAAAATATTTTTTGGGGGTGAGGTATGATACGTGACTGTTTCATCACCCCAAGTTAGCATTTAGACCATTGGTCGATAGGTTCGCTGATAACCAATCAGCGGAGCTTTTGTTCAGAGCATTGGCTTTCTCAAACATGGCGCTCCTTCCGGTGTTTTCAAACAGTGAAATGAGTTTTTGAAAAAGTAAATATGAAAATACTAAGAAAAGAAGACGAGGCTTTTGTCTCCGAGATTGATAAAGGAATCAAGAATAAATTTAAGT
The DNA here is from genome assembly GCF_059441175.1 of Urocampus carinirostris. Classification (NCBI taxonomy): domain Eukaryota; kingdom Metazoa; phylum Chordata; class Actinopteri; order Syngnathiformes; family Syngnathidae; genus Urocampus; species Urocampus carinirostris. The sequence goes on from NC_142355.1 coordinate 45,645,934, forward strand.
GGTCATGGCTGGAGAAGACTGTCACAGTAAACGTTAAAATCGGCGCAAAGATCGAGGAAGTTACAGAGACTTTGAGCCAGTTCATCGCAAAGTGTGATGTTCCAGGGAAAGCAAAGTGTCTATACTGTGTCGATCTGATCAATTATGGTACGCGAGGTTGTGTGGCACTGATCGATCATGCTAAAATGAACAAGCACAAAGCAAAAATAGCTTGCCGGCGATCAAATTATGCACTCGGATCCGCATTTAAAATCGGCAGTGAAACTAACAGTAACACCACCGGTTCAACATTATTGGCCGTTTCAAATCCTTCCACTTCAAATACTAGCAGCAGTCAACCACTGGTTCCCCTGTGTGACAGAAAATCCCAATCTGTGGTATTTATAAATCTATTTATTTATGAAATGATTTTATCTTTTGTGTTTATACAATATTTAGAACAGGATAAACAAAATTTAAAATTTGTTATAAACATGATTAAAATAAATTATTTTGTATGATCATGTTCAATATTACAAATGCTTTTAATGTCAATATATTATTATTTTTTAAATTTATATATACTGGACTGTCTCAGAAAATTAGAATATTGTGATAAAGTTCTTTATTTTCTGTAATGCAATTAAAAAAACAAAAATGTCATACATTCTGGATTCATTACACATCAACTGAACTATTTCAAGCCTTTTATTATTTGAATATTGCTGAATTTGGCTTACAGCTTAAGAAAACTCAAAAATCCTATCTCAAAATATTAGAATATCATGAAAAAGTATACAAGTAGGCTATTCAACTAATCACCTGAATCATCTAATTAACTCGAAACACCTTACGAGGTTTCCTGAGCCTTAAAAACACTCAGCTTGGTTCAGTAAACTAAATCACAAGTATGGGGAAGACTGCTGTCCAGAGGACCATCATTGATACCCTCCATCAGGAGGGTAAGACACAAAAAGAAATTTCTCAAAGAGCAGGCTGTTCACAGAGTGCAGTTTCAAAGCATATCCACAAAAAGTCTGTTGGAAGGGAAAAATGTGGCCGGAAACGCTGCACAACCAAGAGAGATGACCGCAGCCTTAACAAAATTGTGAAGAAGAGCCGCTTCCAGAATTTGAGGGAGCTTCAAAGACAGTGGGCTGAAGCTGGAGTCCAGGTATCAAAAGCCACAGTTCACAGACGTGTCCGGGAAATGGGCTACAATAGCCGTATTCCCACGGTCAAGCCACTTCTGAACTCAAGACAACGGAAGAAGCGTCTGACTTGGGCTATGGAGAAGAAGCACTGGACAGTTGCAGAGTGGTCCAAAGTCCTCTTTTCAGACGAAAGCAAGTTTTGCATTTCATTTGGAAGTCAAGGCGCCAGAGTCTGGAGAAAGGCTGGAGAGGAGCAAAATCCAAGTTGCTTGAAATCCAGTGTGAAGTTCCCACAGTCAGCAATGGTTTGGGGAGCCATGTCAGCTGCTGGTGTTGGTCCACTGTGTTTCATCAAGTCCAGAGTAAATGCAACTGTGTACCAAGAGATTTTAGAGCACTACATGCTTCCATCTGCTGAAAAGCTCTATGGAGATGAGTATTTCATTTTCCAGCATGATCTGGCACCTGCCCACAGTGCCAAAACCACCAGTAACTGGTGCACTGACCATGGCATCACTGTCCTTGATTGGCCTGCTAATTCCCCTGACCTGAACCCCATCGAGAATTTGTGGGGTATAGTTAAGAAGAAGATGAAAGACACCAGACCTACAAATGCAAATGAGCTGAAGGCCGCTATCGAAGCATCCTGGGCATCAATAACACCTCAGCAATGCCACAGGCTGATTGCCTCCATGCCACGCCGGATTGATGCAGTAATCCGTGCAAAAGGATTCCCAACCAAGTACTAAGTGCATCAATGGACATTTTCAAATGTTTGATTTAGTTTTGCTGTTATAAAATTATTTTTTTTACTTGGTCTGAGGAAGTATTCTAATATTTTGAGATAGGATTTTTGAGTTTTTTCAGCTGTAAGCCAAAATCAGCAATATTCAAATAATAAAAGGCTTGAAATAGTTCAGTTGATGTGTAATGAATCCAGAATGTATGACATTTTTGTTTTTTTAATTGCATTACAGAAAATAAAGAACTTTATCACAATATTCTAATTTTCTGAGACAGTCCAGTATATATAGTGAAGAAAATAAGTATTTGAACACCCTGCTATTTTGCTATTTCTCCCTCTTAAAACCATGTAGGGGTTTGAAATTTTCTTTGTAGGTGCATGTCCACTGTGAGAGATAAACTAAAAAGAAAAATCCGGAAATCACAATGCATGAGTTTTTTAACAATGTATTTGTGTGATACAGCTGCAAATAATTTAAACACCTGTGTATCATCGAGAATTCTGACCCTAAAAGACCTGTTAGTCCATCCATTAAAAATCCACCTGCCCCCCATGTATCATCCTGAATCAGATGCACCTGTTTGAGGTGGTTAGCTGCATAAAGACACCTCTGTCCACCCCATACAATCAGTAAGACATTAACTTGTAACATGGCGAAGAGCAATTGCCAAGAGGCTTGGTGAAAAAAAGGTCCACTGTTGGAGCAATCATTAGAAAATGGAAAAAGTTAAACATGACTGTCAATCTCAATCGGAGTGGAGCCCTATGCAAGATATCGCCTCGTAGGTCTCAATGATTCTAAGAAAGGTGAGGAATCAGCCCGGAACTACACGACACGAGTTGGACAATGACCTGAAAAGAGCTGGGAGCACCGTTTCCAAGCTTACTGTAGGTAACACACTAAGACGTCATAGTTTGAAATCATGCATGGCACGAAAATTTCCTCTGCTTAAACCAGCACATGTCGAGGCCCGTCTTAAGTTTGCACATGACCTTTCGGATGATACAGAAGAGTCATGGAAGAAGGTTTTGTGGTCAGATGAGAGCAAAATAGAACTTTTTGGTCATGATTCCACTAAGGGTGTTTGGTGTAATAAGAATGAAGAGTACAATCCGAAGAACACCATCCCTACTCTGAATCATGGGGGTGGTAGCGTCATGCTGTGGAGATGTTTTTCTGCACATGGGACAGAACAAGTGCACTGCATTAAAAAAAGGATGACTGGGGCCGTGTATTGTGAGATTTGGAAGAAACCTCCTCGCTCAGAGCATTCAAGATGGGTCAAGGCTGGGTCTTCGAACATGACAACGACACGAAGCACACAGCCAGGAAAACCAAGGAGTGGCTCCGTAAGAAGCCTATCAAGGTTCTAGCATGGCCCAGCCAGTCTCCAGACCTGACTCTAATTGAAAATCTTTGGAGAGAGCTCAAACTCTATGTTTCTCAGCAACAGCGCAAAAACCTGACAGAGAAGGTCTGTGTGGAGAAGTGGGCCGAGGTCCCTCCTGCAGTGTGTGCAAACCTGGTGAAAGACTACAGGGAACGTTTGACCTCTGTAATAGCAAACCAAGGCTACTGTACTAAATATTACCATTCATTCTCTCAGGTGTTCAAATACTTATTTGTAGCTGTATCACAGAAATACATTGTTAAAAAATCATGCAATGTGATTGAATCACAGTGGACATGCACCTACAATGAAAATTTCAGACCTTACCATGATTTCTAAGTGGGAGAAATAGCAAAATAGCAGGGTGTTCAAATACTTATTTTCTTCACTGTATATATGTTGGGTAAAAATCCCAGTAATATGTAGCTTTCAGTTGAAGGAAGTTTTTCCCATTACAATTACCACGGACAGAACCACTGGGAAACGCTTTTATTTTTCGCATGCCCTATAGTAAATATCCATAATTGCTACATAATTTATAGTGCTTTGTTCATGTACACTATTTTACTGACGGTACCTCGTTGTATATTGTTTGGGCTAAACTCTTTCCCATAATGCTCCCTTACAATGTTGTTCATTATGGCACAGTAAGTAAAAATATTGTGATGAGATAAAAATGTAATGCATTTTCCTATGTCATCTACAACTCTAGTCGCCAGGTGATTAAGCTTCTCACAACCGCACAACCTTGTGTGTGTGAGACGAACACAGTTTTTTCTGGGTAAAATAAATACAGTATCAGCAGATATAAAGCCAACTTTATTTTCTTTCTGTGCGGCCCGGTAATGATCCGTGGCCCGGTGGTTGCCGACCGCTGCTGTATACCATTGGATGCTCCAGACCTTGAGGAACTTTTAATTTTTGATTGAAGTCAGTGGTGCAGTGCCACCCTGGTGTTGTGAAATAGCCGGCTTGTAGGCAGTCTTTGTCATCGGCCTGATTCACAACACCAGCTGGGGGACATACACCTGTGTCTTACGCTGCAGCCGCTGTTGCATCCAGGCCAAACCACAAGTTCTTCTTGAGAATGTTATTGTGGTTAAAATGGACCCAGACCTGGTTTATGGCACTAAAATGAATATCATTGCAGATTTTGGCTCGGTCAAACTAGTAGTCCAAGTGAACTTCCCCTGAGTACAGTATGTAATGAAGGAATGAGCTTCTGTGTTCTCTCAGGCCAGACTGGAGAACATAGAGGAGGCTTCGGGAACCTATGGATCGCAAGCTATATATGGCTCTTTTCATGAGTACAAATAGCTGGGAGATAAAGTAAAGTTTACGCATTACTTCACACACTGTTACATACGGAGCCGATTGTCGCACATTAAAAACTCTGTACGGAAGCTTATTAAACAATTTTTCTTCATTGTTGAGACACTATGACGAAAATTCACAGAAAAAAAACACCCATAAGCTCAAGCAAAGCACCTAGAGCAGTTAGATTGGGTAAGAATGGGTGGAGCTATACACAGGGCGCACACACTCTTTCTCCCCGCCCAATGCTGTCTGCACTGAAGGTAAATACGTTAGGATCCTCGTTTGCAGTATTTTGTGACATTTTTACAAAATAACTTTCACCTTGTTTTTCTAAAACCATCATTTAGGACAAAAATGAGCCTCAGCATTCTTAAGTAACTGTGGGAGGGAGAAGCATTTGAAGTGGTATATTTGTATGTATATGGGACACAGGCCCTGGAATTGTTATCATTTAATACATTTTATCAACTCAAACTGTAAAAAAAAATGTGCTGAAGAATTAGCTTTCGTCCGGAGCGTGTTTGGCGGTTTTGTTAAATTTTGTCTTATAATAAATGGTGTAGCTCTCAAGAATTTTTTTTATATATATTTGCTCTAATGGCTTTCTGGGTCAAAAAGGTTCCAGACCCCTGACAGAGCATGGGCCCGAAAGAATAGCAGAACGGGTAACTGCTCAAAATGAAAGCAGTCAGCAATCAACAAGCTGTTACAAAAAATGATCATACAAAATACTGAATATTTTCCACGTTTTGATGTTGCAAGGTAATTGCCACAACATGAAAGGATGTTCTTGAGTAGGTGAAATGACAAAATTAGATTGTTTGGGGAGGGGGGGGTCACCCAACTATTTGAAGCTGAGAGATACTTGTTGTTACTAGTTGGCATGAAAGGCTTCTAGTTTGATATGTACTTATAAAAAAACAACTAATCATGGTAATACTATGTTTTACCAAGTTGTAATTATTAGAAGTTAGAAAATCACAATTATCCATCACTGTTGTGGTATTTTTAGCGCGTGTCCATGGGCTAGTAAGGTGTTCTTAGGGAACTACCTGCTGCCTGAGGGCGCCACGGTGGAGAACCCTTCTTTAGGACCTTAACAAGACAGCAATCTAAAAAAAAAATAATAAAATAATCTATTTTTTTTTTCATAAGGTGCATCATAAGCAGATGTTAGTTCACTCTTTACTTTTTGAGGTCCATTGTGCTTCTCATGTGATTATCCATCCATCCATTTTATTATGCTAATCCGGGGTTAGGCTGAGGGGGCGGCAGCCTAAGCAGGTAAGCCCAGAACTCCCCTACCCCAGCCACTTCTTCCAGCTCATCCGACGGGATCTTGAGGAATTCTCAGGCAAGCGTAAAGACGAATTCTCCAGCGTGTCCTGGGTCGTACTAGTGGGACATGCCCAGAACGCCTCCCTAGGGAGGCGTCCGAGAGGCATCCTTATTAGATGCCTGAGCCACCTCAGCTGGTTCCTCTAAATGCGGTGTCCCTTCCGAGTGATTGAGCTTCTCACCCAGTCTCTAAGGGAGAGTCCATCCACACTGCGGCAGAAACTCAAGCCGCTTGTATATGGGGTCTTGTTGTTTCGGTCATGACCCACAGTTCATGACCATAGGTGAGGAACGTAGATGGACCTGTAAATTGAGAACTTTGCCTTTCGGCTCAGGTCCTTCGGTACAGGGTTTGCATGAGTACAGACGCTGTACGGATCAATCTGTTGATATCTCGTTCCATCTTACCGTCACTTGTGAACAAGACCCTGAGATACAGTGAAGAAAAGTATTTGAACACCCTGCTATTTTGCTTTTTCTCCCACTTAGAAATCATGGAGGGGTCTGAAATTTCATTGTAGGTGCATGTCCACTGTGAGAGAGGAATAAACTAAAAAGAAAAATCCAGGAATCACAATGCTTTATTTTCTAAACTATTTATTTGTGTGATACAGCTGCCAATGAGTATTTGAACACGTGTGTATCCTCTAGAATTCTGACCCTGAAAGACCTGTTAGTCCGCCCATTAAAAGTCCACCTGACCCCCATGTATCATTCTGAATCAGAAGCACCTGTTTGAGGTGGTTAACTGCATAAAGACACCTCTGTCCACCCCATACAATCAGTAACACTTTAACTTGGAACACTGTTGGAGCAATCATTAGAAAATGGAAGAAGCTAAATATGACAGTCAATCTTGATCAGAGTGGAGCCCCATGCAAGATATCACCTTGTGGGGTCTCAATGATTCTAAGAAAGGTGAGGAATCAGCCCGGAACTAGAGGCCACAAGTTGGTCAATGGCCTAAAAAGACCTGGGACCACCGTTTTCAAGCTTACTGTAGGTAACACACCAAGACGTCATAGTTTGAAATCATGCATGGCACGAAAGGTTCCTCTGCTTAAACCAGCACATGTCGAGGCCCGTCTTAAGTTTGCACATGACCTTTCGGATGATACAGAAGAGTCATGGAAGAAGGTTTTGTGGTCAGATGAGAGCAAAATAGAACTTTTTGGTCATGATTCCACTAAGGGTGTTTGGAGGAAGAAGAATGAAGAGTACAATCCGAAGAACAACATCCCTACTCAAGGATGGGGGTGGTAGCGTTATGCTGTGGGGGTCTTTTTCTGCATATGGGAAAGAACGAGTGCACTGCATTAAAGAGAGGATGACTGGGGGCGTGTATTGTGAGATGTGTGAACCTCCCTCGCTCAGTCAGAGCATTGAAGATGGAAGACCAGGCCACGACCCAACACGACAACATCATGAAGAACACAGCCAGGAAAACAAGGAGTAGATCCTTTCTGCAGTGTGTGCAAACCTGGTGAGACTACAGGAAACGTTTGACCTCTGTAATAGCAAATAAAGGCTACCGTACCAAATATTTACATTTTTTTTCTCAGGTGTTCAAATACTTATTTGCAGCCTTATCACAGAAATAGTTAAAAAAAAAAACATGCATTGTGATTTCTGGATTTTTCTTTTCAGTATATCTCACAGTGGACATCCACCTACTATGAAAATTTCAGACAACTCCATGATTTCCAATTTCAAATACTTAATTTTCTTCACCGTACTTGAACATATCCACTTAAAGCAGGACTTTGTCTCCCTTTCAGGCGGAGATCTCTGGTCTCTAATTTGGAGGTGATGAACTTCATCCCAGTCGCTTCACACTTGACTGAGAACCGCTCCAGTGAGAGCTAAAGATCATGGCTTGAGGAAGCCAACAACTTCGCATCATCTTCAAAAAGCAGATACAATCCTGAGGCTTCCGTATCAGATCCCTTTCCCGCCAAGGCTGTGCTTGGAAAATCATGTCCAAAGTCTGGCCTGGGGCCAGCTACAGCCTGTGAGCAAATGTTTTCTGGCCCGCAGCCTGTCATAAAATTGAAAATATGTGGCCCGCCAGTGATGCTGACCGCAGAATCACCAGATAGTGGCAGTAGCCCTTTGGCCACCTTGCTCTTGGCTTACTGTGAGAATTTTAGCCCAATCATTTCCTGCATGGCGACTGTAAATATAAAACCATTAAAAAAAAAACACAGTTGACTGCAAGGATCTTGCTTCCAGGACAACTTGAAATGTGTCTTCCTAATTTGCCAAGAGACTGGCTGTTTTCAAAGAATATAATATCTAGAGGCACTGCCAGACAAAATATGTCGACTACAAAAAGCTAAATGGAAAATAACGCTGTGAAAAGGTGAAGCAACAGGAAACTGTTTTCATGACACAGCTGTGCTTTTACACGAATGAAAATGTTACATAGGCGAGCTATTAGGTCACGACGCTGATCGCCAGGCACTGCAAACCTTTCACAGAGGGAGAATTTATTAGATTGTTTAAAGAATGCCAGGCTGAATAGTCTGTCCTCACAAATTTTCAGCTTATCACATCTGGCCCACTTTCCGAAAAGTTTGGCCACCCCTGGCCTAGAGGTTCTGTCCATTATAGTAATGAACAAAATTGAAGACAAATGGAAACATTGGCGGAATCCAACTCCCACTGGAAACAAATTCGACTTACTGCTGGCAATGCAGACCAAGCTCTGGGACCTGTTACAAAGGAATGCGTTCCTGGAATGCAATTACTTTTCTCTGTAACACGTAAATCAAATTTTCCAAGACAACTGTCATTACAACATGGTGCGTTACTCCACCACTTGATAAAAGCAGATATTGACTGACATCTTCTGGTTGCTATCTTTCCTTTTTCACTCATGATATAAAATTAGCAACGTTCAAGAAAAGTAGGCATATCAAGCACAGTGAAAAAGTTGAAATTCTCATTGAGATACATTTCCCCAATTCCATATATACTTCCATCCAAACTGTATTTAAAACTATAAAAGAAAATATTGTAATTGTTGTTAGTTCGTAAGTAGCGAATGATGAAGAGCGCATAGGGAGGGTGCATGGTTGATACAGGAACAACGAAATCAAGTGGACAAACGTGAGCACATAATTTAAAGAAAAAGACTGATTATTTTGGTCTTATTTGTAAAATCACATTTTTAATTTACCATGCTTGAAGGAGATAAGAAAAAAACGTCTTGGAGAGTACTTAGAAATGGAGAAGAAATTTGAGTGGTTTGATAACCATAGGCAAAATGCATATGGATCGTCTCGGCTAAAGGTTCGTTTATAACTTCTTAAGATTGCAAAAGCCAATTAATGAGGTTTCAACGCATCCACAAGTTGGTGAACACATTTTCTTGTAAGTACATCCCATAATTAGTAATGAGTTATATTCAGAGCAACACATTTTTTTTGTGTCAGTAATCTGGGGATAACAAAATTACCTTTCAGTGACTAGTAACTATAACTGTTTTTTAGTAATGAGCCCAACACTGATATATTTTTAATTGTGACATGTAATACCTGAGGGGCTGCACTAAGCATAGGAAAGTCAAGAGTCCGCCACTCTTGGTTGATTGAAGGCATTATGTGCTTAAGTGCTAATACTAGGAGTATTAATAGTGAGCGTTCATCCAATTTGGGGGTAATTGTTAAACTCCATGCACATTTGATGCACCTTACACTGTATACAGTTAACACAGTTCAAATTATAAACTGTTCATAAGAAACACCCTTTTCTTTCATCTGGTTTAACATGAAAATAAATGTTCAGAAATAGACAAATTACCCAAAAAACAAAACCCAAAAAAGATTGTGTTGAGATTAGCTTGAAAAAGAAAAACTATGTTTCTGCCTCATTACCTAGCCCTAACTGTAGTCAAGGTTTGGCATTTATACACAGCAGAAAAGAATGCGCAATGTGGCTGCTAGAAAAATACTTGAAGTTGACAAATAAAAATAGCTGCGCTTAGGCCACAATTTTTGTAATGAGACAGTTTGCTCGCAGAAAGGTAAAACAGCTAAAGGCAAGTTAAATTGAAGACTTATTAGACCTTTTGAAATTAAATTGAAGTCAGAAAAAAGCAACTTAAACAAAACAAAAAATTATACCTAAAAAGGATGTTAACAGTACTTCACGGATCCTCAGCCAAAACTAGCCGATAACTACTAATTCCAAAGAACTCTGCTACATTCAGGAAATTTTTTTCAAGATGCAAGAAAATTACCTGTTTAGTCCAGTGTAAAATGTTTTTGAAAAATACTGCTATATTCATGATCAATGTTGAGTGCAGCATCATACAACAAATACTTGAAAAAACGTATGCTTTTACATATTTAAGACATTTTAATGACAATTAAGGCTTTATTTTTAGAATAATGAATTAAATGCCCTTTAAGACTTCAGGGATGTGCAGGAACACTGTAAAATAATTTCAAACTACTTCAGTTTATTGTTTGGAAACTAATTCACAAGTCTATAAAATTAATAACAGTTAAGAACACTTTGGCTAGTGAGGAGGAAAAATGGATTGTGGTAGAAATGGAAATGAACAGCTGTCAGTATTTTTTCCCAAGAAACCCAGATGCATTTAAAAAGCATGCAATGAAATGAGACGTTTTGAAAAAAACAAAAACAAAAAACAAACAAAAAAAAAACAGGCAAAATATAAATGTAATTCAGCAGAACAACAAGAAAAAGACGACTTTTTAATGAAAAGAAAAACACAGTGGTACAAGTATCAGACAAAACAATGGGGAAGGGTCAACATTTAATCAACTAATAACCAACACAAAATACAAAAGCACACACCAACAATTAAAATGTTATAACAAAAATTTGTGCAGTAAAGAGCTGGTGTCACCAAAACATCCCTAGCTTGTTTTTGATGTGGAATATGGAGACATCTCAGTCCATCATTATTTCCATCTGCACCAGTCTAGCATTGGTTTCGGCAGCCATGTTGTAGGGAATCAAACCAGAGAAAGTGATCAGGGCTTGAGCTTGAGCATGTGGCTGCTGTGATAAGACAAAGAGTAAAGATTAGCATACAAGAGAAGCTTTAAATGGGATCTGCAAAAGCCAAAATACAATTGCAACAAAAAATAATCTGTATGGTGACTAGGGCTGCACCATTTTGGGGGGGAAAAAACAAATGCCATTATCAGATCAGTATTGAAATTTCAATTTTTGTTGTACTAGTTTTGTTTTTGGTGCGTACTTAAAACTTGGATGCATGACCCACTAGGACATACACTCTTCCATGAGTGGGGTCAAAAATTAGTGAGTCAAGTATTTGTATAGCCCTTAATGGAAAATACTTATGGCATCATGCCATTGACATACTTTATGAGGAATACTAATAATCAATGGTCCCTCTAAGCTCCATGCGTGCGCAATTGCGTACTGGCCCGACCTTCTCAGCGCACAAGAAAACCTATCCTGCGCATAACAATCAGGGCTCGAAATTGCAAAACTGGAGTAGATAGCTTAAAAAGATTATTGTTTCGATGGTTCCCAAACTTTTCCAGGCTGGCGCCCCTTTGGCTCCCCAGTGTATTCCTAGCACCCCGCTCCTCCCCCCGTTGACCATTTTTTGCTTTTTAATTCTTCAATCGATAGAAGTACCTACCCACATACGAAATGCACTAGATAGCACTTTAAACTCATTAAAATAGTGGTCTGGACAATTTTCAAAATAAAACTTAATAATAAATAAAACATCAGAAAATAAAATTCAAATTATTTATTTTGACACGTCTTCATAACCAAAGTCAACATCACAACATAAATAACATTTGAAAAAAGGAAATAATGAACTCTTAAAAAAAAAATCAAGAACATTTGCACAATATAAAATATCAAATGTACGCACTTAAAATAACCCTCACCAAACAAAGTAAAACAAAGATAAATTGTGCAACCAAAAAAGTTAAACATTGCCCACTAAAAAGAGACAAAAGTACAAAAAGACACAAAAGAAATAAAGAGAACAAAAAAAACAAATAAAAGAAAAAGATAAGTAGAAAACAAAAAGAAAAAAAGTAAAAAGCTAGGGAAAAAAAAAACAAAAGTAAAAAATGAAAAGGGGTAAAACGAAAAGAAAAATGGCAGAGAAAGGCCACATTGTTTGGGGTCTCTTTGATCGCTGTTGTGATAGATTAAAAAAAATTGCAAATTATTTGAATGTAACAGTCAATTATTTGGAAACATTGTACTTCCACTAGCAACTGACTAAATAAATCCACAAAATGTTGGAATCAACTAATTAATTCTTTTTTTAAAAGTGAAACCTTATGTAAAAGTTGTGAAAAGTTGTGAAAACAACATTTGTGGGCCGTGCAACCTTTACAATATTCTCATCTCATCTCATTAGCTGCACCGCTTATCCTCAGTAGGGTCGCGGGGGTGCTGGAGCCCATTCCAGCAATCATCGGGCAGTGGGCAGGGGACACCCTGAACTGGTTACCAGCCAATCGCAGGGCACACAGGGACAGACAACTCACTCGCTCACACCTAGGGACAATTTGGGCCGGCCAATTAACCTGACATGCATGTCTTTGGAATGTGGGAGGAAACCGGAGTGCCCGGAGGAAACCAACGCAAGCACGGGGAGAACATCGAGACTCCGCACAGTAAGGTCGGTAGCTGGATTTGAACCCAAGACCTTAGAACTGTGCCGCACAAGCGCTAACCACTGCGCCGCCGTGCTGCCCCTTTACAATATTATATCAATTAATGTGTAGCCGAAAAGCCAGGAGAATGTAACTACATTTGATGTCAGGTTTTGGACATGTTTGATAATAAATTGGTTGCAACACGCATGACTGATGTTGCTCCAAGTTATACCAAGAGATGGGAACATTGCCTGGATATATTGCAACTTTTTGAAGAATAACTTACATCCAAATGTTTATACTAAGTGACAAGGTAATCAGACTGGTGTCTGTCTGTTCGATGTCACCAGTCACTGGTTCTTTTGGAGTCTCCAAATGGCCACTCTTGGAAACGCCTAGGCTTACCCATAGAAAAATGTAAAATACTAAGGTTTAGTTTTTCAGATTGTTATCAAATTTGACCTGGGACCAGGTAAGGAATCATGCTATTGACCCAAGCTTTTTTCCAGCTAAGATGACGATGCTACACTCATTTGCATGCAGGTGATTGCAAAAATTCAGGAAAGAAAAAAAAAACCCCAACTTGTATTACTCAATATTAGTAGCACTTGCAGTGATCATTTCAGCGTTACCATTCAACAGGGACCAACATCGTCCAGATTCTTCAAAATGTTGAACAACAGCATTCAATATACTTTTTGGATTGGGATTTTTGTTGCATTTGGATTGTTAAATCAATTATTTTAAGTAAGCACCCTCTTCTGGATAACATTGTGAGGGTTGTGGTCTATAAATCCTTGAAAAAAATGCAGTGTATTGGAATAACACAATCGCACTACGTAAAATTACAATAACGATTAGATTTCGGGTAATCATGCAGCCCTAAGTTTGAGCATTACCAAAATATGAAATCACAATTAAAGGTACACAATTTGGTAACGCAAAATTGTATTCTGCTACCTTAACAGCCCACAAACTCACTGAATGTTTGTCTTCCATTGTCCTCTGAGCTCGTGCTGGTGTGCCAGCCAGTGCTCCCTTCTGTTGTTTGTGCTGTTTTAAAAGAATGTTCATGGTGGCGAGTAGTACCTCCGACAGGTTGTGACGCACCTAGACAAAAATAATGTGTCATAAACAACAGGCCCGATAATCATATTAGCAATCATAACAATTATAATAATTTTAATGGGCCTAAAGCCACTGTGTTATTACTAGACTACTAAGGATTATTGATTAAAAAGGAAAAGGCATTAGATTTTATCTCACCACATTTTTTACTCAGAGTGCCATATTGTACACACTGGCTGAACTCTTTCCCATAATCCTCCATTAAAACGCTTTAAAAGGAGGCACCATAAGTAAAAATCAGAGTTCGTACCAATATTTAAAGCACTTTTTAAGGGCTTTTAAAGCCAAATTTCCAATTTCTCTAGTATCATTAAAAAAATCCGCTGTGAATCATGTATTTTGCGGACCCACAAATTTATTCACAATTTACATATGCAATTGTTAAATTTGTGTGTGGATTTATTAAAATTTTTTTTTTTTTTACATCTTGTGTAAATCTCAAATAGAGTGAAGAAGATAAGTACTTGAACACCCTGCTGTTTTGCACTTAGATATCATGGAGGGGTCTGAAATTTTCATCGTTAGGTGCATGTGCATGTCCACTGTGAGAGATGAATTAAAAAAAAAAATCCATAAATCGCAATGCATGATTTTTTTAACAATTCGTTTGTGTATTACAGCTGTAAAGTCTTTGAACACCTAGATATCATCTAGAATTCTGACCTTGAAAGACCTGTTAGTCCACCCATAAAAAGTCCACCTGCACTCCCATGTATCATCCTGAATAAGATGCACCTGTGAGGTCGTTAGCTGCATAGAGACACTTGTCGACCCCATACAATCAGTAAGACTTTAAATTGTAACATGGTGAAGCCCAAAGAGCTGTCTAAAGACACCAGGGACAAAAATGTACACCTCCACAAGGCTGGTTAGGGCTACGGAGCAATTGCCAAGCAGCTTGGCATAAAAAGGTCCACTGTTGGAGCAATCATTAGGAAATGGAAGAAGCTAAACATGACGGTCAATCTTAATCAGAGTGGAGCCCCATGCAAGATATGACCAAAAGGAGTCTCAATGATTCGGAGAAAAGTGACGAATCAGCCGGGAACTACTCGACAGGAGTTGGTCAATGACCTGAAAAGAGCTGGGACCATCGTTTCCAAGGTTACTGTTGGTAATACACTAAGACGTCATAGATTGAAATCATGCATGGCACGAAAGGTTACACTGATTAAACCAGCCCATCTTAAGTTTGCACATGACCATTCGGAATATACAGAGGGGTCATGACAGAAAGTCTTGCGGTCAAAAGGGGCCAAAATAGAAATTTTAGGTCATAATTCCACAAAGGGTGTTTTGGAGGAAGAATAAAGAAAAGTACAATCCGAAGAACACCACCCCTACTCTGAAGCATGGGGGTGCTAGCGTCATACTGTGGGGGTGTTTTTCTGCTCATGGGACGGGACGAGTGCACTGCATTAAATGGGAGGATGACTGATTCAGTGTATTGTGAAATTTCGGGGAACAACCTCCCTCGCTCAGTCAGGGCATTGAAGACGGGTCGTGGCTGGGTCTTCCAACACGACAACGACCCGAATCACACAGCCAGGAAAACCAAGGAGTGGCTACGTAAGAAGCATATCAAGGTTCTAGCATGGCCCAGCCAGTCTCCAGACCTGACTCTAATTGAAAATCTTTGGAGAGAGCTCAAACTCTATGTTTCTCAGCAACAGCGCAAAAACCTGACTGATCTAGAGAAAATCTGTGTGGAGGAGCAAAGTTCCCTACTGCAGTGTGTGCAAACCTGGTGAAAGACTACAAGGAACGTTTGACCTCTGTAATAGCAAACAAAGGCTACCGTTTCATTTCATTTCATTTTCTCAGGTGTTCAAATACTTATTTGCAGCTGTATCACTGAAATAAATCGTTAAAATATCATGCATTGTCATTTATGAATCTTTCTTTAGTTTCTCTCTCTCACGTTGGACATGTACCTACGAGGAAAATTTCAGACCCCTCCATGATTTCTAAGTGGGACGAATATCAAAATAGCAGGGTGTTTAGATACTTATTTTATTCACTGTATATAGGTTTGGAGACTAATCTCTTCCGATGTGTTTGGAAAAATGACATTAATACGGTATGTAACTTACATTTTCAATTGCAGTTCTTCCGATAACAATTTACCACTGGGAAATACTAACTTTACCTTTTGCATGGCCTATAGTAAATTGTTCATAATTAATACGTACTCCTTTCAACACACATTTCATAGTTCCCTGTTTAGGGGTAGCACGCACCAGTCCTCCTGGGAGTGACGCCTCATAGGACAATTTCATACAGACTAATGCCAGCTGTGGAGTTAATAGAGAAAGAAATACAATGGCAACGAAAGCCACCAAAGATTAATCTATTTACAAGCACTTCAGAAAATTAAAGCACTTTTCAACCCTTGAAAACACAACACTAAAATTTAGAAATTTTCAAGGATTTCAAGCACCTGTACAAATCCTGAGAAAAAATCAAATGATAATGAGAAAAATGACTTTGTATAACCCCAGTAGCCTAGTGGTTAGGACTTGGCACTCCCGTTGCATCCAATGGTGAGCAATTTAGGTAAGCCTTATATGTCAACCTATTGCTTAATTTACCTATGACTAAGCCTGAGTTATTTGTTACCTGAGAGTTCAGGGGCCTGTTATGTGCTAGCTTTTATATGTTGGTAATGATACAGGATTGATAGCTCTTGTCCAAAGGGCTCCTTTGTCAACATTAGATTTCACCCCAAAAATTGGAATTCGAGCACTTATGTTTTAGTACCACTCTGAGTCCTGCCTCGTGCAGATGTTTGCCAATGACACTGCTATGGTGGGATGTATCAGAAGTGGGCAGGAGGAGGAGTACAGGAAATTAATCCAGGACTTTGTCCAATGGAGCGACGCTAACCACCTGCACCTGAACACCACCAAGACCAGGGAGATGGTTGTGGACTTCAGGAGGACTAGACCTCACCCGGAACCTGTAACTATCAAAGGAGAATGTGTGGTTTGTCCAGACCTACAATTACCTGGGTGTGTAGCTGGACAATAAACTGGACTGGACTGCCAACACAGAAGCTCTGTGGAGGAAAGGACAAAGCCGACTACTTCCTCAGAAGGCTGGCAAAAACATCTGCAAAAAGCTCCTGCAAATGTTCTATCAGACTGTTGTGGCAAGCGCCCTCTTCTATGCGGCAGTGTGTTAGGGAGGCAGCGCTAATAAGGAGGATGCCTCTCGTCCTAATAAACTGGTGAGGAAGGCGGGCTCTGTTGTGGGCACAGAGCTGGACAGCCTGAGAACTGTAGCTGAGAGACGGGCACTGAACAAGCTGCGGTCAATCATGGACAATTCATTAAATCCACTAGACAGCATCATCTCCAAACAGAAGAACACTTTCAGCAACAGACTGCTGTCACAGTCTTGTTCCACGGACAGACTGAGGAGATAATTTCTCCCTCATGCCATGAGGCTCTTTAACTCCACCCGGGGGAGTAGAAGCCCACATTAAATGCCACCCCCACATTTGCATATTACCCTTTTTTTATAACAGTTTGTATTTTCCATAACACTATTTAAATGCTCTTTATCAATATGATATATTGGGTATTTTTGTATTCTATATCTTTTATTTTATTATTTTATTTTTTAACAAGGATATTGCTGGAAGTGTGAATTTCCCTACAGGGATGAATAATCTGAATAATAATAATCTATCTATTTATCTAGTGTTAACCTAACCTATACGTTAACTTTTGGAGCTTAGAGTCTTTAACTTACCTGTAAATAACCAAGATAACAAATGTTGGAATGTAATGCTCAATGAATCAACGTAAATACTGTAGCACCAAACTAACGAAGAGGCACTCCTAGTAGGCTCGAGATGGTAAAAAGGCTTGTCCTGGGAAATATGCTGTTTAGATATAGACTAGCTGAAGCTTTTAATCGCCATCCTGAACGATGAAATCATGAATATAAGCCACCAGTGCATAGTTCAAGCCCCTTTGGTGACTTTGAGATGGTATGTTATCTTTCTGGGATTAAAAAGCATCAATTGCCTCCTGCCAAATGTCTCCTACTGCTACATTTGCCATAGCACGCTTCAAAAAATGTTGGATGTTTATTTGAGTGGGTAAAGAATGCGGGACTTAGCCATAGGTCAATTGCGGCGACACACTAAAGTAAAACCTCCGTAAAACGTGCACCAAAATGTAGAAACATTTTTGGGGTGGTAAAAATCCGTGTATTGACTAATAAATAGTCTTTATGTGCAGCCTTCTACCAGTCGACACACGGCCCGCTACTCCGTGATTGCAATTCACTGATTGCCAACCACTGATATACAACAACAGAATTGCCAACTATTATTTTAATTGAACTTATTATTACCTCATGACCAAACTTCAGAAAGGCTGCAGCTCTCTCGTTCACTTGGTCTTGGCAGAGGGGCAGAAGCTTAAGACGGTCCATCACCTGACAGATGGGGACACCATTAATGTTATTTACTGTAACTCTGGTGAACCCGTTATTTATGACAGTTAAGACACTTGCACTGATTACTATCATCCTTTCAAATAATATTCTCATTCACTCACTTCATATGCTCTATCGATCTGCCCTGCGTGATATTCGTCAAAGAAGGTCATCAGATCCAAAAGAAGGTAGAACGTGCTGACAAGAACCTGGTCACCAGTGATGGCTTGAGAATGATACCTGTAATATACAGACAAAGAATAATTTGATATAATCCTATCTGTTGCGGTAAATAGATAAGTTTATCAAGTTACCGTGTATTCACCACCAAAAGGCACACATAAAAGTCCCAAAATTTCTTTAAATTGTGCAGCACGCCATATTGTGCGGTGCTCCTTGTGTGTGTGGTGTAAAGAGGCGAAAGAGATTAGGGCTCGATTAAATTTTTTGGGGTGAGATCCAAGGTTTTTGTGAGATCGCTCACATTTCCAACTAAATGTGACCTGTATGCAATCTCCTGTGACTTCAAGTGTCCCGCTTGTGCGAAAGAACAAAAATTACGTCACACGCAAGGATTCCATTGTTTGCTAAAGTACTCATGGATACTAACATTGTAGCATATCTAGCGATCTGAAAATTTCTGTGGTGAAAAGACTTGTCTGATCGCATTATTCAAATCCAAAACCCCACTTTCCCTCCATTGAATGTGTTCTGTCTTTTCGCCCACCAATATGTTGATATCCAAGCTCTGTGGTAGAACATGGAAACCAAGCAGCTGTGAGAGAATTAAAAATAAATGAAATGATGGTTCGCAAGTGGAGGAAGCTAAAAAACTAAATCAGACAAGTTTCTATCTGTGTGTTCGACTTAGTTAGCAATACTTAAATAAACCACAACCAAACTGTTTTGCTCCCACAGTATTTTTAAATCTGCACACTGGTGTGCTTGTCTGTGTTGATGTAAGGCAGCCGCAGCAGGGGGCATCCGCGCCCTATCCTGCGGTGCGCCGTGTATGTGTGAAATACAGAACTCGAACCACCTACAGCGACTGTGTCTTCTAACATGGTGTGCCCGATGGTCATGAAAATACGGTAATTTATGAGTTCCAACCTTTCAGCAATGGCCACAGCAGTGTTTTTCAGCCTCTCCTTATTGGACTGAGGAGCGTTGACCTGAGCAATGACAGGGATCAGCAACTTGTTCATCAGCTCCAACACCTTGTCCGGATTCTTCACAGCACCGAGGTGTGATGAGGAAGAGTAGAAGTAAGCAAGACAAGCGTTAAATGTGCATTGCATTGGAGGAAGGCAAGACAAAGAAGAGTGCTCACCATGGCCAGCTCATACAGTTTGACTGCCTCCTCAAACAAACCCTTGTTCTCAGCTTCAGAAGCCACTTTACTTATGATAGCTCCGGTGTCTTTGGTGAACTTATCAATAACCCCACGCTGGAGAAAGAAAGACGCAAAATCAGGTGCTGGTGGAAGAGAGATACAGTAGACCCGTGGGTTATGGCAGCCTTACCTTATCAGTGTTCCAACAGCTTAAGGCTAAATTCAAAACTAAGACTTTTTTGAATGCTTTTTGAAATACAATTTAAGGCCAAGTCAACAAAATAACACAATTGAACAAAACAAAACATTACATGAATTAGAGGCAATTAAAAAAATTAATTGGAGGAATCTCCCTCACTTAACTCTGGAAATTTGGAGGCCTGCCTCACTGAAATAAAAAGATGGATTTTACTTAACTTCTAGCGCCTCAACCCTAAAACGACCAAAATGTTATTTATTGGTCCATCCAAATACCGCGAGTTGTTCCTCAAACACTGCTCTAAACATTGACAAATGTATTAACACCCAGAGTGACTCAGTCAAAAGTCTAGGTGTCATATTTGACCACAATCCGTCCTTCCAAAAACACACAAGAATACTACTAGAACAGTTTTTTTTCATCTTCGGAACATTGCAAAAATTTGCCCTATGCTGTCTCAGTCTGATGCGCATATTATAATTCATGCGTTTGTTACCTCCCGTCTCAAATACTGTAATGTACTACTCTCCGGTCTCCCTAGGTCCAGCATCAAGAGCCTGCAGCTGGGTACAAAATGCTGCAGCGAGGCTTTTAATTTAAAACAAGAAAGTTTGACAGCTTAAGATGTGCTTTTAGTGTTCTGTTGATATTATACAAAATCGTTCATGGACTTGCTCCCACATATCTTTCAGATTTAATTTCCCACTATGTTCCTGTCCGGAGCCTTCGCTCTGAAAGTGCTGGTCTATTTGTGATCCCAAGAGCCAAGAAGAGATCCGCAAGTTGGAAAGCGTTCTCAATTTGGGCCTCAATGCTGTGGAATACTCTGAGATTTTGATATGCAACCTCAGTGAAACTGTTTAAATCTAGGCTTAAAACACACATGTTCAAGAGCTAATGAATGCCTTATATTTCATGTTGACAATGTCTGAGTATTGTTTGTTAATGCTACATCCATTGAAACTTGGTCACCCTCTTTATTTTTTATTCTATTTTATGCAGACGCTCCCCTACTTACGACCATACGACTTACAGAAAAACTACGTTAGATTTTGTATTGTGTGCACCTTTTTCTGAGTAGAGGACAGTACTGTAGTGCTTCTTTCCGAAGCTAGCGGCGTGTGGCATTGTGAGATGTCACCCACCATCCACCTCGAAGAAGAAACTTCTTAGTTTGTGTGTAAACATACTACATACTGGACTGTCTCAGAAAATTAGAATATTGTGATAAAGTTCTTTATTTTCTGTAATGCAATTAAAAAAACAAAAATCTCATACATTCTGGATTCATTACACATCAACTGAACTATTTCAAGCCTTTTATTATTTGAATATTGCTGAATTTGGCTTACAGCTTAAGAAAACTAAAAAATCCTATCTCAAAATATTAGAATATCATGAAAAAGTATACAAGTAGGCTATTCAACTAATCACCTGAATCATCTAATTAACTCGAAACACCTTGCGAGGGTTTCCTGAGCCTTAAAAACACTCAGCTTGGTTCAGTAAACTAAATCACAAGTATGGGGAAGACTGCTGATCTAACTGCTGTCCAGAGGACCATCATTGATACCCTCCATCAGGAGGGTAAGACACAAAAAGAAATTTCTCAAAGAGCAGGCTGTTCACAGAGTGCAGTTTCAAAGCATATCCACAAAAAGTCTGTTGGAAGGGAAAAATGTGGCCGGAAACGCTGCACAACCAAGAGAGATGACCGCAGCCTTAACAAAATAGCGAAGAAAAGCCGCTTCCAGAATTTGAGGGAGCTTCAAAGACAGTGGGCTGAAGCTGGAGTCCAGGTATCAAAAGCCACAGTTCACAGACGTGTCCGGGAAATGGGCTACAATAGCCGTATTCCCATGGTCAAGCCACTTCTTAACTCAAGACAACGGAAGAAGCGTCTGACTTGGGCTATGGAGAAGAAGCACTGGACAGTTGCAGAGTGGTCCAAAGTCCTCTTTTCAGACGAAAGCAAGTTTTGCATTTCATTTGGAAGTCAAGGCGCCAGAGTCTGGAGAAAGGCTGGAGAAGAGCAAAATCCAAGTTGCTTGAAATCCAGTGTGAAGTTCCCACAGTCAGCAATGGTTTGGGGAGCCATGTCAGCTGCTGGTGTTGGTCCACTGTGTTTCATCAAGTCCAGAGTAAATGCAACTGTGTACCAAGAGATTTTAGAGCACTACATGCTTCCATCTGCTGAAAAGCTCTATGGAGATGAGTATTTCATTTTCCAGCATGATCTGGCACCTGCCCACAGTGCCAAAACCACCAGTAACTGGTGCACTGACCATGGCATCACTGTCCTTGATTGGCCTGCTAATTCCCCTGACCTGAACCCCATCGAGAATTTGTGGGGTATAGTTAAGAAGAAGATGAAAGACACCAGACCTACAAATGCAAATGAGCTGAAGGCCGCTATCGAAGCATCCTGGGCATCAATAACACCTCAGCAATGCCACAGGCTGATTGCCTCCATGCCACGCCAGATTGATGCAGTAATCCGTGCAAAAGGATTCCCAACCAAGTACTAAGTGCATCAATGGACATTTTCAAATGTTTGATTTAGTTTTGCTGTTATAAAATTATTTTTTTTACTTGGTCTGAGGAAGTATTCTAATATTTTGAGATAGGATTTTTGAGTTTTTTCAGCTGTAAGCCAAAATCAGCAATATTCAAATAATAAAAGGCTTGAAATAGTTCAGTTGATGTGTAATGAATCCAGAATGTATGACATTTTTGTTTTTTTAATTGCATTACAGAAAATAAAGAACTTTATCACAATATTCTAATTTTCTGAGACAGTCCAGTATACCATCCATTCAATATGGTTGGTGTAAAGTGTTAAGAACCGGCAAGCAGTTTCTTTTAAAATGAAAGTGGAATAAGAAAGCTTGATGCGGTTGAGAAAATGGTTGGATTGCTTTTTTTTCATCCACTCTCTACCATGGAGGAGGACCTCTTGAAGCCCATCTTCAAAGTAAGTTAGACCTAACTTTATTCATCTTTATAAAGCATATAATTTAATATTTTTTTTTTTTTTGTACAAAAAGAATACGGGTTACTTATACAAGTCTTAAACATACTTATATAGAGATTAAACATACAGCACTGAAGCAACTTACGGACAAATTCAACTTACCAACTAATGTCCGGAACCTCAAAATCTTGTAAGTAGGGCAGCGTCTGTACTTTAATCGTTTTGTATTTTATTTTTATTGTTTGTTAATGCAACACCCATTCCACTTGTCATCCTGGAAGGGGAATTACCTCATGTGTTGTCCCCTTCTCAAGGTTTCTTCATTTTCCTCATGCTGAGGTTTTTGAGTTTTACCTTGCCATCATGTAGGTTTTAGACCAGGGGATGGTGTAATATTAGTCGTTAGTTTGCAATGGTCTGTGCAGCCCTTTGAGACTCCAAGTGATTAAGGGCTATACAAATAAACATGACTTAATTTTATTTTTAAATCAGATTTTGGCCCAGTTGAAAAGTTTCCATCTCACCAAAGTTGTGGACATGGAAAACAAATATTTGGATGTTTACATTACTTCATGGATCCTCAGTCAAAACTACTGATTCAATGAACTCTTTTGCTACACTTATGAAGCATTTTATTATGCATAAAAATGACTTTTTGGTGCAGTGTCAGACTTTTTTTAAGGACATGAGAATAAATTTTTGTGTAGCGTCATCCAAACGAATGCTTGGAAAACAAACCTTTGTACTTTTTGGACGTGGACACTTGATATATTACTAAATCTTTGTGTTTGCATTTTTAAGACTTTCAAAAATCAGATTTAAGGTATTTTAATTCCAATTAAAGCCTTATTTTTAAAATCATGAATTCAACACATATGAAGACGTTTCAAAGATCCCTGGGAACTCTAATATAGAACTATTGATTATAATTATAATATTGTTGAAAACCTAATGAATTTTGGTATTTACAAAAATTACAAAAAAGTTACTTTACAGACACTGGAATTCCCAAATTTTAATTTTAACAAGCTACAGTAGAAAATATAAAACTAATGTAAGAATAGGGCTGATAAAACTACTGCAATGAATGAAAAGTTGATTTCTAAAACAAAATATGAACATCAATTGAATGATAAGAGCAAAGCAATCACGGCAGTCTATAAATGTTTGCAATTGTAGAAAATTTGCTTACCCTTTTGCTTCCGTCTTTTTCCAATCTTCCAAGTAACATATCGAACTGTAAGGACAATTCACATAAAATGAAACGGCTCTCTTTTGGCACTCAAATGCAGGGTTCATACACCCTTTACATCGGCAAATTCATGCACTTTTTAAAGACTTTCAAAGGCAATCTTCCACTTTCTCCAGTACCATTAAAATAAAAGAAATTTGGTGTAAATCATCCATCCATCCATCCATTAACTTCCGCTTATCCGAGGTCGGGTCGCGGGGGCAGCAGCCTTAAAAGGGAAGCCCAGATGTCCCTATCCCCAGCCACCTCCTCTAGCTCATCCGACGGGATCCCGAGGCGTTCCCAAGCCAGCCAAGAGACATAGTCTCTCCAGCGTGTTCTTGGTCGCCCCCGGGGCCTCCTGCCGGTGGGACATGCCTGGAACACCTCCCGAGGGAGGCGTCCAGGAGGCATCCTTATCAGATGCCCGAGCCACCTCAACTGGCTCCTCTCAATGCGGAGGAGTAGTGGCTCAACACAGAGTCCCTCCCGGATGACTGAGCTTCTCGCCTTATCTCTAAGGGAAAACCAGGACACCCTGCGGAGGAAACTAATTTCGGCCACTTGTATCCGGGATCGTGTTCTTTCGGTCATGACCATAGGTGAGGGTAGGAACAAAGATCGACCGGTAGATCAGCTCAGCTCCCTCTTCACCATGACAGACCAGTACAGAGTCCGAATGACGGCAGACGCTACACCGACCCGTCTGTCGATCTCCCGTTCCATCCTACCCTCACTTGTGAACAAGACCCCAAGATACTTGAACTCCTCCACTCGGGGCAAGATCTCTTCCCCAGCCCGAAGGGGGCATGCCACCCTTTTCCGACTGAGTACCATGGTCTCGGACTTGGAGGTGCTGATCCTCATCCCGGTCGCTTCACACTCGGCTGTGAATCGCTTCAGCGAGAGCTGAAGATCACGGCCTGAGGAAGCCAACAGCACCACATCATCTGCAAAAAGCAGTGACGCAATGCTGAAGCCCTCAAACCGGACTCCATCCCCAACCAAAGTTATGAACAGAATCGGTGACAAAGGGCAGCCCTGGCGGAGTCCAACCCTCACCGGGAACGAATCAGACTTACTGCCGGCAATGCGGACCAGACTCTGGCACCGGGCATACAGGGGCCGCACAGCCCGGATAAGACTGTGTGGTACCCCATACTCCCGAAGCAGCCCCCACAGGGCCTCCCGAGGAACACGGTCGAATGCCTTCTCCAAGTCCACAAAACACATGTAGAACGGACAGGCAAACTCCCATGCACCCTCAAAGACCCTGCAGAGTGTGTAGAGCCTGTCCAGTGTTCCACGGCCAATAACGAAAACCACACTGTCCTTCCTGAATCCGAGATTCCACCTCCTGGCAGACCCTCCTCTCCAGTACCACTGAATAGACCTTACCAGGGAGGCTGAGAAGTGTGATTCTCCTGAAGTTGGAACACACTCTCTGGCCCCCCTTCTTAACGAGGGAAACCACCACCCCAGTCAGCCAGTCCAGAGGCACTGTCCCCGATGTCCACGCGATGTGGCAGAGGCGTGTCAATTATGACACGCCCACAACATCCAGAGCCTTATTGAACTCTGGGCGGATCTCATCGAGCCCTGGGGCCCTGCCACCGAGGAGCTTTTTGACCACCTCGGTGACTTCAACCCCAGAGATGCGAGAGCCCAACTCAGAGTTCTCCGGCTCTGCTTCCCCAGAGGAAGTAGTGTCGGTGGCATTGAGGAGGTCTTCGGAGTACTCCACCCACTGATTCACAACGTCCTGGGTCGAGGTCAGCAGCGCCCCATCGGCACTATACACAGTGTCAATAGCACACCGCTCCCCCCTCCTAAGACGTCGGATGGTGGACCAGAATTTCCTCGCAGCCGTTCGGAAGTCGGTTTCCATGGCCTCGCCAAACTCCTCCATGCCCGAGGCCGCATTCTGCTTGGCCAGCCGATACCTGCCAGCTGCTTCCAGAGTCCCACAGGCCAGGAAAGCCATATAGACTCTTTCTTCAGCTTGACGGCATCCCTCACCGCCGGTGACCACCAACAGGTCTGAGGGTTGCCGCTGTGGCAGGCACCTTACGGCCACAGCTCCGATCAGCCGCTTAGACAATGGAGGCGCGGAACATGCTCCACTCGGACTCAATGTCCCCCGCCTCCCTCGGGATATGGGCAAAGTTCTGTCGGAGGTGCGAATTGAAACTTCTGACAGGAGATTCTGCCAGCCGTTCCCAACAGATCCTAACAACACGCTTGGGTCGGACCGGCAACTTCCCCCACCATCGAAGCCAACTCACCACCAGGTGGTGATCAGTTGACAGCTCCGCCCCTCTCTTCACCAGAGTGTCCAGAACATGCGGCCGCAGGTCCGACGAAACGACGACAAAGTCGATCATCGAACTACGGCCTAGGGTATCTTGGTGCCAAGTGCACATATGGACACCCTTATGTCTGAACATGGTGTTCGTTATGGACAAACCATGCCGGGCAAAGGAGTCCAATATCGAAACACCACTCAGGTTCAGGTCAGGGTGGCCGTTCTTCCCAATCACGCCCCTCCAGGACTCACTGACATCGCCCACGTGAGCGTTAAAGTCTCCCAACAGTACGAGGGAGTCCCCAGGGGGCGCGCTCTCAAGCACACCCTCTAAGGACTCCAAGAAGGGTGAGTACTCTGACAGTCAGGACCCGTCCACCCACCCGAAGGCGGACGGAGGCTACCCTCTCGTCTACCGGGGTGAACCCCAATGTACAGGCGCCGAGCCGTGGAGCAACTAATATGCCCACACCGGCTCTGCGCCTCTCACCACGGGCAACTCCAGAGTGGAAGAGAGTCCAACCCCTCTCGAGAGGACTGGTGCCAGAGCCCAAGCCGTGCATGGAGGTGAGTCCGACTATATCTATTCGGAATTTCTCAACCTCATGCACCAACCCGGGCTCCTTCCCTGCCAGAGAGGTAACGTTCCATGTCCCAAAAGCCAGTTTCTGTAGCCAGGGATTGTCGTGCCAAGGACCCCTCCCTTGGCCGCTACCCAGCTCTCTACGCACCCGACCCCTTTTGACCCTCCTACAGGTGGTGAACCCATGGGAAGAGGGTCCCACGTCGTCCCTTCGGCAAAGCATGTATTTTTCAAAACCACAAATATATATACAAGAGCAATTGTTAATCTTGCGTGGTCATTTCCAGACTGCTAGTGGAGTTTCGATGAGATTTTCAATGTTTCTTTTGAAAAGTGCATTTTCTTTGCTAGTTTTGTTTTTATGGGTACTCAACCCTAGGATGCATGACCTACCACAAGGGTCGGGAGCTTTTTTGATCTAATAAGCCATAATATATCTTTTTTTTTTTAAGAGGGCCGTACCATATTCTTTAAGACGGGCGGCATTAGCTAAGGAGGTAGAGCGCTCGTCTGGGGATCAAGAGATCGCAGCTTCGAATCCCGGCTCCTTCGTGTTACATGTCGAAGTGTCCTTGGGTAAGACACTGAACCCCTAATGCCCCCAATAAGCAGGTTAGCGCCTTACAAGGCTGCACGGCCGTTATTTGGAAATGTGAAGCATATTGTAAAGCGCTTTGGGAAGTCATTGACTTGAAAAGCGCTAAATAAATGCAGATCATTTTCATTTCAAGACAAAAGTAATCGAAACCACCTGAACTGCTCTCCAAACAAAATCCAATTTTTCAGAGCATATTATTAGACTGTGTGACGTTTGATGATTTGAAAAAACATATTAAAGCTGCAACAACTTATCAATAAATTATTAAAAGCGTTGGCAACTAATTACCTCATCGAATTATCGTGTTCCGCAATTTATGAGCCACTAAGAACGTCAATCCATGCAGATGAGTGCATTGGATCCCGTTGTGAAGTTGTAAACGTATACAACCTCTTTGGTCCGACAGAAAGCGCCTTGAGACCGATTTTACAAAAATACGGTATCTTTTTTTTTAATTCATTTTTTAATTGATCATTGTATCATTACAAACAAAATTCCCTTTACACAGTCTAACACTACAAAGTTAACAAGGGAACAGAAAGTGCTGCAGAAATACAAAGAAAAAATATGGAAATAAAAAAATATATACAGTAATAAAAAAAATAATAATGATGACATGTTTATCTCAACACAAGGGGGCTGCATTTTAAGAATATTGTTTATTATCTGAACATTGTGAATATTGATCATATTCAAGGATTTAACCAAAAACCGAAATTCATTGATGGCAGTTTTAATAGTAGGTATGGTATACAGTTTTGATATTTTTTGGCATATACAAATTTTGATGCAAATTAAAATGAAATTTATTGCACTCTCTTCATTTTTGTTTTGGGTAATAAGTCTAAATGTAATGTGTTCTTTGGATAAAGTGGTAGGAAAAGTATCTTACACATTTGCAAGTCTATAGCATACATTTGTATGTATTTTTGCTTATCGTTAAGTTAATGTTTCTTATATTACTATTTTGTATTACAGAATATTCTGTTGTGCTGCGCACAATTTTTTCAATCTGTCCAAAACTTCAAGATTCGATTTATGAAAAGAAAAATCGACCCATTCATTGATTATTAGAATAATCATTGTAGCCCTAAAACTGAAATAAAAATGATAGAGCCTGTGTCCCATATCAACATATATACCACTTTAAGCTAATCCTCTCTTCGTTACATAGAATCGTTGAAGCGCATCTAAGCCTATTTTTTGTAAATAGTTAAAAACAAGGTGCAGGCAAAGTTCTTTTATGAAAGTGTCACAAAAAACTGCAGCTCGGTAGCCTAGATGGTAGGGCGCTCGCTCCGAGACTGGGAGGTCGCTGGTTCAAGCCTCGGCCGAGTCATACCTAAGATTTACAACATTGGTACTCATTGCCGCTCTGCTTGGCGCTCGGCATTAAGGGTTGGAATTGGGGGGTTTGGTCACCTAATGACTCCCAACACAGCAGTTGGGTCTAAAATGGCGGCGCCCAGTTTGGCTGCAGTTGCATCGGCTTGTACGGGTCAGGTGTATCGACATTTCGTTCTGTGTGCATGGTTACAAAGAATGACAATAAAAGTAAATTATATTCTATTCAAATGAAGTTTATGGATGTGTTTCCCCTTCGCGCAAAGGAAGCGTGTGAGAGGGGAGCGTCCTATGTGTGCAGAGATCCGGCAACCCCCATCAATCAAAATCACCCACTCCTACCCCAATCCAATGGTTGCGTATTTGGCTAGTGTTCCAGTGTTTTCTTTATTTTTTTAAAGCGTCTAAACATTGAACATCCATTAATTAATGAACTTCCGCATAAAGGATTCCTTAGCAACGTAAAGCCAAAACGGGGAATGTTCTTGTAAACTGTGACTGTAGTCAAAACTGTGCCATATATATTATTTGACTAAACAGCTGATATTGTCAGCGTAGTTTCAGTTAAGCACCCAACCATACTCAACTTTCAGCTCATCAGATTTGGAACGCTACAGAAGAAATTTGCACAAGCAGTATTTTATCTCTGAACCATATGTACTCATTAAAAGAGCCATTGGATCCAGACCCCTGACCTAACAGTAAATATATTATTTCATGAGAGGGTTCAAAAAGAAGTGTGGGGAAAAAAAATACTAATAGCATCATGTCATTAGCATGTTTTTGGGGAATAGATTGAATATGACAATAGTATAACTTTTTTAAGAATAACAACCCATGAGGGCCCCTTTGTGATCCCACTTAATGCATCCAAGGGTTAATACTAGTGACAGGGTTGTTAGACCCATTCATTGACTGTTAGACTGTGGAGAAATACAAATGTATGGCTTCATGCCATTGTCCCAGCTGTCTTCCAGCTAAAATGCCCATGCTAACTCATCTTCAGGCATGTGACTAAAAAAGGCGAGTATAAAAACTTCTCATTTCTGTGTGTTCCAACTTAGATTGCTCAATGTTAGTAGCACTTGCAATTATTATTTCAGTTTTGGACAAAACTTTAGTGTGTTACCTTTCAAAAGGTAACAAAACCCTCCATATTCTCCAAACAATTCAACATAAGCATTCGATTTATCTGCTTTGGGTACGTCTTGGACTGGTACTTTAGGTGAATTTCAAAGGATTGTTAAGCGGGGAGCTTCGTTAGGGTTTCTATCTATAAATCCTTGAAAGAAATGCGGTGTATTGTGATTACACAATCACACTACGTCACATCGCAATATCGATTGGATTTTGGTTTGTCATGCAGTCCTAAATTTTATTATCTATAATTGACGTGTAAACCTTGCACTAATACACACTTCATAGTCCCCTGTAGGTGGAGCATCCACCTGTGATATTGGGTAATGACGCTTCATTGCAAACAAGTCACATGGGTTTACCAGCAATGCCAGTTAACATATATTCACCCTCCGATCTGTTTTGAAAGGCTGTTTTCAGAATCAACTTTTCTCTAGGTCATTGTAAGTGTACCATCTGCGTAACCCACTGCAACAAAAACGTCACCCTGCTTTTCTCCGTTTAGCCTTTCGTTACATTGTGATAGATAAGAGCGCGTCTGGGCGTTATCTCTTTACTTCTTGACACTTAAGACTAACTGTTAATGCACCTCTCAGTTTGTTTTTAAACTGGCTGTTGACATGTTGTTTGTCAGCAGGTAGTTGTAAAAGTGGCTGAACTCATCAGGCTTCAACTAACTCGATTAATGCAGGAACATTACCGGAAGTCTTGCGGTGGCATGGCAGCTGAAGTGCTGCATTATGGGATCTATAGTTTGAGTGTTATCAGTGTTTCATATAGCCGGGCCATTACAGTAGATGTATATGAAATGATTTCATGGGCCGGATATAATTGTACGCTGGGCCAAATGTGGCCCGCGGGCAACGAGTTTGACAATTTTGCTGGAGGCTTTTTTTTCTTGGTATAAAAAAAAAAAATCGATATTGTGATCGCCAGATGGTGCTACGTGGATTATTATTGGGTTCCAGAAGCGACAAAGGGAGAAGGCAAGAGCGGTGCAGCTGGTCCGGCCTATTGCTAACGGCTAGGTTAACAACTCTTCGAAGCCACCGCTGTGGATCCTGTATCTTGTCAACGCCAGGTCCATTAGAAACGGATGACTTGGAGCAACAACTTGTGGGAAACCGCTACATTAGGGGCGTTTTGTTGAGCATCACCAGGATCTTTCTAAATTAGAAGATGCCCGATGCTCGCGCTCTCTAAATTGTTTTCTTACACTGTAAGAAGCCCTCCAATTTAGTTTTACTTTTGTAGAATGACAATAAAACCATTAATTCAACTGCAATTAAATGTTGTGGGTTACAGTCCTATACTTCTAGTCAGTTTTGGTAGTCTCGAGTTAAGTCTAACCCTTTTGGGGCTTTTATGAATGGGTGATGCCACTTTGCAGATTTTCACTTCTCACGGGGGTTCTTGTCCCCATCAACCACGTAAACTAGGGATTTCTGTATACAACACAGTCATATGCACCTTGATTTTAAGCCAAAGCAAATGAAGCCTAGTGATCAGGGGGACAATAATTCCTTGTTGGGTGACTGAAAATAGAAATCTGATCACTCACCTCTCGACACTCAATTACAAGTTCACTGACACATCGCACAAACATGTTCTCTCCCTGGCTGTCCTTCTCATTGCTGCAGATGTCGAATGTTATGTATTAGAAAACATTTGAGAAATGAAACACTAAAGAACTGAAAAAAATTACCGTAAGAAGTAAAAGTACTGCAAGGCTTCCCGTGGATCAGTGGACTCAAATTTGCGAGTGTAAAGCATTAGCAAGCGGATAAAGTTGAGGCGACGCACAGTAAGGGGATCGCCAGGCTCTTGAGTCACTGTACATTAAACATGCTTACAAGACAGCAAAAAAACACCCGATCATATGTTCATATACTTACGTAGATGAGCACTTTGGCTGGAGAACTTCAGCAAGACCTGAAGCTCGTACAACACCAATGCCACATGAACAGCATGACTTCTAAGTCCTTCGATACGAAACAAAAATGCTACTGCAGCTTCAAACTGAGCGGTCAGGAATAAGACCTGGAAATACAGGAATGGCTGCTGGCTTGCTGAGAAGTGGGTCTCTCCTGTTAAATGGAAGGAAAATACTTTAATATTTCAGCACATAAATACAAACTTGTTATTCTCAATTATGTCAGATAATGGACTCAAAGAACTTTGCCAAAGAAATTTTGAATTCTAAACCTATTAAAAATCTGTTATTCCAGGGAGCCTGATGTTTGACACGCCAACTGATTTAATCTGGTCCGTGAGACAATGCTGAGAGGAGCCACAAGATAAAAATGAGCCACATCACATAAAACAATTATCTGCAGTTTTAAATAAGTCCATTGGATCTCAAATGAGCCAGGTGCCAGAGCTGTACTTGCTAACCCCCACTTATAAACCAGAGAACATTTGAGGAAACACAACTATGAATGAATGAATGAATACTTTATTTGAACATCAAAATAAAAACAGAACAAAAACAATAATTTAATAACAAAATAACATTACATAATATGTTCAAAAAGGGGTAATAAGAAGCAAAATGCTTATGCTACCTACCCCTTCGTCTTCCCCACCAAATATACCAATGATATCACAACAATTGTAATGATATTAATAATAACAGTTTTGATATAAGAATAGCAACAATAACATGAGGTTAACTCGACGCACTATTCCCAATATCCCGCACCACTCATACCCCACCCTCCTTATCTCTGTATTCCGCCAGTAATGTTCCTTTGTATCTAAACCTGAACAAGTGAATAGTTGGACACTGTTTGATTTCGTCTTGCAATCCGTTCCAAACCTGGACTCCACACACAGACACACACATACTTTTCTGGTGGTTTTCAACTTTGGGATTATGAATTCACTACAGCCCCTAAAGTTATAATTTCCCTCTTTCCGAATGAATAATTTATTGATGTTTTCTGGAACTATGTTTTTGTTGACCTTAAATAGGAGTTGTGCAGTGAAAATTTTTACTAAATCATCTATTTTAATAATTTGGACTGTTGGAATAAAATATTAGTATGATCTCAATATCCTACCATGTGTATGGTTCTAATTGCACGTTTTTGGAGGACAAAAAGGGGCTTTAGTGAACTTTTGTAATTATTGCCCCAGACTTCTGCACATGTTGTATGGCAGAACTACAGAACAATAAATATAATGCATTACAGTTTAAAATGGATTTGGCTTCATTAATTATTGAAATGCTTTTAGATACTTTAGTTTGTATATGTCTGATGTGTGTTTTCCAGCTTAATCTATTGTCTATTATGACCCCCTAAAAACGTAATTTCTGATACAGCGTCTATTGCAGCACCATCCATTTTTACTTCTAAATCTTGATTTGCCTTGCGATTACCAAAGAATATTACTTTAGTTTTATTTCAATTTAAAGAGAATTCATTTATATGCATCCATATTTTTCGGTTAATTAATTACACGTTGAAATTTAACTTGGACAAGCCAGGAATCGAACCTGCAATCTCTCGGTTCAGAGTTGACTGAGGGATAGCTTCTTTTCCAAAGCTATCACATTTTTAAAGTGCAATGTCCTGGTTTTAAGTGCAATGTCCAATACAGATATCTGTCAAATTCACAAATATCAGTGCTGATAAACAGCCTGCCCCATGGTCGACTCTACTAATACTGAAAATGAGCAAACACTACTTGCTCTTCTAACTTTTTTTTAAGTAAAATACAAAATAAATGGAAATAATTATAATTATCTGCAAGTCTTTGACTTGATTTATTCTTTAACTACCTTCTTGAAACAAAGTAAGTTACTACATACATTTCCCTGTACATGAACAGTTATATAAAAAAAATTATATTGTACTCTGCTGCAAACCAATAATGTGGATGAATTTTACAGTTACCCACCTGATCACTGGAATAAGGCAAATGTACTGAGCAATGTGTGTTTTATGCAAAGATAAAATTGGGCAATTTCCTAAAAGACAAATAACTACTGTGCTTTATTTTGCACTTTATAAAAAATGCATCTCATATACTTGCAGGTGGATAGCATACATTTTTATGTATTGCGTTTATTTGTAATCATTTTTTATTGTTTTAAATTACAGAATATTATGTCTTGTGCACTTTTTTTAGGATTGCAAAATTTGAGCATCCTTGCGGGCAAAGCGACATTATGTCATTGCAACACTTAGCCACTTTGGATGTATACAAAACACATTTCAAACCCTGTGTCACCATAAATGAGCACATTTCCTTTAGACCCTCTCTTCTAAACACAATAAAGGAAAAAAAAACACCCGGTGAGAGAGGCCACTTTTTTTAAAATTACAATTTCTGAACTTCTTTCCAAAAATGTAGCCTTTAACTAACAGTGCATACCGTAATCTTCCAGCAGTTGTTTCTGTAGTTGAGGCAAGGTCAGTTTGTCCTGAGGTGAGATGCTGCCATCATCATCAAAACAGACCTGATTCAACTACAGAGAGAAGAAAAATATGTAAGACAAATTTGATTGAGAAGATTAAGCACATTAAAAAGCAGAAACACAAACTATCATTCCTTTTTCGCCCCTACTTGAGACAAGACTCATTTACCTTTAATTGGACTTTCACATGCCCTCCAACAACAAACGGATTAAGGAAAAACTGCTAACCTGAAACCCGAGAAAATCAGATTCTCTCTTAAAGGTTCCACATGTCCTGGCAACCCTTTTTATAACACATAGACACCCTGCGGTTTTTATATGTGATCACTAGTTCTGATTCAGCTCGTCAATGGAGACTCCTATGTTAACTCTCTCCTTAATATTACCACCAATAAAGAGAAAATGTATAAAAATTGATTTTAAAAAAAGGGGAATCAATACTTAAAAAATAAATCGTAATTGCGGGAGATTCTGTTTACAAGTACAGTAGGGCAAATGAGAATTTAGTCAACCACTAATTGTGCAAGTTTTACCATTTTGAAAAGAATAGAAAAGCCTAAAAAGTCAACATGGGTAAACCTCAGCCACGAGAGACATTATAGAGAAAAAGCATTGGATTACATTGTTTGATTCCTAAATAATTTATTTCTATATTAGAATGAAAACAAATATTTGGTCACTTACAAACAAGCAAGATTTCTGGCAAACAAAGAGGTCTAACTTTTTCTAACGAGGCTCCACTTGTTACCTGTATTACTGGCACACATTTTAACTCATTATCCGTATAAAATACACCTGCCCACAACCTCAGTCAATCACATTCCAAATTCCGCGATGGTCAAGACCAAAGAGCCTTGACGGCGAAGACCGGAGACAGAGTTGTAGAACTGCACCTGGTTGGGAAGACTGTATCTGCAATAGGCAAAATGCTTGGTGTCAAGAAATCAACTGTGGGAGTAAAAAATTGAAAACGGAAGACATAGAAGACCAATACAAAACTCCCTCAATCTGGGACTCCATGCAAAATCCCTATCCCGTGCCAACAAAATGATAACAGAACGGTGAACAAAAATCCCAGAACCATATGGGGAGACCTAGTCAATGACCTACAGAGAACAGGGACCACAATAACTATCAGTAACACAATGCACCGCCAGGGACTCAAATTCTGCACTGCCGGACGTGTCTTCCTGCTGATGCCAGTACACATCCAGGCCCGCCCACACCGACTGTGAAGCATAAGGGTGGAAACATCATGCTTTCAGCTTTTTTCCTTCAAAAGGGACCAGAACGACTGATCTGTGTAAAGAATGAAAGGGGCCATGAATAGAAATATTTTGAGTGAAAATCTCCTTCCGCCAGCAAGGCATTGAAAATGGGAAGTTGCAGGGTCTTTAAGTATGACAATGATGCCAAACACACAGCCAGGGCAACAAAGAAGTGGCTTCGTAAGAAGCCTACAAAGTCCTGTGGTGTCCTAGCCAGTCTCCAGATCTCACCCAAATTGAAAATCTGTGGAGGGAGTTGAAGTCTGAGTTACCCAACAACAGTCCAAAGACGTCACTGCTCTAGAGATCAGCATGAAGGAATGGGCCAAAATACTAGAAAAAGTGAAAAAAGTTTGAAGAGTTACTGAAAATTTGGCCTTCTTTATGGCCAACACAGGGTAAAGTATTGAGATTAACTTTTGGTATTGACCAATTTTTGTAAATGATTTGTAAATAAATTAATTTTATTCACATTCTGTCTCTTATGGTTGAGGTTGTTAAGGTATGTTAACAATTACAGGCCACTCTAATATTTTCAAGTGGGGGAACCTGAAATAGTATTGAATATACCTTTTTTTATCATCGTTACAAAAAGAGTTGAACATATAAATTGGACGTGGCAATCCAATTACACATTTAGTCTGTATAAAATAAAATAAAAAGCTATAAAGATAATAAGAATTTGGATATATATGAACACAAAATATTTACTCAAGAAGGTGTGGGCACGTAAAAGCAGAAGATATTTACATTGGGTGTTTACTTACAGGGGATTGTAGTAGTGCAATATGCAAAAGTACAAATAGGCAACACTGTGCAAAGTAAGCATAGTCATGAATAACATTTTACATCTGTATGAGGTAGTGTGTTTGCATTGGTATTCTTTTTTTTAAGAGTTTGTGGAGAGTTTCAGGATTTTTGTACAGTGTGTATGTAGCGTGGTGATGGCTCTTGGGCAGAAACTGTCTCAGTCTGTTTGTTTTTGTTTTGTGTGACCTGTGGCGTCTGCCGGAGGGCAGCAGGTCAAAGAGGTGGATGCCGGGATGAGAGGAGTCCTTGATGTTTTCTACTCTGCTGAGGTAGCGAGAGAAGGCAATGTCCTCCAAACTGGGCAGAAAACAACCAACGATTCTCTAGGCTGTGTTGATGACCCTCTGAAGTATTTTCCTGTCTGCTGCCGTGCACCCAGCATACCACATCGTGATGCTGTATGCCAGAATGCTCTCCACTGTGGCTCTGTAGAAGGACACCAGCAGCTGCAGTTCCAGATTATTTTTCCTGAGCACTCTCAGGAAATGGAGCCGCTGCTGCGCCTTCCCTACCACGGCTCTGGTGTTTGCAGACCAGGAGAGGACGTCGGAGATGTGCACACCCAGGAATTTGACAGAGTGGACTCTCTCTACACAGTCTCCGTTTATAATGAGTGGTGCTGGGTTCCTACCTTTCCTCCTGAAGTCCAGTCTGAGTTCCTTTGTTTTTGTGGTGTTCAACTTGCACAATTACCTACTAAATGCTTATTTGCCCCACGGTAATCCTAGAACTAAAGAACAAAAATACAGTACCTTGAGCCACAAATAGTCTTCAGTCTTGTCGGCCACTTCTCCATGGTTTTCACTGATGTCACATTTCCCAACAAAGCAGTAAACAGCTCGCTTGTAGGGATCTGCACTGTTCCTTAATGCTCGACGGTAATGGAGACGAAGCTTGTTCTCTGAAGTTGGTGAAAGACTAAAAGGTGAAAAAAACGGTGGAACATTAGAAAGAACATTGCAATACAGCTAGAAGTCAAATGAGTTGTGTGCGTGTATTTGTCAAAAAAGAAGAATAGACAATTTCTCACCGTCTATTTGGGCTGTTTGCATACTCCTCAAACCACATTTTGAAATCTCCTAGTTGGTGCTGGACTCGATTGATCACGTTCATGGTTGCATTCAGGTCCCCACATCGTAGACAATAGTAGATCACAGCCCATACTGGATGGCCCTCTATCTCACCATCCTTGTCACAATTACAAAACTATATTTAACCAAACCTTAAAATTAAACTACCATACTCACACCTCAATATACAAACTACTTTAGGTTCGGAGTTAAAAAAAACGAAGCTCCCGAGAACAACTAGATGGAACAGGCCTGTTCTCAAACTCAAGTGACTTACATGTATTTTGTGTGTGTATGATATTGTAAAAACCCTGCTTAGCATTTTAAAAATTTTCATTTATAACGAAATACTGAACATGGCAACTCCAGGATAAACATTTAATAAAGACTTATAAGAGAAAAAAATAAAGGATAAATAATCAAAAATATTTACTAGGTAATGCTTGGTCATTTGTAAGTGCATCAGAACAACAGTGAAAAGTAGTGCAATGACATTTAGTTGCAACATAGTTACTAAATAGTCATACAGTCCTTTTAGAATGTTTAACATGTATAATTTTTACAACATGTATTTTAAATACATCTCTATGTTTCTGTTATAGTGTGCCTAACAGGTTTAACCTTATGAGAACAGCAGAACTATAAAAACATGCCAATGTATTTAAAGAGATTTACAGAGTTATTTTGTGTTGACATATTTTATATTGAGAGGGAGTTTTTTTGAACAAAGCATTCCCAGTAGAATCCGAAGTTAAATATCAATGCAAAAAAAACAAAAGAAGCTCTTCTAAAACCTGATGCTAATTAAATCTTTCAACTTAAATGAAATCCAATTCCCCTATTTTTGTAAAAGTGAAAACACACAACATATACAGGGTTCATGAACCTTTTTAATGGCAAACTCTTTTTAAGGGGTTTCAAAAGCCAAATCACCAATTTTATCAGTACCATTAAGGGAAGAACGGAAACCTAAAACCTTAGTGTACTCTCGCCCAAACCTTATTTCGGAACCCAAAAATTGGTTAAAAACCCTAACTTGCAGCCCAAACCGCAGCTACTAAGACGAACCCCACACCTAATCCTAGCTGTAACCCTGTTTGAAACTGTAACCCTAGCGCCAAACCCATTTTGGAACCCTAGATTCTGTTTGTAACCCTAATATGGAGCTGAAACCCTACAGTAGTTTCGAACCATAAACCTACACATAATTCTAAGTGTAACCCTAGTGCCAAACCATATTTTAGAACCGAAACTGAATTTTAGTTTAATACCTGAATAAGTAGCTAAAACCCTAGTTTCTAACCCTAACCCCGGATCCCATTCTGGCACTGTAAAATAAGTTTAAAACCCATATTTTAAGCCCAAACCCTAGCTCTTAACCCTAGCTCAACACCTAACCGGAGAAACATGGCAATAATTGAGCATTGATAAGCACTTCACTTAAAATTTTAAAAAACTTCAAAAGAAAAACATGAACATTCAAGTATTTTCAAGCCTTTTCAAGCACCTGTACAAACCCTGCGTATAAAACTGCTAGATTACACATGTTTATACATGTTATACATGGGGCGGCAGTAGCTCAGGAGGTAGAGCGCTTGTCTTGGGATCACAGGATCCCAGTTCGAATCAGGGCTCGTCCGTGTTAAAAAGCGCTACATAAATGCAGTTCATTTTATACAGCATAAACATGGGTTACATAACATTATTATTTAACAAATCACAAACAATTATGAACATTTCTAAGACCATGAGCATATGTTACCTGCATTCCAGGCAAAGAACCGGGTAGTTTAATGTTAAGAAAACTGTGCACAAGTTGGTATGTTCCAGGCACCCCTCCTGGTTGTGCTTGATGAAGGTTTCCAAACACAGTCACCATGATATAATTTTGAAAACTGTAAAACAAAATAAGCCACATGCCATGGTACCTTTGTTAGCTGCATATTACCACTGGTTTTAGTTAGTGCCAATATTCCGTGTAAGCTTCTACAGGTCTAAGCAATAACACACAGTCTGTGAGCAGCTCTTGGGATAACGGTGAGCAACTTTAGTCCAGCGTTTGGCAAACAAATCATTATCAAACATGTCCAAAACCTGAGATCAAATCGTGTTACATTTTGCTGAGTTTTTGGCAATGGTAATTTTTTTATATATATTAATGAATTGGTTAATGTACTATTGGAAAGGTTGTACGGCCCACACACGCCGGTGGTTTTTACAATAACTATAAAAGATTTCCGATTTCAAAAAGTACCTTCTGTTACATACATTGGTTGCACAATACAGAACTGTATTTAATCACACTTTTTAGTGGAAGTACAATGTTGGCAAAATGATTGCAAATTAATTGAATGGAACACAGGACCTATCAAAGAAACATGTCTTTGTTCTTGCTCCTTTACTTTTTACCCTTTTTGCTATTGTTTTTTTTTCTTAGCATTGTTTCTTTTTTCCAAGCTTTTTACTTCTGTTTTCATGCCTTTTTCTTCTTTAGCTTTTCTTGTTTCCTTTTTTCTTGTATTTGTTACTTTGTTTTCTTTTTACCCTACACATAATTTGTTCTGATGATTTAAGCTTATTTCTGTTAATCAAAGGGATATTTTAATTCACACATTCACCTATTCTCCAGGAAACCAAGGGCTTGCCGCACAAATGCCATTTGAATCTCGACAGAAGTCCGACTCTCTAGTGTATCTTTGGCAGGAACCAGCAAAACATCTGTTATCTGTTTTACCATCTGCCACATGTTTGACACGTTCTAAAAAGGAAGAATATGACTGATGAGAAAAATCTACATGCATGATTTTTAAAAATACATCATATTTGCGGTTAAACGATTTTTACCTTGTCATCCAAGGTTTCTGCAACAGATGCACATAAATCTACCAGATTTGGCTTTATATGACCGTTTGCAATCTTCTCATTGTAAATGTAGATCTAAGGAGTGTGTGGTTATTATAAATAAAACAGATTACATGCACAGCAGACAGAACAAGGTATTGCGAAATTAAGAAATCATACCATACATTAAAAAAAAGCTTACAGTTCCATCTTCAAGTTCCAGAACAAAAGCGAAGAATTATGACCATAGATTGAAATGGTTCACAACAAAAAAACAGTGAGAAAACGATCACAACGTGAACAAGGTCATCGAAAAAGATGACAAAAACGAGGCAGATGATGCTGCATGCTATGTGTCGACGCAGTGTGAGGATGTGGATGAAATGGAATGAGGGAAGGTCAGCGTAGATAAAGGAGAAACATAATTTACCCATAATTCTCCCCTGCTGCCATATTTATCAATATATTCGATCTGGCCTCCTGTGCACAGTTTCTACTCAGCTATCAGGAATGGCTAAAATCAAATTAAGTCATTGTCAAATTTGAATTCAAGTATTCGTTGTCAAGTCGGTAGAAGATGGAACGGATGCCAACATTTATTTTTAATATTAAAAACCTAAATAAGGTTGAATAAGCAAGGTTACAAGCCAAAAGTCATTTTTAAGAAAAAAGGAGGATGGCTCTGGGTATTGAAACATGAAATGATACCATTAGTAATCATATTTAAAAAACAACGTATACTCTGCGTGTCAAGTTTCATTTTACTACGTGTCAAGTTCATTTTTTACATGAGTGTTTTGTTTAAACAATATTCTTATTCCATATGACAGCCAAATTATAAAAATACAGAGCGACGTGTATGACTAGACATGATGTAGTTGTTTAGCACCTAGCGGTGAAAAAATTGATTTTTTGACAAAGAGTGCACATGCGGCTATCATAACTATCATATAAACTATCATATAAACGATCATATCTATCATATAAACTAACTATCCAGAACAATATATATAAATATATATATATATATATATAACTATTATATAAACATGCATTTATTATTAGTTAGAGGTTGAGAAATCTAATTATTTGACAGACGTGGCTCAGCAAGAGGTAGCTTTTTTCTCTATTATTCCCCTTTTCTTTTCTTGTTTTGATTGTTGCTTTTTCTGTGTCCCCTTTTCTTTTTTCCTCTTTTCTTTCCCTTACTTTTCCTTTTTATTTTCATTTTTCATCTTAGTTTTTTCTCTCCTTTTTAGTTTTTTTTTCCTTTTTAAAAAGTTTCCTTTCGTCATATTTTTTATTTCCCCTTCTTTTTTTCCTCACCCCCTTTTCTCTTTCGTTCCCCCCTATCTTCCTTTTATTCTTCCTTCGTAAAAGGCGGAGTAAATAAATAAGGCAAATGGTGCATTTTGCCCAGCGACCCTATTGGGGATAAGCAGTGCAGATAATGAATGATAAAGTCTCTGTGGTGTATATTTTGTGTATACTTTCTTGTGGTGCTTTTAAGCAATCATTTTCCACTGCACTGCACAATAAAGCGACATTTAGTGGTCAAATCTTAGACTGTCCCTTTAAAGTGTAATGCACTGCAGAAAAGTTTTCATACGGTTTAAAAAAATGGGCAATGAATGAGTTCATGTTTTTTTCATTGGGCAGCAAAGGGAAATATAATTGCTTGAAATAAAAAAATACACACAACCTGGTCAACCTTTGAATACCATTTGGTTGACTCACCTGCAGTCCGTAAGCTGTCTCCACACTGTCCAAAACACTCCTCCGTGGTGGAGTCATTTCACTCACAAAGCTGGGCTGAACAAAAAGGAGAAATATTTGTTTGTAATTTGCACCATATGCTATTGGTTCTCTGAATGGCATAGCTTGATGATCAGTAGGCTTCCACACAAAGGCACATCAATCAAGTCCAATCTCAAAGAGAAATAAACACATCGCCAGCCACTTAATCATTCCAGTAAGCCGGCGGGTCTCCAGCGTGGTGTCCCGCTAAGGACAAGTTTTTTTTAAATTCTTTTTACTAATCTATTTTACATGAAATAAAACAAACTAAATCCCAATTTAGGTTTAATTAAGAAAATCTGCACAAAAGAAAAGTTTTTTGAAAGCTAGCTGTCTGGCTACCTTTGAAGCATCCGAGGAAACTTTGAGAAGGTTGGTAATGGAGTTTGGAAGAGTGTGTGATAGGTGTAAGTTATGTGTGAATGTTGGGAAGAGTAATTTGATGAAGTGTTCATGTGATGGAGTGGGCATGGCGTTGGAAATAACGTTGCATGGACAGGTGCTGGAAGAAGTTAAAA
The DNA here is from genome assembly GCF_059441175.1 of Urocampus carinirostris. Classification (NCBI taxonomy): domain Eukaryota; kingdom Metazoa; phylum Chordata; class Actinopteri; order Syngnathiformes; family Syngnathidae; genus Urocampus; species Urocampus carinirostris. The sequence continues at coordinate 45,688,498 of NC_142355.1, forward strand.
GATTTAGGTACTTGGGTTGTGATGTGAATGCAAATGGTGAAGGAGCAAGCTTTAGGGTGCTGTGAGGAGAGTGATGAACAACAAGAGTATGAGTGTGGATGTTAAGAGAGGACTGCATGATAGTGTGATTGTGCCGACTGTGTTGTATGGTGCAGAGACTTGAAGCCTGAACGCAGATTTGAGAAGGAAATAAAATGTTTTTGAGATGAAGTGTTTGAGGAGTATATTAGGAGTGACAAAATTGGATGGACTGAGAAATGAAATTGTGAGAGAGAACTGAAGTAGTTGTGGAACTGAGCAAGCGTGTGTATATGAGAGTACTCGGTTGGTTTGGACACATGGAAAGGATGGATGAGGAGCAAATGTTGAAGAGGATCTACAAAGCAGAAGTAAATGGCAGGAGACCAAGAGGAAGGCCGCGATTGACGTGGATGGATGGTGTTATGAGTGCACTGCAGAAAGAGGTCTAAATATAGTGGAAGCTAGAACTCTTGTTGGTGATAGGAATAAATAAATTATCTGCTTTTATATAGCGCTTTTCAAGTCAATGAAGACCTCCCAAAGCGCTACAATGTGCTTCACATTTACCCATTCCCTCTCTCGCACACACGCACACGCCGACGACCTTATTGGGGGCATTAGGGATTCAGTGTCTTGCCCAAGGACACTTCGACATATAACATGGAGGGGCCGAGAATCGAACCTGCGATCCCTTGATTCCAAGACGAGCGCTCCACCTCCTGAGCTTATGAGTGAAGAGGTGTTGTAAAAGGATAGTGGGATGTTTAGATGTGTTCTAAGGGATTGACAGGGCACCTGTATGATGCGGCAGGGGTAAACCAGTGAAAGCTGCCGGGCCCTGCTGTTGAACAGAAGAGTGTGTTCTGTCACCCTGACCTCAGCTTTCGTGTGTCTCGTTTCATCTGGAGGGATGAAAGCATGACCAACTTGGGTGCCGAGGTGCTTAACTTGTTTGGGCATTTGGGTTGGCCAGGGCCCAAAAATGTTTGTGTGTGTTTTTTGCTACTTTTTCCCTTTTTTAAAATTCTTTGTTTTAGTATGTGTTTGTCTTGCTGTTGGTCACCACTCTCGAGGGATATGAGCAGGGTAGATAGACAGACCGAGCTAGCCATCTTCCTACCCTTTTAGCTGTATAGCAAGCTATTTGGATAACTTTTTACATTTTCTGCGTGCTGTCTTGCCAACATTTCACCTTTTTGCGAGTGATCAAACTTAATTTTGGCTTCCTTTATAACTAGCTAACTTTGTTATTCTTTCCATCTGGCTATTTAGATGGCATTTTACTCCTTTACCTTTTATTTTGTTTACCTGTTTAACTTTCAAGCTAACTATCAAGCTACTCTTTCAGCTATCTGGCAAGATATCTAGCTGAGTTGCTATTTTAGAAATACTCATTAAACTATGTGACCTTTGCACTAATTGCTAACAAAAAGTAACTTTCAGCTTGTAGTCTGTGCAGCCCTTTGAGGTTTCTTAAGAGTAAGGGCTATACAAATACACAAATTGACGTAAAAAAGGTTGGAGAACCCTGCAGCAAACGAAAGTCCATCGATGTACTGAGTAGATACCCTTGCCTTTCTATTGCAAACCAACTAAGCACGGGGTTTGGCGATCCGATATTTTTATCCAGCCCAATTCTACTACAGTAATGTATTTTCATAGCTTTGGGTGCTACTTATGTGTGAAATTATAGACACATTATTACCGGGTATACACTAAACCGCCAGAAGGCGCTCTAGGGGCGTGTCGAAAATGTCAACCTTGACATAGGCGGACTAATGTCCCCACTAGCATACGTCACTAGCGCAAACGTCACTAAAGCAACTTTGGATCTCATTTTATGGGGAAATGTAATAGAACGGTAAAGCACAGAGAATTTGCATTTGTTATAGAAATCCCTGTTGAGTGGGTTGAAAATACTTACTATGGGGAAATGACACCACATTTTATTACCGATCGAGACAAGAATTTTCAGATTCCAAGCTATCATTTCACAAACAAATGTTTCTACCCGGTACTGAGAAGAAAATCATATTCTGCAGATTAAATGATGCAAATAGTGAAATATGCATCCAAGAAGCATAAAGAAAGTTTGGAGTTATCGAATGAGTTCATAGAGACTGGTGAAAAGTGGAGGTGACAATGAGTCCAACGAAAGCAACATAAAAGTGGAAAGAGGAAGCAGTGGATTGTCAACTGCGACACAAATGATAAAAATGTCATTGTTTTTAGTGATTTGGAGTCAAACTGATAGTTTGGGGTAAGCATGTTATTTAAGATAGAGGTTTGTGAATCATTCATAATATACTGTATAACATGCATCTCAATCATGTAACATGCGTAGACCGATGACTGTTTAAGTAATGTTTGCGCGAGAGGGGATCTTTTTGGCACAACACAGACAAGCATACAAGTATACGCATTTAAATATACAGCGGTAGTTTGGTTGTTGTTTTGTTTTCAAGTATTGATTACAAAAAACACAGATACAAATTTTTCCAAGTTCGTTTAGCTTCTTCCACTTGCGAACTAACGATTCATTAATCTTCAATTTTCTGACGGCTGCTCGGTTTCCATGTTCTACCGCGCAGCCTAGAAATCAACACACCAATGCGAACGAACACACAGAGAGCATTTAATGGAAGGGAAAGTTAGGTTTCGCATTCAATTAATATTTGGGGGGACAACTCTGTGCAGCCTACAGTAGCACAAGAACTTTCAGGGTGGCAGTAGCTCAGGAGGTAGAGCGCTCGTCTTTGGATCAAGGGATCCCAGTTCGAATCCCGGCTCGTCCGTGTTACATGTCGAAGTGTCCTTGGGTAAGACACTGAACCCCTAATACCCCCAATAAGCTGGTTAGTGCCTTACATGGCTGCAAGGCCGCTATTGGGAAATGTGGAGCACATTGTAAAGCGCTTTGGGAAGTCATTGACTTGAAAAGCGCTATATAAATGCAGATCATTTCATTTTCATTTCATTCAAATTGCTAGATCCGCTGCGGTGTTTGCACTTCCCTCGACAATGCATTGCGTGTGACGTCACATGCATTCTTCCTTATATGGTGGCAATCAAACAAGAGAGGCTTAAAAATCATAGGAGACTGATATGTCACATTTAGTTGGAAATGTATACGATCTCACAAAAAAAAATCGGAATTTACCCAACAATGTTTTAAGTCTTGACTTGGCCAAGGCTCAAACAAAGCACCTGACCGATATAACATATTGAGAGCAAAGAAAAAAAAACTAAGATGGTATCTGAATTGCTATATTTAACAGATGACCCAGATTCAAAATGAGAAAACATACCAAAAATAGGCACATGGCTTTTTGTTTTCGTTACTATTTACTTTAGGAAGTGAGTCTTTAATGGGGGACACGATTTCAAACACAAAAAAAATATCTTAATTTCTTAATATTCAAACAACTGAGTGCCTAGTACGGTGCCCCAGCAGCTGGGTGCTTAGCGCCTAGCCCCATAGTGCAAAGGTCCAGGGTGTAATTGTAGCTACTGGCTGCACAGAGCGGAGTTTGCATGTTCTCCCTGTTCCTGCGTGGCTTTTCTCTCGCATTTCAAAAACATCCAAGGTAGGTTAATTAGCAAATCAAAATGTTCCATTGGTGTGATTGGATGTATGAATCCATGTGCACTGTGACTGGTGGGCAACCCGTTCAGGGTGTCCCCTCACCACTGTATGAAGGTGGCGCTCTTACCGACGCGAACTTGATCTGATTATCGTTGCACACAATATTTCAAGATTTTGGTCGGCAGTGTTTTTTAATTGATCAATCATTGGACAAAACCGGTAATATATGATAGAATAGGCATGTACAAAGTCCAACCTGGGGGCCAGAAATGTTTTCGAAATTTGTATGGGGGAAAAATACATAAAAAATAATCAGCGTGTCACCAGACGATGGCAGTAGCCCTTTGACCACCTTGCCCTAGACTTTTTGTGAGAATTTTAGTACACCCTATTTTTTAAGTCAAGTCAAGTCACATTTATTTATATAGCCCTTAATCACAAAAATGTCTCAAATGACTGCACAGGATTACAATTACACAATTACCTGATCTTAAACCAATTTTTTTTACATGGCAACTTTATATAAAAAAGTTAAGTTTACTTTAAGGAACGCCACTTCCAGGACAACTGGAAATTTGAGTATTTTTTTAAATGAAATCTGAAACAACTGTGCCCAACGACAAAAAACTAAATGAAAACCGATGCTGTGAGAAGGTGAAGCAATTGGAAGCTTTTTTAAAACAGCACACCAGCGCTTTTACCCAAGACCCTGTGAGTCAAAAGAAAAAGTTACAAAAACGAGCGATGAGGTCGGGACAGTAATTGCGAAGCAATGCAAACATTTAAGGAGGGTGAAATGCTCTCACACATTTTGAGTTTACCAAATCTGGCTCTGCTTTCTGAAAGGTTTGGATACCACTGAAATAAAACATTGTCTATATATAATGCATGCATATTTCCCATTTTTCCGTGGTATTTTAGGGTATGAGGGACATTGCCGCTTTCTTGTGTCCCGTTCCATCTCGAGGGACGAAAGCATGACAGACTTGGGTGCCGAGGTGCTTAACTTGTTTGGCCATGGTCCAAAATTTTCGTGTGTTTTTTGCTACTTTTTCCCTTTTCTTATATTCTTTGTATTTGTATGTGTTTGTCTTGCTGTTGAACATCACTCTCAAGGGATATGACCATGGTAGACAGATATATTTTAGGGTATAAAAGACTGCCTTTCAAATTTCTGGTCAATTTGGTTCTTTTAGCCGCGCCTTTTAGTTCGTAAAATACGGTTAATTTTCATTATTTCATCTGTGAATTTCTCTACGGGGATGAAAAGTATCAATCCATCTATTACAATGCATACAATGAAAAGACTGAGGTTTGCATCGCTCATTTTTTTCACAAATGCTTAATCTGATCAAGCTTTTTGGGGCCTACCTCCACATCTTGACTGAAGTCCAGGGCATCCTCTCCTGTTCCAAGGAAAGTGTGCAACACGTTCTGCTTCACATGCTCCCATTGAACAAGCATGGACTCACGATGATACTCTTCAGCCAGGAGGAATGTCTGATAAAAACACACGAGTCATAACGCAGATAAACTGTTCAGTGCAGCCCTTTGTTTTTTATCATACAATGGCTTGCGAAACTATTTGGCCCGCGTGAACTTTGTGACCTTTTGCCACATTTCAGACTTCAAACATAAAAATATAAAACTGTAATTTCTTGTAAAGAATTAATAAGTGGGACACAATCATGAAGTGGAACACTTTATTGGATAATTCAAACTTTTTTAACTGAAGAAAAACAAAAAAGTGGGTGTGCAAAATGATTCAGCCCCATTGAGTTAATATTTTGTAGTGCCACCTTTTGCTGCGATTACAGCTGCAAGTCGCTTGGCGTACGTCTCTATCAGTTTTGCACATCGAGTAACTGATATTTTTGCCCATTCCTCCCTGCAAAACAGCTCGAGCTCAGTAAGGTTGTGAACAGCAGTTTGCAGTTCTTTCATAGGATTCTCAATTGGATTGAGGTCTGAACTTTGACTTGGCCATTCTAACACCTCGATATGCTTTTTGGTGAACCATTCCATTGTAGCTTTTGCTTTGGATAATTGTCTTGTTGGAAGAATAATCTTAGTCTCAGGTCTTTTGCGGACTCCATAAGGTTTTCTTCCAGAATGGTCCTGTATTTGGCTCCATCCATCTTCCCATCAATTTCAACCATCTTCCCTGTCCCTGTTGAAAAAAAGCAGGCCCAAACCATGATGCTGCCACTACCATGACAGTGGGGATGATGTGTTGAGGGTGATGAGCTGTGCTGCTTTTACGCCAGACATAACGTCTTGCTTTGTTGCCAAAAAGTTTGATTTTGGTCTCATCTGACCAGAGCACCTTCTTCCACATGTTTGGTGTGTCTCCCAGGTGGCTTGTGGCAAACTTTAAACAACACTTTTAATGGATATCTTTAAGAAATGGCTTCCTTCTTGCCACTCATCCATAAAGGACAGATTTGTGCAGTATACGACTGATTGTTGTCCTATGAACAGACTCTCCCACCTCAGCTGTAGACCTCTGCAGTTCATCCAGAGAGATCATGGGCCTCTTGGCTGCATCTCTGACCACTTCCTTGTATGAGCTGAAAGTTTAGGGGGACGGCCCGAACTTGCAAGAAATTCGAGCCTGTGTGCAGGGTAGTTGAGCTGGGAGCGAGAGAGCGTCTTACTTGCAAAGGCGACTGGTCTGGCTACTTTTCCACCAGGTGGCAGCAATGCCATCAAATATATTTTGACTCAATTGAAAAGTACTGATGGCTATTGGAGATTAGTTTCCACTCCTGACAACGGTCTGTCCGATAACCACAGTCAATTCCTGTCAATGCTTTCCAACACAGAGAGATGGAGAGGTGATTGCATTCCAGACAAGGTAGGGACAGTAAAGATCAAGAGTTGCGTGACGCTGAATCCACGGACTGAGTACGTTATTTGGGGCAAGTTACCTGAGTTGGCCGGGGCATCAGCGGGCAGCACAGTGGTCGTTGAGCCAACCCAATCTAAGGCTGCGCCCAGACAAGTCCTTGTCGGACGAGTTGTTACTCCACTCTGGGGAGATGGATGGGTGCCTGTTAAAGTCTTTAATCCCACGGACAGAGTTGTGGTGCTGAGAAGAAACAGGAAAATTGCAGATGTGTCTCCTTGTATCGCAGCGGAAGACCTGCCCAATGCAGAGGAGGTCAAGTGCAACGTGCAGAGTGTACAGAGCAAAGAGGTCCGACCCAGGTCAGAAGAGGACATGATGCGTGCATTGGAAGCTCTGGGACTGCAAGACATTGACCTGAAGTCATGTGAGGTTTCGCTGCAGTGTAAAGACAAGCTCCTTCATATCATCGAACAATTCGAGTCAATCTTTTCTCGCCATAAGATGGACTGTGGAGAGGCCAAAGAGTTTGTACATCGTATCCACCTTGTTGATGATAAGCCGTTCCGTCTACCCTACAGACGTATACCACCAAGTCAGTATGAAAAACTGAGGACGACTCTGAACGAGATGGAAGAGAAAGGAATTATTCAGAAGTCGACTAGCGACTATGCATCTGCGCTTGTTCTCATATGGAAGCGGAATGGAGAACTAAGGGTATGTACTGATTTCAGAAGGCTTAATGCAAGAACCATAAAGGATGCCTACCCACTACCGCATCAAGCTGATGCTTTGGCCGCACTTGGGGGAAATGCCTTTTTCTCCACAATGGATCTGACGTCAGGCCACTACAATGTCCCCTTGCACCCTGACGACAAAAAGTACACGGCATTCTCCTCACCATTCGGCCTTCACGAGTACAACCGGCTCCCTCAGGGACTTTGCAACAGCCCAGCAACATTTATGAGGATGATGATGTCAATATTTGGTGATCAGAATTTCATGAGCCTATTATGTTACCTCGACGATCTGATGGTGTTTGCCCCCACAGAGGAAGTTGCACTCCAACGCCTGCAGATGGTGTTTACTCGCCTTAAGGAACACAACCTCAAGCTCGCACCCAAAAAGTGTTTTTTCCTCAGACGGACTGTGAAATTTCTTGGGCATGTCATCAGTGAGGATGGAATTCGGACTGACCCCGAGAAAGTGAGAGCGATAAATGACGTACAAGTCGCTGATCTAATGGAGTCGGATGGCAAGACGCCATGCCCTAGTAAAATCAGATCTTTTCTAGGCATGGTGATGTATTTCCAAAGCTTCATTGAAGCATGTTCTGCGAAGGCAAAACCTCTGTTCAGGCTCACATCTGAATCTGGTGACAAGCATAAGCGCAAGAGAGACCGCAAGAAAGGTCAAGTGAAGCTGACGCCTGCAGATTGGTCCGATGCATGCCAGAACGCCTTTGAAACACTGAAGCACGACCTCGTGACAGGTGTCACTCTGGCGCACCCAGATTTTGATGCGCCGTTTATTCACAGGATCTCCGCAGGGGACCGTTCTCTCTCCGTTCCTATTCATTCTATATACATCGGACTTTAAGTACAACTCTGAGTCCTGCCATGTGCAAAAGTCTGCCGATGACACTGCGATCGTGGGATGTATCAGAAACGGGCAGGAGGAGGAGTACAGGAAATTGATTCAGGACTTTGTCCGATGGAGCGACGCAAACCACCTGCACCTAAACACCACCAAGACCAGAGAGATGGTGGTGGACTTCAGGAGAACCAGAACTCACCCGGTTCCTGTAACCATCAAGGGAGAATGTGTAGAATTTGTCCAGACCTACAAATACCTGGGTGTGCAGCTGGACAACAAACTGGACTGGACTGCCAACACAGAAGCTCTATGTAGGAAAGGGCAAAGCCGACTTTACTTCCTCAGAAGGCTGGCCTCCTTCAACATCTGCAAAAAGCTCCTGAAAATATTCTATGAGACAGTAGTGGCAAGCGCCCTCTTCTATGCGGCAGCGTGTTGGGGAGGCAGCATCAAGAAGAAGGATGCCTCTCGTCTCAATAAACTGGCTAGGAAAGCGAGCTCTGTTGTGGGCAAAGAGCTGGACAGCCTAACAACAGCAGCTGAGAGACAGGCACTGAAAAAGCTGAGGTCAATCATGGACAATCCATCGCATCCGCTTCACAGCATTATCTCCGGACAGAAGAGCAGTTTCAGTGACAGACTGCTGTCACTGTCTTGTACTACGGACAGACTGAAGAGTTCTTTTCTTCCTCATGCCATGAGGCTCTTTAACTCCACCCGGCAGAGTAAAGGCCCACATTAAACCACACCACCTACATTGGATCTTACTGCATTATGTGTAGCACTATTTAGTTAATCTATATAACATGCTAAAGTGGGCATTTGCACGTCACACTGGGTATTTGTATATTGTTTTCTTTTGGCTTTATTATTGTATTGTTCTCAGCTCAGGGATGCTGCTGGAAATGTGAATTTCCCTTAGGGGATGAATAAAGTATCTATCTATCTATCTATCTATCTATCTATCTATCTATTTCAATATTACTTTGCACAGTGCTCCTTGGGATGTTTAAAGCTTGGGAAATCTTTTGTATCCAAATCTAGCTTAAACTTCTCCACAACAGTATCTCGGACCTGCCTGGTGTGTTCCTCATTCTTAATGATGCTCTCTGCGTTTTAAACAGACCTCTGAGACTATCACAGTGCAAGTGCATTTATACAGAGACTTGATTACACACAGGTGGATTCCATTTATCATCGTTAGTCACATTGAATCATTCAGAGATCTTCTGGACAGTTTGCTGCACTGACAGTAAAGGGGCTGAATAATTTTCCACACCCACTTTTTGTTTGTTAAAAAAAGTTTAAAATAGCCAATAAAGTGCTTCCACTTCCTGATTGGGTCTCACTTATTGTTAAAGCTTCACAAGAAATAACAGTTTTATATCTTGATGATTGAAGTCTGAAATGTAGCAAAATGTCACAAAGTTTAAAGAGGCCAAAAAGTTTCACAAGCCACTGTATCCAGCCACTTTTTCAAAGTACTAGAGTACAATAAACTGTTGTATTTTGTTGTTCAACAGGAACTTTTAAAAGCATTTAAATGTCTTTGTTGTATGTATTATTTTTTCAATCATTTAGAATCAGCAGCTAGTATTAGGACTGTCAGATATTTATTATTTTACATTATGCCTGGGAGAAGTTACAGCCCGTGATCAAATATTTACTGGCCCGCGGCCGGTGTCATCAAATTAATATGTTGCCCGCCAGTAATATTGACCTAAGTATAAATTAAATTGAACAAAAAAACAAAATAAATAACAAAAATATTTCACCAGGTGATGGCAGTGACCCTTTGGATATCTTGCCCTTGGCTTTCTGTCAGTATTTTAATCCACCCCTTTTCCGACTTCGGGCCAGTAAATAAAAAAAAAAAGTTGGCTGTGCTGTTGACATTGGAGTATTTTGTCACCCAAATCCGAAACAACTGCATCTGCCAAATTGGTTTTCAAAGAATATAATATCAAGAGGCACTGCCAGGCAAAAACCTGAATAGTAACAAACGCTGTGAAAAGGTGAAGCATCTGGTAGTTGTTCTGACAGCACATCAGCGCTTTTTCACGAGACCCTGCGAGTCAAATGAAAATTCTACAAAGGCGTACAAAGGCGTGACTCTGCAAACCCTTCACGGAGGTTGAGTGTTCAAAGAATGCCAGGCTGAATAGTCAGCCCGAACACATTTTCAGCTTGCCAAATCTGGCCCGCTTTTTGATAAATTTGGACACCCCCGCCTTATAAGAAAGTCAGTGAAAAAGAAATAATTTCATCTTTATCTTAGTAATGTAGTTGCTGTTTTAGTCATTTGGGCAATCGTTACGCATTATCCGTTTCTAAAACAACTTTTTATTTTAGTGCATCCTCAAATCCTTTTTGCCGTGTGTGTGTGTGTATTAGAGGTAAGATTGGGCCCAAAAAAATCCATGTTGACTCAACTCATGGGTATTTTTCCCAAAGTTTGGCCGGAAGTACAACTTACTCATCTGCAAAATTATTAAACATTAATATATCATTGGGTTTTAAGTTTTCATTACCGGTACGGTGCAGTAAGACCTCGGTTATCGCGGTTAATGAGGACCAAAACCACCCGCGACAAGTGAAAATCCGCAAAGTAGCGGCGCACCTTCAAAAAAAAAAAAAAAAAAAAAAAATCTCATCTGCACCGGTTATCCTTTTTAGGGTGACGCCGCGTCCGTCGAACTTGCTCCGTCGCGCGGCCCGGGAGTGACCTCCGGCAACTCCCCCAAATTCACTGACACTGTTTTATCCTACATTCGATACTGCACGGATGAAGTCACAGTAAAAAAAAAAAAAAATCAAGGTCTACCCAAACCAAAAACCCTGAATGTCCAGCAAGGTGCGCACCCTCCTCAAAAACCGTAACACCGCCTTCAGGTCTGGAGACAAGGCTCTTTACAGTGTGGCCAGGGCTGACCTGAAGAGAGGCATTAAGAAAGCAAAGGCAGCCTACACGAAGAGGATCGAGCACCTCTTCGCTGGAAATGACCCGAGGAGGATGTGGCAGGGTCTTCAACACATCACTAACTTCAGAGGCCACAACCTGACAACTGTTGAGGCTGATGCTTCACTAGTTGCGGACCTTAATCAGTTCTTTGCTCGCTTTGAAGCTGAAAGGCCACAAACAGCCACACCACACCCACCAACAACCAACAGTCACACACTGACACTTCAGGAGCATGAAGTTAGGCGTGTGCTGAAAACTATAAACCCCAAAAAGGCAGCTGGCCCAGATGGAGTACCAGGGAGGGTACTCGGGGACTGTTCCGATCCGCTAGCTGGGGTCTTCACCACCATCTTCAACCGGTCCCTGTCACAGGCAACCATCCCACCTTGCCTCAAAACCTCCACCATCATTCCCATCCCCAAAAAGTGAGCAGTGGAAAGCCTCAACGACTAGAGGCCTGTCGCTCTTACGCCTGTGGTCATGAAGTGCTCCCAGCAGTACGAGTGGCCAAGTCGAAGTTCAGACCTCAATCCAATTGAGACACGAGTTACCGAGGCCCACTGACTGTTGTTTGTGCTTATGCACCAAATGGCAGTTCGGAGTACCCACCCTTCTTGGAGTCCTTAGAGGGTGTGCTTGAGAGCGCGCACCCTGGGAACTCCCTCGTACTGCTGGGAGACTTCAACGCTCACGTTGGCAATGACAGTGTGACCTGGAGGGGCGTGATTGGAAAGAACGGCCCCCCTGACCTGAACCCGAGTGGTGTTTCTTTATTGGACGTCTGTGCCCGTCATGGTTTGTCCATAATGAACACCATGTTCAGACATAAGGGTGTCCATATGTGCACTTGGCAACAGGACACCCTAGGCCGTTGTTCGATGATCGACTTTGTCGTCGTTTCGTCGGACCTGCAGCCGCATGTTCTTGACACTCAGGTGAAGAGAGGGGCGGAGCTGTCAACTGATCACCACCTGGTGGTGAGTTGACTTCGATGGTGGGGGGAAATGCCGGCCCGACCCAAGCGTATTGTGAGGGTCTGTTGGGAACGGCTGGCAGAATCTCCTGTCAGAAGAAGTCTCAATTCACACCTCCGGCAGAACTTTGCCCATGTCCCGAGGGAGGCGGGGGATATTGAGTCCGAGTGGACCATGTTCCGCGCCTCCATTGTCGAAGCGGCTGATCGGAGCTGTGGCCGTAAGGTAGTCGGTGCCTGCCGCGGCGGCAACCCTCAGACCCGTTGGTGGTCACTGGCGGTGAGGGATGCTGTCAAGCTGAAGGAGTCTTATCGGGCCTTCCTGGCCTGTGGGACTCTGGAAGCAGCTGGCAGGTATCGGCTGGCCAAGCGGAATGCGGCTTCGGCGGTTGCCGAGGCAAAAACCCGGGCATGGGGGGAGTTTGGCGAGGCCATGGAAGCCGACTTTCGAACGGCTTCGAGGAAATTCTGGTCCACCATCCGGCGTCTTAGGGGGGGAAGCGGTGTGCCATCGACACTGTGTATAGTGCCGATGGGGCGCTGCTGACCTCGTCCCAGGACGTTGTGAATCGGTGGGCAGAGTACTTCGAAGACCTCCTCAATCCCACCGACACATCTTCCTCTGGGGAAGCAGAGCCTGAGGACTCTGGGTTGGGCTCTCGTATCACTGGGGTTGAAGTCACCGAGGTGGTCAAAAAACTCCTCGGTGGCAGGGCTTGTGATTAAGGGCTATACAAATAAACGTGACTTGACTTGACATGACTTGTGGGTCAGGTCGATGAGATCCGCCCAGAGTTCATTAGGGCTCTGGATGTTGTGGGCGTGTAATGGCTGACAGTGGGGACAGTGCCTCTGGACTGGCAGACTGGGGTGGTGGTACCAGTCTTTAAGAAGGGGGACCGGAGAGTGTGTTCCAACTACAGGGGAATCACACTTCTCAGCCTCCCTGGTAAGGTCTATACAGGGGTACTGGAGAGGAGGGTCCGCTGGGAAGTCGAATCTTGGATTCAGGAGGAACAGTGTGGTTTTCGTCCTGGCCGTGGAACACTGGACCAGCTCTATACACTCTACAGGGTCTTTAAGGGTGCATGGGAGTTTGCCTGTCCGTTCTACATGTGTTTTGTGGACTTGGAGAAGGCATTCGACCGTGTTCCTCGGGAGGCCCTGTGGGAGGTGCTTCGGGAGTATGGGGTACCGCACTTATCCTGGCTGTGCGGTCCCTGTATGCCCGGTGCCAGAGTCTGGTCCGCATTGCCGGCAGTAAGTCGGATTCGTTCCCGGTGAGGGTTGGGCTCCGCCAGGGCTGCCCTTTGTCACCGATTCTGTTCATAACTTTTATGGACTGAATTTCTAGGCGCAGCCTTGGTGGGGATGGAGTCCGGTTTGGGGGCCTCAGCATTGTGTCACTGCTTTTTGCAGATGACGTGGTGCTGTTTGCTTCCTCAGGCCGTGATCTTCAGCTCTCGCTGGAGCGATTCACAGCCGAGTGTGAAGCGGCCGGGATGAGGATCAGCACCTCCAAGTCCGAGGCCATGGTACTCAGATGGAAAAGGGTGGTATGCTCCCTCCAGGTCGGGGAGGAGGTCTTGCCCCAAGTGGAGGAGTTCAAGTATCTTGGGGTCTTGCTCACGAGTGAGGGTAGGATGGAACGGGAGATCGAAAGACGGGTCGGTGCAGCGTCTGCCGTCATTCGGACCCTGTACCGGTCTGTCATGGTGAAGAGGGAGCTGAGCTGAAAGGAAAAGCTCTTGATCTACCGGTCGATCTTTGTTCCTACCGTCACCTATGGTCATGACCAAAAGAACACGATCCCGAAATTAGTTTCCTCCGCAGGGTGTCCTGGTTTTCCCTTAGAAATAAGGTGAGAAGCTCAGTCATCCGGGAGGGACTCGGTGTAGAGCCAATACTCCTCCGCATTGAGAGACACCACTTTGGTCTGGGGTCCCGTTAAATTTGTCACGACCAGGATCCCTCACACATTTGAACACTTGCAGCAATATGTTAATTTTTGCGGCGCTGCTATCATGGAAATTTTTTCGGCGCAGTAGTAAATATATGCATGTCTTCGTTATCGCCATCTTAAAAGGTCACATGATATGAAAACACGCAACATCAACAACTCTGAGCGAAACTGAAAAACAACAGCTTAAACATTTCGTCAGATGTGGTGGCTGTCGATGCCAAATTCCACAGGCGAATGGCCCTAAGGGTGCGCTGGGCTTGAAATGTAAGAAATGGACGCACTGCACGATAGGGCGCGCCGGACGATTTGATGAAAATCGGACACTTTTATTTGCGCCTTATGGGAGTGGCAATAAGATTGTTCATTTTTATGGTTGTGTGAGCCTGCGGCTTAATGTTGACCGCAGTATAAAATAAATGAATAAAATAAACAACAACATTTCACCAGATGATGACAGTAACCCATTGGCCACCTTGCCCTTGGCTTTCTGTGATTTTAGCCCACCCTATTTCTGGCATGGCGACTTTCAGGCATGCCGCTTCCAGGAAATTGGAGTATTTTTTGCGGAAATTCAAAACAACTGCATCTTCCTAATTTGCTAAGAGAATGTGGCTGTCTCCAAAGAACATGATATTAAGAGACACTGCCAGAAAAAACATGATGACTACAAAAGGCTCACTGGAATCAAACTCAATGAAAAGTTAAGCAACAGGAAGCTGTTTTAACAGCACAGCAGCACTTTTTCACATCTTCTTAAATATTTTTGCTCTTTGGGTCAAAAAGGTGCCTGAACCCTGTATTAAACAGTCTTTCCATTTCTTAACCTGTGCGTCAATAACCTCACGGTTTAATATGTATAGGTACGCTAAAGAGCTAGTATAGTATTTTGTTGAAAGACTTTGTTTTCGGTTTCTGTCTTTTGAAATGTTATTGACACACAGTTGAGAAGTGCTTAGACTGTTTAATCTATTCACCATGCCAATAAAGGTTTCTGGCACCATGAGTAAAAATTGTGTGATAACAAGATAAGCTGTAATGTATTTTCATGTGTCATTGGAGGTCTAGTGGGTAAAGTGTAATATCCCTCACGACCACAACGCCAGTTTGTATTACGTTGCGTACTATGTATTGCGATATGGGCCAGAGACAATTATGGATTGATAAACCATTGCTCAAATGAAACTTGTTTAGTAATGCACACTTATAAATACCACATGCATATCCAATATTATCCGCTCTAATTTGCAGTATACCAGGCGAACAACTTATAAGACGCACTTTCAACTTTCTGGCCAATTTGGGCATTTTGGGGTGTGCTTTATAGTCCAAAAAATACAGTAATCTGAATTTATACTTTTGCTGTCATGTTTTCATGACCAAAGCAGACATTACAAATATTCTAACTAGGGCAGTCACTGACCCGGCGGCGGGACTCCTCGATGGCAGACAGCAGGGAGTTGTCCCTCTCGTTCTTCAGGAAGCCCTAGGGAACCACCGGAAGAAAGCAGAAAATAGTGAAAGTCATGTCATTCGGAGAGAGGACAAGAAAGAGGGACAATGACATATTCAGCTTTTTGGTATTGAATGAGAAAAAAAAGTGAAAAGTTCTACATGGACACAAATACATCTACCCAGTTTAGAAATGATTGCTCATCAAGTATATTTTGGGATTAGTAACATGCACAGTTCATACTGATTAACGGCAGGCTGTGTACATTCTTCACACGCCATTTTGCACATACTCTATTTTGAAATTCACACAAAATGGCATATACTGCATCCTCCTTCCACCAGTTCTCCTTGAGAAACAAGCAACTGCATGTAAATTGATTAGCTTTGAATATAATCAAATAATATGAAAAGTCTTCTGGATTGCATTACCGATGTTGCCTGTAAATTATCAACCAGGAATGAAAATGCTGGCCGACGAGCATGCAGTCAAGGTATGTGTCACAAGAGTCAATTTAAGTGTTTATGTAGCTGATGTAAATATTTTTTTTTCGATATACATTCTCCAAAATAACTAGCAGTCCTGTTTTTTTACACACCGGTACAAACACAACAATGTACTTCTCATTATAACATTCCATTATACATGCCAACTTAAAAATGAATATATTACATTTAGGGAACAGAAGTTTAAAACATTTAATAAGTGCTTTAATGTAATTGACTTAAAATATTTGAAACAGACAAACTGAATCTATTTCCCAGTCTACTGGCCCTTAGCTCACAAGACACGTACAACTATGACACTTTTAAATCAGCAGCGAGGGCTCAGTTGTGTGATTTAACGTCTTTTTTATCACAATATTCCAGTTTATGAGTCACGTATGGATGGAGGGTTATACGGTCACATTTTTTGAGAATTAAGTTATTGAAAACCTTGATCAAAAACAATGACCATTTCCATTATTTACTTGTCATATTAGAATTGTAAACCTTTTTGATAGCCAAATTCAAGTACTTTTTAAGGACTTTCAAAGCCAATTTTTCAATTTCTCCAGTGCCATTAAAAAAAATAACGATGTGAATCATGTATTTTGCAGAGCCACAAATATATCTGCAATTAACATGCAATTTTTAAGCTTGCGTGCGCATTTATCAAGACATTATAGTTACATCTCGTGTAAATCGCAAATATATTTGTTTTCAAGACCAATCTTTCAGCATATAGGTGTTGGGTAAAAAATTTGTTTTCAGTTGCAGGAAGTTCTTCACATGACAACTCACCACAGGGAAACGTTATCTTATTTTTTGAATGGCGTATAGTAAATGTCCATAATTGATATGTAATTCTTGCACGAATACACAATTCATAGTGTCCTTTTTCGGCGATGATGCTTCACAGAACACAATGCCATACGAACTAATTTCAGCGATGGCAAAGCAAAACCACCAGGTAGCAGTGTCAACATCAATTATAAGCAGACCTGTGGCAACAAAATTGCAACAATTTCAAGCATTCCACCATATTCTAAGCACTTTTTTGATATTAGAACTCTGGCTAAACATTCAAAATCTTACAACTGATACATAATTTAGAATAAATTATTTTAGTATGTTTTGGAGAGTTTAATGAACGCAAATAAAATTAGTTATGTGCTAGTTAAAATAATGTGCCATCAAAGACTAAACTGGATTGAAGCAAAGCAGACTTATTTGAAGGAGTTTTTCATTCAATTACCCTCTTTTTTGGACAATTTTTCAGCCACCAAAATCAATACATCTGCAGCGGGGATCTAATTTGCTTCATCTCCTCGAATGCCCTCAGGACAGACTCTGGTTTTCTGAATTTGCTTGCCATTACGGAACACCTTCGGGCCTGATGGAGGAGCCCTTCGTATTGCCCAAGTCAGATGATAGCGTTTCCATTAAATAATTAACGCCATTTCTGGTGCCATTTGCACTTCTGCCTGAGGAATGCTGCATCATCGAGGTTGTCAGGAAAGATAAGACAGCAATTGTTTGAATACGTAAGAGCAAATGCTTGCTTACAGGTAAAGGAGAACTTTTCGCCTTAGATTTCCTCTCTCATCACTTCTCTTTTGTATCACATAAAGCAAACTCGGTGGTTGATTCTCCAACCATTAGTCACATCTTTTTTTTGTCCCATTTTTCCAAGTCATTCAATGAAGCCACAGTACTCCTTCTAAAACTTATATGCAATTTAACTGACATTGAGTGGATTGCCAATAACCCTACCTGTACAGTAAAGGTTCAGTAAACATTTGCATATCACTAATTTACAGACAAAAATTAACTATTTATAGTTTAAAAGCAGTCTTACATCTTAGCTTTTCCTTATGCAATCATTTTGGAGCTAAAAAGATATTTTTCGTAATTTTTGAAAGGAAAATTATACCGCTCTTACAGAAAAAGGCAGACATCACACTCAAGCGTGTAGGGACATTTTGCAGGGCAAAATAAGGATGGATGGTCTTAAATCCATGATTAAAAAATATTTGAAGTTCATTGCTTTGTCTTCATTAGCTGCAAATTGTCTGTATCAAACGAACTTCAACACATTTTCTGAAAAAGGTATTTATTTTATAGCAGTTTTCTGTCCTGTCTTGCAAATTTGTTAAAACATTGGCTTAAACAGGCCCTTTTTAATCAATAGTTTATCTGAACCTGAAAGCGGCCTCAATGGCACTTGCAAAGAAATCCGTCAATGTCACAAAAAACATCATAGCGATATCTAATTTAATTTATGTGGGAGGGAAAGGGCATATAAGAGTGAAACAATAAAACTTGGCGCATGGGATCATTACGTGAGGTTTTTACCCTCACTCTGCATGAAACAAAGAGCTTCCCGAATGAATGTGTTTGTGTAAAGGGAACAAATCCCACATATGTTAAGCTAAAATTACATATGCATGTACAACATACGAGCACAGATATTCATTCTATCAAAAGCTATTAAAATGTACTAATTTGTCATTGATAAATAGAATAAGCAAAGGAATTAGCAAAAAAGACAGGTGTGAAACAAAGCAACTACCTTCCTGGGAGTGTGTAAGGAGATGAATGTGTGCGGGCAATACTCACTCATGCTCTGTGGCTTCCAGACAGAAAAAGAACACAAATGAACTTGGAGGAAATAAAATAACACCAGAAAGACCTAATGCTTTCGCCATTTCCATCCTTCTGTGCAATTCTGGTCCCGCCTTTTTTCGAGGCGTCTTCCCCATTCCCTGTGTCTTTTATTGTCTGAAAGCAGGCCATAGACTAAAGTGAACCCCAGAGAAGCGTGCACACAAAAGTGCCACATCCAGACTCACTGGAGCTGCTTCTATTGTCAGAGGGCCATACCAACTGTGCAAGCAGACACAGGGGGGTGCATGGGATTTATACAGGGTATATTAACTAAACCCTCACTCCCCCTGACCTCCCACATTGGCCAAATATCCGTTTTCTTGTTCACACACTCCATCACTTCAGCTAAGCATTGCAAATAGCCCACTGTACTTTTCCTTCCTTTAACCCAAAATGTTGAAAGAGCTATATTGGACCCCTAAAACAAACCATATGTGAGCGGCAAAAAAATAAAAACTTTATACAAACCTTAGAAGGAATGCAACACATACTGCATTTATATACACTTACTGTCTGTATCTATATTCATTGGAAAACATTAAGCATGTTGGCATCATGTTTGTCCTTCTACAGAATCAATGTTTTTCCATTATCAAACATTTTTGAAAAAATGCAAATGAGCAACTAGGGAATGCCAAATACCGACATGTGGTTCCAGAGGCTCTTGTTGCCGTGCACCATATTTCCTCGTTTTTCTTTCCTCTCATCTCTACCATCTACTCCTTTGTCTGGCATCAGTACACTGCACTGAAAGCAGAACACTATTGCGCTTGTTTATCCAAAGCTGAGCCATGTTGGTCAGGCTTCTTACCGCTTCACTGTGCGCATTTCGCACTGGTTTTTGTTCACATTAGACAATACAGTGGTCATTTACTACAAATGTACCTCTGTACCTGCGCACAGGGGAAAACAGCAAACTTCTCTTTCCCACAAAACATACACTCTAAAAACAAAACACTGCAATGATGTCTGAATAAATGTCACCGTTCTGGCAGGAAAAATTAGCTGATGTTTTTGCCAACATTATTCATATTATTTATTACAAAAGCAAAACAGGGGGTTTGGGTGTACTTTAAATTTACATAATTTGCAATATACTCACAATAAATTAATTTTTTCACTCGTTAAGCAAAATCCTCAATTTATATATCTGAATTGAACAGCAGGGAAAGTTGCACACTAAAATTCCCTTTTGGTATCATACAAGTCATTTTTCATTCACTAGAGTTCCCTTTAATCGTCAAAAAACAATGATAAGCAAAAGTAATTGGTCCTATAACGAGTGAACCACCAATTATAACAGAAAAAAGACTGCTCTCGTCTATCGCAATCTGGCCGATTTCTTTATAGTATGGATGAAGTGCAACATTTTACATGATGCAGCTCTTTTTCTTCGGCCAAGTAATAAACATATCTTTGTATTGCTATTTGACTCTTTATGATTTAAAAACATGTGACATGGACCTTAAAACTTAAAATAGCTTTGTATATGCAGAGGACAGTACCGTTGACGATCTACAGCCAATGGTGTGAAGGTCGAATTACCCAAACTAAGCGTGTTCAAGGTAGAGGTCGGCCTAAGCCAATATAGCCGATATTAAACACAACAGTGAGCAACAGCCAGGTGGAGCCTTTTTTTTCCCTCTCCTGCCTTCCGTCTCTGACGCAACTCAACCCGTACCATCTGATTGGATAAAAAAAACTGGGGGAGCCTCTGAAGCAGGAAGTCCCCACTCTGCACTGTCCACAATCACAGACCGGAGCAAAAGTTAGTGCTGTCGCAAATGTTTTTTCATATTTGCGAATACTTTTTACATTCGTCATTTTCTCTCCACCCACTTGACCACCATTGACTGAAATGTCGAGCAAATGTCATCAACGTGCAGCGACACATACCAAAGCAGGAAACACCGGTGTTGTGCCCAATTTCGACTTCCCTGCAGAATCCTACTACCTCTTACATTAATGTAACTCAGATTTTCCTATGCTTCTCAGCGCTGCACTTCCGATAGAACGAGTGTCGTGATCGTAGTCTGTATCGTGTTTATTAAGAAATATTGATTGGTGTGATTAGGACAAAAAGTGATAGTTGTCTATATTATGAAATTATTAAGACATTCACGCAAACGTCAACAAAACTGGAGGCGACCCAATGTAGCTTGACGCAATAATTTAAGGCGAATTTTGGTTCAGAGCTTTGGGGTAGATAAGCACAGAGTGTCATATTACTTTCCCTTTACACCAGCATCCACATACAAACATCTTTCAGTCATTAACCTTATTAATTCAGTCAGCTAAAGAGGTAAAAATTAATAAATAGATAAAGGACATTTGCCTCCAAGTTCTTAAACACAAGCCCTTTTATTACCAAGAAGAATTCAGTATCATAAAAATCTGAAATAATTACTAATTCTGATATTGAATTGTTTGTAGATAATCCATCAAAATGTGATGATAATGTGGTCAACTGATAACAAAATACACAATGATCAGAATACATCAAATGCTGAGTCAAATGGACTAAACCATTTCAAGGCAGGGGAGTGTTTCAGACACTGCTGCTGTTCACAGTTTTGTTTTGTTTTCTTTTTTTAAATATTTATTTAGCGTTTATCATATTAAAGCTTATACTGTCCTATATCGAGGGAAAGTTTTAAAATGCCATGATTTTTGGGGGTGCTTGAGCCCCCGAAAATCATCTGGTTCCACAAATATTCACATTACGACTAGAAGTACACAAGGAGGCATAATTAAGAATACTTTATTTTTTGTAGTTGTTCACCGATTGCTGTGCCAGGGGACAATTGTGACCGAGACCCTGGTTTTATTAGATTTACCTGTCTAAACCACCACACTTATTAGTAATGTGAAAGTGAAAGATTAGTCATGTTAGTCGTGTTGAAATTCTAATTTATTACCTGTAAAAGTTTTCATTGCCCTATTAATGTTTTATTTGAATTCATAACAAATATTCTTCGTTTTCTTTTTGCATTATTAAACATTTCTTACAGCAATTTTTAAGTTTTTACAGGAAATGTATATGGGAGGTCGGTGGTTCGCGCCCCGGCCGAGTCATTCCTAAGACTTAAAAAGTGGTCGGCGGCGCCCTCTGTTGGCTGCGGCTGCATCGGCTCGCTACAACGGGTCAGGTGCAATCGACATTTCGTTCTGTGTACATTGTTACACAGAATGACAATACAAGGAAATTATTATTATTATTATTATTATATAGCCTGCAAATATCGTTTATCGGCCTCCTCTCAATACGAATAATCGGTATCAGCCCTGAAAATCCCATATCGGTCAATCCTTACGTTATAAGAGTTGCTACTAAGCCTAATTTTATTTCCTGCAGTGTGAGTTTTTGGTTTAAGTGAAAGATTAGTCGTGTTAGTTTTTCTGAAATTCTAATTTACTGTAATAAGTTTCAGGGAGCTATGCAAGTTCCTATTTACCTAAATTGCTAAGCCCATTTTTAATTCCTGTACTTTTAGTTTTTGGTTTAAGTGAAATATTAGTTATGGAAGTTTTGTTAAAATTCTTATGTATGTACTGTCAAAGGTTTCAGACATATTCAAGTTTTAATTGAATGTATATCAAATATACTTGGTTTCTTTTTGCATTATTGAAAATGTTATACATCAATTATTTCAATTTTGATACTAATAATCGGTAATGGCCCTGAAAAACCCATATTGGTCTAACCATAGTGCAATGCTTTATTTTTAAGTCACACAGTCTCCTTTTTGCATTTCCTTGGGTTGTCTCAGTTACATTAAAATTGGTTTGATGATCTTAAACCCTTGTGAGTGATAAAGAAAAATTTTTTTTTTTTTTTTAAATGCAGGCACTGTAGGTAGCCGACAGTCAAACTCGCTATTTGGGACTAGAAAATCCAAAGCTCTCCAGTAAACTCCTTTTTCATTTATGTCACTCAAACAGAAACAACATTCATGCAGCAATTCCCTTGGTGCATTTTTTTGTTTCACAGGAACCACAGCAGCATACATTTGCTCACTTGAGCCTGACATTCTAGACCAAGCATGCACTGAGTTTACAATTATTTGAATAAATTCTAAAATTCATTGAACTACAATAAAGAAAATAAGTGTGCCAGTTTTGGAGGATGCTTGAGGAGTGTCAGAAAATAAAACAAATAGTGAAAACAATCCGGTTTGGAAGAAAAACAGTAAGAAGTAACCTTCATGAGTTCTCTTGGATTTTTGTTTCTATTTAAGTCATGTCATGTGTATTTGTAATGTACTCAAATTAAAGAATGACAATATAAAATGGCCATCAGGTAATATGAGTTATTGGGGCCATCATTGAAGCAAAACATTTTCTAATTAAATCAATCAAAAGGCCTGAAAAAATGCATGTGAATAGTTAAGTCAATTAACTTGAATTTTGATGTCTTTCCAATACTGTTTTTAGCAAGTGTAGAATAAGATGTTTATTTGATTGCCCATGATTATATTTTGAAAGTACAGTGCAATATATAATAATAATAATAATAATTTCCTTTGTATTGTCATTCTTTGTAACAATGTACACAGAACGAAATGTCGATACACCTGACCCGTTGTAGCGAGTCGATGCAGCCGCAGCCAGAGGGCGCCGCCATTATACCAATTAGGTATGTCTCGGCCGAGGCGCGAACCAGCGACCTCCCTATGTAGGATTTGCTCCGTGACCATTTGACTACCAGCCAATGGATTTAGCCCAATGCCCCAGCGGGCAGTAAAAATTACCAATGAACAATGATAGCATGTAGAGTAGGTGGATTGGCAGGATGGGACATAAAATACATTGAAAAATCGTAAAATAAATGGCACATACCGCCATACCGCTCTAGTGGTACCTCTACTTAAAAAATGTCTACATATGAAAGTTTGAGGTTACTAAGTACCTGAACGGGAAAAATTTGCCTTTAGTTACAAAGGTGTTTCAGGATACTAAGTTAAAAAGACAGTACGAGCTGCCATTAGCTGCTCCCAGAATTCAAATGTTTCAGGTTACAAGCTACTCCAAGAACAAATTTAATTCATAAGTTAAGGTACCGCTGTATATCAGAGCTGCTTGAAACACGAGAAATTTAAGATGCAAGATTTCTTTGGAACAAAAATTCTGCTCGACATATAAAAAAAATACAAGTTACAATAATTTCTTCCAGATGCTAAAATTTAAACTGATTTTAAAGCTTCAAGGATCGTCATGCCCTTCAAATACCTGGTAACTTTAAAGGCAATTGTGTACTATTTAGCATCTCCTAATGGTTAAACAAACCTTCACAAAAACAAAACTCAATATTATTTGAATAATCAGCATATAAATGAGCATTTTGAAATACTGGTAGATTGATAAATATGTATTTATTTTACATAACATTATCCTCACCCACAGGGATCTGACATAATTGCAGCTAGAGGGTACCCAGAGAAAACCAAAAACTTGAAGAAAAATTGGAAGAAAAATGGAGTGTAGTCAAGTAGAATCTCCTTAGTTTATGTTTTTCCTTATGCCTTTATTTTTCGGTTGCACTGAACAATACAGGTACATCTAGTGGTCAAATAATATACTGTCCCTTTAATCGCCTCCTTGTTCTCAGTGTATCTTGATCGTCAATTGGTGACGGCAATATTACCTGGCGATAGTAGCAATGCATTTTCCTTTTATTTATTTACTATTGCAAGCTTTTTTTCCATGGTTATGTTTTTGCTTCTCCCTTAAGCATCACTGCAAGCTTTGAGGTGCCATATCAATTGGATACAGTACAGTGAAAGGGGGAAATAGCTCACACGAGGTTGCAAGTTTGATTCCCAACTTCTCCGTGTTGAAGTGTCCTTGGGCAACACCCTCCACCCATAATGCCCCAGATTAGCAGGTAGGCGCCCTGCATGCCTGACGCCACTATTGATGTGTGAGTATGTGTGTGGATAAGTGTGAAATACATTGTAAAGCGCTTTGAGAGGTCTTCAGTGACTTGAAAGGCGCTATATAAAAGCAGTACATTTATCATTTAAAATGGGAGTCTGCTAACAGTCAGCATCAGCTTGTCCCAGTTAGCTCATGCGCTTCCCGCCATCAGACACCTAATCCCGAGCACTTGATTCTATTCCACAGCAAGTTTGTTTTTATCGTATTGCATTTCCTTTTTGTGGCTTTTTTGTGACCCTAGCCATGAGTTCAGGGTAAGGATATGGCAAAGTGCTTTCTGACAAAAAAGGAGAATCATGTCAATTGAAACCAAGAAGGAAATAATAGTGCTCATGCGAGTGACCTAGCTAAGCGGTACGATTAGTCAACACTCACCGTAATCCCTCCCTACTTCAGACTTCGGTTATCGTTGGTTCACTGCTTCGCAGATTTGAATTGAGTATCGTTATTGTTATTGCTAAACGTATTGAGCATTGTGTTCAGCAGACAGCAAATGCTATAACAGGGCCAGTTTAGGGAAGGCTTGTACGCTACTGGGATATGCTTTTAGATAAACAGGAGGGCAGGCGCGCTAGGTACATCTGGATACTGAAAAAAACTGCAGAGCATGGCGACAGGTAGCTTTTGGCAGCTAGTTACATTAAAAAGGAATTCAGAAATTTAATCGAACACTGAAGAAAGTCAGAAGAGCGCAAAGAAATGGGGTTTACCAATGGGTGCTCCATGGATTATTATCAGGTTCGAAAAAAATGACTGAGGCGGCGTCGGGAGAGAGCACAATAGCGAGGCTGCAGGTCCGGCCTACAGCTATGGCTGGGCTAACAACTCTCTTTGGCCACCCTGCCAAGCATGTATCTCACCAACGCTAGATCCTTTACCCATTTAAGGAATGACATGGAGCTACAACCAGTGACAAACCACTACAATTGTGACTCTTATTTATCAGGGATGTGATTGAGGTGAGGAGAAAAAGTCTGAAACCAAGCCGGGGGTTTGGGGGCCGCAGGCCCCTCGGGGGGGGGTCCAGGGCGGAGCCCGGTGGGGAGGCGCAGGGGGACGAAGCTCCTGGGTTTTAAAGCAATTTACTTGTCCAAAACCATGCTTAAATTAACCATTTAAGTAACATCTTTAGAAGATTTAAATAACAAAATAATTTGCCCACATATATGATTTTATTGTAAATACTGCAAGGTCAGTTCAAATCAGTTCAGTTCATACACATAAAAAATAAAATATTCTTCAAATTGTAATGTTTGGTTCACTTCACAAGGATGAGAACAGAGAAATGTATTTCTGCTGAAAATGTTTCCAGTTATTTTGGTTTTCAAATTCACTTATGCACTTGAACATCTTCACACTTGAACACTTCACTTAACAAGAACGAGAACAAAGTCATTGAGTACAGCTGAAAAAGTTTTCAGTTTCAAATTCACTTCAGACTTGAACATTTTGCCTGTGTTGCCCTGACATGTGCCTTCCGTGCAAATTTCTGGGCTGCCTGCATCTTCCTCTTTGCCGCTGCCTTGGATGCCTCTTGTTTTGCTCTGATTTCAAGTTTCTGCTTCTTGGCCTCCCTTTCAACTTCTCTCATCTGCAGCTCTTCTCTATACCTTTGACTGGAAGTCCTGATCTTGAAGCAGAGCCTACCATCAACAGGGTCCATGATAAGGTCTTTTTTTCTGAATTGTTGGATGGCAGACTTCTTCCTGGCTCTAAGTGAATACTTCACTGTCTGGATAGCACTGTATGTGGAGATATCCATTCTGCAGGCTTTATGGTGCAGGACATCGCCCATAGTGTTGAAAGCTTCTTCCACCTGGCTTTCACCATCTGTGACAAGGTAGCGTAAGTGCCCTGTCTGAACACTTCTGTCCACCAGGCATCAAGAGATGGTTCAGTTCATTCTTTGTCATGAAGAGGACGAAGGCTGGAATCAACCTGGTAACCTCTGATTTCAAGTTCATAAGCATTCAACTGATCTTGATCAATGACATTGGTCACTAGGCTGAGCAAATTTCTCAACAGCCCCAGGGTCTTGCTGTGGCCTCGAGCAAGTGGGTCCACTGCTGATGCCGCTACCAGAAGCTGGTTGTCCAGTGGCAACTTCTTCTGAAGATATTTTCCACAGCTGATGTATGACTCTTTGACATTTTCTGAAACTGCTGCACATTTGAGAGTCTGTGAGCATCCTTCATTAGAGCTGATGTACCCCCACCATAGAAAAAGCCCTTCAAACGCAACATATTTTCCTCAATGTTGATCTGCTTCGGCTTGGCTCCAATCACTGCTTCAGGTTTTACGAAGCAAGCAAGAAACTTCTTGAAGACATCAAGCTGCTTATCATGGAGTTTGTGGATCAATGGGGTCTTGGATTCAAATACCAACACATAGTTATTCAACAGTGGCAAAACTGAACAATAAAAGTTCAGTACAAGCGAGGTATTGAATCTTGTGAAAAAAATCTTCTCACGTATCCTTCTTTGCCTCTTTTTCCCTTCATCTGTCATGTTCTTTTTGGAGACAGTTGACCAAATCTCTCTGATCCTCTTCCTTGATTCTTCTGACACTTCCTTCTTGTGGAGTACTTGTACCAGAGTCTGCATGTACAGGGATTTGTCTTCTTTTGTGAGGTAAGCATAATAGAATAGGGTGTACACATCCCAGAGTGGCAGGTTTGACAAAGAAACATCATAGTTTGACAGCCACCTATGGCTAACAAATCTCTCTGGCATGGTGAATGGTACTGCCGTAAAGAAACAGATTTCTTGGAGGGCTTCCATTAAATCGGTAGACCGCTTGAAGAGGTCAGCATGCAGCTCTTCAACCTTGTGGGCAAAAGGTTTGCAAAATCGGGCGGTTGCATTGGATGTGATGACAGGTGTCGCCATCAACATCCAAGAGATGAGGGGCAGGACCCTTCTGAAGCCTTGTTTCCACACCTGACTTTGATCCCTGCATCACATTGCAACAATCCAGAACAACCAACATCAGGTTACTCCCTGGGATTTTCTTGGATGCCATCAACTGTGATTTCATCGTATACTGATTGACTGTCAGCACGGACTATGCTGAGAGAGGCCAGGTGTTCGACAACAACAGATGTCATCAAGGGAGAATAGTAGCTGACAAGAACACACAAAACTCTATGGAGATTGTTGCTTGTCGATTCATCAATGTTCATTGATTGTTTCTGAGGTGCTCGAGAGTTTCTTCTTCCATGCTTTCACCGAGACCAAATTTCATTTTGTAAGATGAACTTGTCCTATCCATAGAAAGTCCATTTAGTGCCTTTGGGTCCCTTGCTAGTTCTTTTTCAAGACTCACAAGTTTTGGTACCATGGTAAATGGAAGTGAATTTTCCGTCTGAAATCCCAGCAGCATTGCCTGAAAGAAATATCTTTAGGCACAACTTCCATATGAATTTCCGACCACAAACTGAGCAAATCAGATGTGTTGAATCATACCTCAGCATTGACAATCCTGTCTGCGAGTGGGACGGTTTCTTCGGTGGTTCTTTTTGCTCGATCGCAACAAGTGCAGCGGTCGATGTAAACAGTGGATGGAGTCCATATGGTTTGGACACTTTTGATTCACATCCGAATGTTCGAGCAATAGAAAGGTTTGTTTTCCTGCACTCCAACTGTTTCACATGTTTCTTGCGTTTAGCGCAGGGATGTCAAACTCAATTGCACAAGGGGCTAAAATTCAAAACACACTTAAGGTCGCGGGCCAACCAGGATAAACATTTATTGAACACACTTAAACCTAATGTTTTTGGAACATAAATATGAATAAAAACAGACAAGAATATTAAATTTAAACCCTAAATCACTTATACAGTATTTATTTTTTTGCTCTAAATAAAAATAGCTTGTCAAATTATTCAACTTAGAACTTAAACCACTTAACATTAGAATAACATTCAAATTCCTTTGCTCCTATGTCAATGTATATATTAAAAAAAAAAAAATATCCCAAAAGATTTTGCTCCCCTTAATATATCTCCTGTCAAAAGTAGAAATATGAAAATGCTAAAAAACCTGGAAATATACATAAAATATGTATTTTTCAGATATAACAATTCTAATCATTCCATTTTCTTTGCTCTTATGACTCTGATTTGATCATTTGCTCTGATCGCAGCCGGACACTGTGTAGTTCTTTGCAGTATTGTGTTTTCAGCGCAGCGAAAAGGGTATAGTATATAGCAGGGGTCGGGAAACCTTTTTGACTCAAAGAGCCATAAAAGCAAAATATATTAATTTTATTTTGGGAAAGAGCCACACCATATATTTTGAAACAAATTTACTAAATTGCTAAACCCGCGCCCCAGACAAAAGCTTAGTCTTCAGCACATTTATTTTTGATGATTTGATAAAAATTATGAAAAGAGAATAATGCTAGAGCCCGTGTCCCAAAATCAACAAACATACCACTTTAAACTTGTCTTTCTTGCAATTACTCAAGAACTCATTTTGACCCTTTTTTTTGATACACATTGGTTTTAAAACCAGATGCAAGCATTTATTTTGTAAAAACGTCACAACATTCTGAGAACAGGGAGCCTGATGTGCTTACCTTTGGCGCAGACGGCGTGGGGTGAGAGATGGGAGAGAGTGCTTGCACTTTTTGCATAGCTCCACCCATTCCTCCCACTCACCCAATCAAATAACTAAGTTCTCTTCCAGTGCTTTGGCGTATTTACAATTTGTTCCGTGGATTCATCAAAAAGTATCTGAACACTGAACACAGATTATATAGTGAGCTTTTATATAAAGGATTCTTTAGCGTTGTACAGCCAAAACAAGTTTTTGTGTGTGGCACCTTGACTGTAAATCATAGTGAAATCGTGCCCTATATATTCTGAAAAGTACTGGTTTATAATTCAGTTTTGGTTTGGCTTTGCGTGTATCTGAACAAGATTATTGGTTCAAGTTTTGAACGCGATGGAGAGCGGGCCATTAATAACAATAACGTAAAATGGTCTTGCGGGCCGGATATGATCACACGGCGGGCCGGAGGTGGCCCGCGGGCCGGGAGTTTGACACATGTGGTTTAGCGTGAGCCTCTACGGTTTTGCATCCCCGTGATCCGTAATCAATTTTCTCATTACACAACGTGCACAAAGCTTTGCCAGGGATATCGATTTTCCGAATAAAATCACTTTACAGAGTGGTCACTTCCTTCTCCCCTATGATATCCACAATTTCCCTTTCTAATCATTCCCATCTGAACTTATTTTTAACGTTTTATCGATTTCTCGAACATGTGACGCATCCTTTCTTTCCACAACCGACATTGTTGTGAGCGAAGCGTCTCATATGCAACGATCGATTTGATTGGCCGTTAGACAGGATATGAAATGTATGAGCCAATCAACGGCATCGTACTATCGTAGCATATCTTCCGTCGCTTACATCTATTTTGAAAAGTCGGATTGCGAAAACGAAATTAGGCCATATTTTAGGAACTTTTAGTTGGATTTTTAATTTGTTTGCTACGCAAGTGAAAAAGTGAAAGTGAAAAAGTCGGAAAAATCACATCCCTGTTTATTTAATTAATTTTAAGACCTGGCTCAACCGGCAGACCCCAATGCTCTCTCTAAATTGAGTTCTGACGCTGAAATGAGAAGCACTCCAATTTTGTTGTACTTTTGTATAATGACAATTTAGACCATTCATTCGATTGCAATTCTGTTTTTGTTTGTAGATTTATAGTTTTTTTTTGTTACTGTCATATACTCCCAGTCGATAAGAACATCATATGGAGGTAAGTTTGACCCTTGGGGCTTTTATGTAGGAGCGTGAGTACTTCGAGAATTTTAATTTTTTGCGGGGGAGTTCTGGTCCCCATTAACCACAATAACTAAGGGATCATTATATTTGTACGGTATTGAAATGGAATGGCTATAAATCCAACCAGGGGCGTGACTTTCTTCAGAATAGCGAATCACTTAAAAGAAAATAATTCAGAGACATGATTTTTTTTTTTGTTTACAAGTTGAGATTCCAACAGTGTAGAACAGATGTTATTTGGAATGTTTTAATTAAAGTCGATAAAATATTGGTATTCGAAGATTACTTTAACGGGTATCATATAAAAGCTATTCGTATAAAAGCTCTTGGAACCTGTATGGCAGATTAAAATCCAAAAATGTGAAATTTGCATGCTGTTCATTGAATGTTGGATAGGGAAAAAGTTGACATCAAAGTTTGTCTAGAATAACAAAGCAAAAAAAATACAGCTTTCAGTAATCCCACTAACAATACTATATGTTACAAGGTAAGACAAGAAGAGGTTGTTGAGTTCTTTAAAGTTAGGCTTTTGGTAAACTATTTTTTAACTTTAACGATTTGGTCAAATTCGCTAATTACAATGCCTCTAAAATTACTTTGAAAAAAAAACCCTATTTATCTAATTTTAACCATTAATTGTGAATACAGAATATTATCAATTGTATTAAAACATTTTGTCTCAACTACACTTCTGACACAAAATATGGACCGAGAGTGGTGAATAATAAGTGTTTGTAATAACCAGAATTTGTATTTAAAAAATAATCAAATTCATTCGTTTTAGTCGTTTAACAACACACGAAAGTAAAAATCATTTTAAATGGACAATGTATGACATTTAGTACCATCTAGTGGCGAAATGTAAGAATAAATGCTATTAATTGTAAAGATTATTTTAAGGTTCTGTATAAGGTATGAATGTTATACACACATTAACAGGGGAAGTAAATTTATTTTTTGGCAGGGTTTTTCATTGACCATGTCGTTATTTCAAAGTGTTTCTAAAATTATTAAACTAAACTTAAACAAATGAGCCACTGCTAAACGGCAGAATCCTATTACATCGCGAAGCACACAAATTGGAAAACATGAATAATACTGAATTGGTGGAGGAACAGTACAATACAGTAAGTCTTCAATGCAAAATATCGGCCTTTCATATTATGTTTGTGACGCATAGGATACCACAATTGCTATTAGCACAAATCTTCAAAATTTATACAAAATAAAAATTAAGACTGCAACAGGAAAAATGGCCCGTGGCAAAACTAAATGAAATATAGATAGGTGCAAATTAATTTCTGGATGTGTCTAGGGAAATTTTTTTAGTGGTTGTTAAAAAAGTCTTAAGATGTTAACAATGTGAAAGCCTGTTTTTGTGTTAAATATTTGCTTGAAAAGGATAAATATAAAATGCCCTGTGCTATATCTGTACCCTGTTTAAAGCATACAATGAGTGTATCCTTGATGTCTTAATTCCACTGAATAGCCATTGGATCTTCAAAGTACAAATTTGGTCTTTCGATTTAAACAGTGCATAGACTAAACACTTCCATGTTTTCAATATAAAATGTGCTATTTCTTTGACAAAAAAAACCCATGAAAAGTTACAATCTTATAAATTGACATGTAAACCCAGTTTTTAAAGGAATGTAGCATGCAATACTAGTTAAATCGTACCTGTATGTCAGTGTCTTTAACCGGTTCCAGAGGCTCAAAAGTAGTAGAAGCACCCAAATTCTCCAGTTGTTGAGAAATGTGAAGGATGTCCAACCCTCTAGAACCCAGGAGAATGGACCTAAAATATGGCCAAAGAAATTGTCCATAAATAAATCTGAAAGAAGGATTTGAAATGGTCAGGACAATTAAAATAACCAAATGTGCTTATATTTTATGTGAGTAACATTCATTACATTTAGTTGTAAAATATGTGGCAAAACATCCCAGAAAGCTCATAATCATATAATAGCTACTCAGGTTTGAAAGCTGTGCAATAGTTCTCATTACGTTTGTGACTAACCACGCTTAGTATGCTTTGAGATAAGGGAAATACAATATTTTAGACCGATTTTTTATAGGATAGAATATACCTTTATTGTCATTGTTAAAAATGTGTTGAACATATTGTGACAACGAAATTGGGCGTGGCACTCCAGTTCACATTTGACAGTGAGGATAAAAGAAAACAAAGAATATAAAGGAACAAAGAAGATATGGTTATAATTTACACATTATAAAGGAACAGAGTAGATAAGGTTATAATTTACACAAGAAATGTGGGCATGTAGGATGTTACATACAGTTTTGGGATCGTATTAGTGCAATATGCGTTGAGTGCAAAAATAGTAAACATTGTGCAAAAAATAGTCAACATTTTGCAAAGCGAGCTTAGGCATGAATACAATTTTACATCTGTATAAGGTAGTGTGTTTGCAAGAGTTTCAGTTTGTTGTGCGGTGTGTTAAGGTTGGTAATGGCAAGAGGTTATCAAAAGATTACAGGGTACGTACGCATTTGTCTTGGCCAAAATCAAGCGCTTTCAATGACAATTCTTCAATTTTTCTAGAACCTTAAAAAGAAAAAATCCAGCGCCAATCAAAATAATGTACATGCATATATATATATATCCATATCTATATGTATGGATGGATGCATGGATATATATATATGTATGGATGGATGCATATATATACAGGGAGTGCAGAATTATTAGGCAAGTTGTATTTTTGAGGATTAATTTTATTATTGAACAACAACCATGTTCTTAATGAACCCAAAAGTCTCATTAATATCAAAGCTGAATATTTTGGAAGTTGGAGTGGGGCTTTTTTAGTTTTAGCTATTTTAGGAGGATATCTGTGTGTGCAGGTGACTATTACTGTGCATAATTATTAGGCAACTTAACAAAAAACAAATGTATACCCATTTCAATTATTTATTTTCATCAGGGAAACCAATATAACAGCTCAACATTCACAAATATACATTTCTGACATTCAAAAACAAAACAAAAACAAATCAGTGACCAATATAGCCACCTTTCTTTGCAAAGACACTCAAAAGCCTGCCATCCATGGATTCTGTCAGTGCTTTGATCTGTTCACGATCAACATTGCGTGCAGCAGCAACCACAGCCTCCCAGACACTGTTCAGAGAGGTGTACTGTTTTCCCTCCTTGTAAATCTCACATTTGATGAGGGACCACAGGTTCTCTATGGGGTTCAGATCAGGTGAACAAGGAGGCCATGTCATTAGTTTTTCTTCTTTTAGACCCTTTCTTGCCAGCCACGCTGTGGAGTACTTGGATGCGTGTGATGGAGCGTTGTCCTGCATGAAAATCATGTTTTTCTTGAAGGATGCGGACTTCTTCCTGTACCACTGCTTGAAGAAGGTGTCTTCCAGAAACTGGCAGTAGGACTGGGAGTTGAGCTTGAGTCCATCCTCAACCCGAAAAGGCCCCACAAGCTCATCTTTGATGATACCAGCCCATACCAGTACCCCACCTCCACCTTGCTGGCGTCTGAGGCGGACTGGAGCTCTC